>NC_073695.1:8237301-8544801 GCF_029784165.1 Wyeomyia smithii
GGATCAGCGTTCACAGATTTCTTTTTGCTAATTAAATCAATCTTGATATTCAGTTATTTTGTAGGTCTCTTAAATGTCGAGAAAACAGTTCTTAGTCTTAAAATTGTTGGCTTGCTGTGGTTTTTCATGCATAAGTTCTAGCCTGAGCAACAGTTACGTTCTCACAATTCGCACAAATGTTACTCTCCCCCACTCTAAAGTCAGTACTAATGAAACAAAGCGACACGATATTCAGAAACTTATCCGATACTTGAAAACGTCTGTGGACGAGAACCGTACAAAACGCATGCTATTAATTCCCTAAAACACTCACATATGAGGTTTTTAATGATGAACTTCTTCGTTTTTCTCATATAAATCCAGCTTTCCCAGAGTTCTCAAATGAAAAAGTGTACCATAATGAACATAATACTTTGAAAAATGTTGTACTGTCTATGGCTTTGTCCGCCAAGTAATTATTCATGAATTTTATCAAGCTTCTATGGGTAACTGACATACTATGAATATTTCAATTTATTTCATTAAATTTCAACAACTTTTACCTGAAAACAATCATTTAAATTGGGGTAGAATGCACTATAAAGCGCTTGCTAAAGATTGCTCGACAACTTGGGGCATGTCCTACTACTTTTAATTTTACTTCTGAGACTTCAAGCGCTTCTCACTTCGCGTGCTGATTTCTACTAGGAACATATTAGCCTCCTGGATTGGAGTATATTGGTCTTAGTTGTGATGCGTTTTTCCCACGGGCTTTTTTAGTAGCAATGGTAATTTTTTTCAAAAGGAACATTGAAAGCGAGTATTTTGGAATTGGTTTCGTCATTAACATACATTACATAGATCTTACAATCATTGCTTAAAAATGATTATAAGCGCTGTAAATTGCGTAAATGTTTAACAGGTGCGATTTGTACAGTTCTCCTGTGAACAAATATCCATGATGAACTTTTCAACAGTGTACAAATAACGGAGTTAAATATACCCTCACTCCATTCGTAATTTATCCATTGATACACAGGACAAATTATGTCAAAAATTCATGCTTCAAAACCAACGCAAACAAATGAAAACGTTCAGACAGACAGACAGACAGACAGACAGACAGACAGACAGACAGACAGACAGACAGACAGACAGACAGACAGACAGACAGACAGACAGACAGACAGACAGACAGACAGACAGACAGACAGACAGACAGACAGACAGACAGACAGACAGACAGACAGACAGACAGACAGACAGACAGACAGACAGACAGACAGACAGACAGACAGACAGACAGACAGACAGACAGACAGACAGACAGACAGACAGACAGACAGACAGACAGACAGACAGACAGACAGACAGACAGACAGACAGACAGACAGACAGACAGACAGACAGACAGACAGACAGACAGACAGACAGACAGACAGACAGACAGACAGACAGACAGACAGACAGACAGACAGACAGACAGACAGACAGACAGACAGACAGACAGACAGACAGACAGACAGACAGACAGACAGACAGACAGACAGACAGACAGACAGACAGACAGACAGACAGACAGACAGACAGACAGACAGACAGACAGACAGACAGACAGACAGACAGACAGACAGACAGACAGACAGACAGACAGACAGACAGACAGACAGACAGACAGACAGACAGACAGACAGACAGACAGACAGACAGACAGACAGACAGACAGACAGACAGACAGACAGACAGACAGACAGACAGACAGACAGACAGACAGACAGACAGACAGACAGACAGACAGACAGACAGACAGACAGACAGACAGACAGACAGACAGACAGACAGACAGACAGACAGACAGACAGACAGACAGACAGACAGACAGACAGACAGACAGACAGACAGACAGACAGACAGACAGACAGACAGACAGACAGACAGACAGACAGACAGACAGACAGACAGACAGACAGACAGACAGACAGACAGACAGACAGACAGACAGACAGACAGACAGACAGACAGACAGACAGACAGACAGACAGACAGACAGACAGACAGACAGACAGACAGACAGACAGACAGACAGACAGACAGACAGACAGACAGACAGACAGACAGACAGACAGACAGACAGACAGACAGACAGACAGACAGACAGACAGACAGACAGACAGACAGACAGACAGACAGACAGACAGACAGACAGACAGACAGACAGACAGACAGACAGACAGACAGACAGACAGACAGACAGACAGACAGACAGACAGACAGACAGACAGACAGACAGACAGACAGACAGACAGACAGACAGACAGACAGACAGACAGACAGACAGACAGACAGACAGACAGACAGACAGACAGACAGACAGACAGACAGACAGACAGACAGACAGACAGACAGACAGACAGACAGACAGACAGACAGACAGACAGACAGACAGACAGACAGACAGACAGACAGACAGACAGACAGACAGACAGACAGACAGACAGACAGACAGACAGACAGACAGACAGACAGACAGACAGACAGACAGACAGACAGACAGACAGACAGACAGACAGACAGACAGACAGACAGACAGACAGACAGACAGACAGACAGACAGACAGACAGACAGACAGACAGACAGACAGACAGACAGACAGACAGACAGACAGACAGACAGACAGACAGACAGACAGACAGACAGACAGACAGACAGACAGACAGACAGACAGACAGACAGACAGACAGACAGACAGACAGACAGACAGACAGACAGACAGACAGACAGACAGACAGACAGACAGACAGACAGACAGACAGACAGACAGACAGACAGACAGACAGACAGACAGACAGACAGACAGACAGACAGACAGACAGACAGACAGACAGACAGACAGACAGACAGACAGACAGACAGACAGACAGACAGACAGACAGACAGACAGACAGACAGACAGACAGACAGACAGACAGACAGACAGACAGACAGACAGACAGACAGACAGACAGACAGACAGACAGACAGACAGACAGACAGACAGACAGACAGACAGACAGACAGACAGACAGACAGACAGACAGACAGACAGACAGACAGACAGACAGACAGACAGACAGACAGACAGACAGACAGACAGACAGACAGACAGACAGACAGACAGACAGACAGACAGACAGACAGACAGACAGACAGACAGACAGACAGACAGACAGACAGACAGACAGACAGACAGACAGACAGACAGACAGACAGACAGACAGACAGACAGACAGACAGACAGACAGACAGACAGACAGACAGACAGACAGACAGACAGACAGACAGACAGACAGACAGACAGACAGACAGACAGACAGACAGACAGACAGACAGACAGACAGACAGACAGACAGACAGACAGACAGACAGACAGACAGACAGACAGACAGACAGACAGACAGACAGACAGACAGACAGACAGACAGACAGACAGACAGACAGACAGACAGACAGACAGACAGACAGACAGACAGACAGACAGACAGACAGACAGACAGACAGACAGACAGACAGACAGACAGACAGACAGACAGACAGACAGACAGACAGACAGACAGACAGACAGACAGACAGACAGACAGACAGACAGACAGACAGACAGACAGACAGACAGACAGACAGACAGACAGACAGACAGACAGACAGACAGACAGACAGACAGACAGACAGACAGACAGACAGACAGACAGACAGACAGACAGACAGACAGACAGACAGACAGACAGACAGACAGACAGACAGACAGACAGACAGACAGACAGACAGACAGACAGACAGACAGACAGACAGACAGACAGACAGACAGACAGACAGACAGACAGACAGACAGACAGACAGACAGACAGACAGACAGACAGACAGACAGACAGACAGACAGACAGACAGACAGACAGACTGCTTCCGCTTCCATTCCCCTGTTTGAAATTTATTGTGTTTAATATTCGCTATTTTTGCGAATAGAATTCAATACAAATTTGATTGTAATTTATTCTGATTTAGAGATTAAGAGATGTTTTGAAAAATGATTAAAAAAATGTTTAAAAGAAACCATTGCATTGGAATTTTCAAAGCGATAAAAAGCTGCCTTTAAGCTCGAAATAGCTGCCCCAGAAAGATTCTAGTGTTTCAAGTATTCTTGTGAATTTTGGTGTCCCTAGCCATTACCAAAACGCGTCAACTTACGTGAGAGTTCCCATAGTAATTTCTCGCCGGGTTCACGAGAAAACTCATTCAAGTCTCTGGAAAAAATGTTAGTGACAGGGGGCACCAAAATTCACAGGTATTGCTAAATAGTAGGAGGGTGGTATTCAAGACACGACCGCATGACGTTGACTACCGTATTCTTATATTCCATTAAAACAAATAGTAGAGGGAATTGCAACGCTTCTTTTACAAAACTTCGAGGCACCAAAAGATGCCAGTTGCCGATTATTCTTGTTTACTGGTTATTCCGTCCAGAATTCCAGCCATTTTAGTATTTTGCAGTAGCCATGTACTACTAACAGCCACCAGCTTTACGGGTGAAACCAGCACGAGATGACCGGTACTCTTTTGTCTTTCCTCCTTTCAGCTGCTAATACCTAGCGTCCGTATGTAATCGGTACGGTTTAGTAATTAAACTGATGGGTAGTAATGAATGAAATGTTCGAACGGTACGTTTTATACCAAGGCTTCGTCAGTTAGTTAGAAAGAAGGAGGGGCTGGACCTGATTATAGATGACTGCAAAATAAGCGCTCAAAACCTGACCACTTTTCCCTGGTTTTCCCTGGTTGAATTACTAGATTTTCAAATTCAGGTGCCTGACTTCGATGTAGACGTTAGTCAACGTCAAAACCTATAATCTTTTATTTTTTTCCTAGTTTGAGCTTTAGGGCCACACCTTTGTTGACCAGTGTAATTGATAGAAACTAAAAATAATTCTTAAATAAATTCAAATAAATAAAATTAAAAAAAAAGTAAAACTATAATAAATTTCGAGAGTTGGTTAAGATTGTTTTCAAAAATAAATTAGTCTCATGAAATATATCAAATTAAATTTAAAGTTAATAATAACTAGTTGAGCCATATTTTTGTCACCTACTTTGCAATGTTTTGATGAATGAAAAATGCACAATCGCATGAGCATAACACTGATCATTTGGAGCGAAAAAAATACCCTAGAGAAAAAAAAGAGAGTATACAGCTTTTTATCCGTTGCTGTGAATTTTGGTATCCCTTGGAAGCTCAGAAGTGCGTCATTAGGCCGGAGAGTAATTGCTCACCAGGTTCGTCGCTTCTAAATTTGCTTATGGGAAATCTTCCAAAGAGTTGACAAACGTGGCTAGGAGCATCAAAATTTGCACGAACGCCAAAAATTTTACATTCATTTTTTAGTTTGAGCTCTAAACATTTTTTTGACGTTGACTAACGTCTATATCGAAGTTAGGCCCCTGAATTTGAAAATCTAGTAATTCAACCAGGGAAAACCAGAGAAAAGTGGTCAGGTTTTGAGCGCTTATTTTGCAGTCATCTATAATCAGGTTTTCGAGGTTTTGGCATCAATCGATCAGAAATTCTTTTACGGTTAAATTTATGTAACAAAACCAAACTATTGTTTGAGATACACTATTGAAAAACTGGTAATTAATATCGATTGTCTAAATCATACCGCGCAGCCAATCACTACCTCTCTTCCCAAGCACAGTCGACACTAACGGATACAATCGATCTGACTTTGTTGTTATTGTTGTTGTCACTTTCTGTTTCCGATGTTTATGCTGCTGCTAGCGGAAAAAACCTTGCAAATATGCATCTTTTTGTTGGTGTTAATTTTACGACAGCGGCCGGCGCCCCATCATTCTGATTCCAAAACCGCACCAGTGACATGCGGACGCTAGGTGATAGCAACTGAAAGGAGGAAATACAAAATAGTACCGGTCATCTCGTGCCGGTTTCACCCGTAATGCTGGTGGCTTTAGTAGTAAATGGCTACTGCAAAACACTTAAATGGCTGGAATTCTGGACGGACTAACCAGGAAACTATAATCGGCAACTGGCACCTTTTGGTGCCTTGAAATTTTGTTACAGAAGCGGCAAATTGAATTTTCTGTTTTATTACAAAATGCTGCTGCTAGCGGATAAAACCTTGCAAATATGCATCTGTTTGTTGGTGTTAATTTTACGACAGCGGCCGGCGCCCCATCATTTTGATTCCAAAACTGCACCAGCGACATGCGGATGCTAGGTGATAGCAGCTGAAAGGAGGAAAGACAAGAGTACCGGTCATCTCGTGCCGGTTTTACTCGTTATGCTGATGGCTGTTAGTAATAAATAGCACTGCAAAATACTAAAATGGCTGGAACTCTGGCCGGACTAACCAAAAACAAAAATATATTCGGCACCTGGCCCCTTTTGGTGCCTCGAAATTTTGTTACAGAAGCGGCTAATTGAATTTTCTGTTTTACCAAATGCTGCTGCAAGCGGAAAAAACCTTGCATAAATGCATGTTTGTGTTGGTGTTAATATTACGACAGCGGCCAGCGCAGCTTTCAAGAAAAATTTTTCCTTACCATTCCATCACCTATGTAGCCCCTCCTTCTTTTTATTTATCTGACGAAGCCTTGGTATAAAACGTACCGTTCGAACATTTCACCCCATCAGTTTCATTATTAAACCGTACCGGATACATACGGACGCTTGGTGTTAGCAGCTAAAAGGAGGAAAAACAAAATAGTACCGGTCATCTCGTGCCGGTTTCACCCGTGATACTGGTGGCTACTGCAAAATACTAAAATGGCTGGAATTCTCAAGTTTGGCTCAAAGTTATTGTGATTCGATGAAATGTGTTTTTTAAATATTGGCTTTTGTTTTTGCTGATCGTGTTAAATATTATGAATTTTAGTTCAAACTTTCCATTTCGTTTGTGCTTTTTTGTTTAAACTGTCATTTTCTATGGTCTATGGTCTCTCCTGTAGAATGTAGTTGTTTTTTTTTAATAGAATGATTTGTGTGTTACTTGTACTCAATAGGGTAACGGGGGTATTTTGTCCCACATGCATATTTTGGCCCACCCAGTAACATTTTACGCATTTTATCTGATAATGTCAATGAATATTAGAAAACTAAGCATGCAACATTGAATAACACACCTAAGAATCATACTACACTATAATTTTCAGCGAAAAACTGGCTCTAGGTGGTGTTATTTTGGAATTAGTTCATACATATTCAAAGTCATGGCTGAGTCAACCCAAAGTCAAGAGGAAGTGGTAATACACAAGTCAACGTCCAGAAGCTATTGTAACAAATATGTATGCTTTTGAAACAATTCGTTGTTGTAGTAACCTCAATAAAATGTCATAGTAACAGTTTGTATACTCTAACATGTTGGAAAATTTGAAAAAGTGGTTAAACGCATGGCCGAAATATGTTTCCCTCTTTCTGGAGCGAACATATTTTGGTTTTGACATCTCTTTGTTTACCGTTCGGCCGTTGCACGTGAACAAAGAAGCAGCTTGTGACAATTTACAGGTAATTACTTCTCAATTTATCACATTTAACGATATGAAATTGGATGAGAATGCCTGTCAAACCGCTATAAGCCAAATCATTTCATTTTTAAATGCCTAAAATTTACAAAAATTCACAGCAGAAGGATGTTTTCCTCAAACCCACTATTTTCGCTCTAAAAATACCGATAATGATCTCAAATATTATTAGTCCGAATTATTTCCATACACGTCTCTAGATAAAAAAGTGGGCCAAAGTTAAAATTTTGTGGACCAAAATATGTTTTTAATACTTTGTAGAAATTTTGATATTTCTAGGATATTTTTCAATATATTGCATTGTTGAACGGTGTATATTAAAATCGACACTTAGCTTTTAACCATGGTATAATAGAGTAGGTATTTATGTTGAAATATTGTGTTTGTTCTAATGAACTGTGCAAACACTTCCCAAAGCTGGCCAAAATACCCCCGTTACCCTACTACCGCGTTGAAATTGTGTGTTTTGACGTTGACTAACGTCTATATCGAAGTTAGGCCCCTGAATTTAAAAATCTAGTAATTCAACCAGGGAAAACCAGAGAAAAGTGGTCAGGTTTTGAGCGCTTATTTTGCAGTCATCTATAATCAGGTTTTCGAGGTTTTGGCATCAATCGATCAGAAATTCTTTTACGGTTAAATTTATGTAACAAAAACAAACTATTGTTTGAGATACACTATTGAAAAATTGGTAATTAATATCGATTGTCTAAATCATACCGCGCAGCCAATCACTACCTCTCTTCCCAAGCACAGTCGACACTAACGGATACAATCGATCTGACTTTGTTGTTATTGTTGTTGTCACTTTCTGTTTCCGATGTTTATGCTGCTGCTAGCGGAAAAAACCTTGCAAATATGCATCTTTTTGTTGGTGTTAATTTTACGACAGCGGCCGGCGCCCCATCATTCTGATTCCAAAACCGCACCAGTGACATGCGGACGCTAGGTGATAGCAGCTGAAAGGAGGAAATACAAAATAGTACCGGTCATCTCGTGCCGGTTTCACCCGTAATGCTGGTGGCTTTAGTAGTAAATGGCTACTGCAAAACACTTAAATGGCTGGAATTCTGGACGGACTAACCAGGAAACTATAATCGGCAACTGGCACCTTTTGGTGCCTCTAAATTTTGTTACAGAAGCGGCAAATTGAATTTTCTGTTTTACCAAATGATGCTGCTAGCGGAAAAAACCTTGCAAAAATGCATGTTTGTGTTGGTGTTAATATTATGACAGCGGCCGGCGCAGCTTTCAAGAAACATTTGTCTCTTCCATTCCATAATTTATGTAGCCCATCCCTCTTTTAATTTATCTGACGAAGCCTTGGTATAAAACGTACCGTTCGAACATTTCACCCCATCAGTTTCATTACTAAACCGTACCGGCTACATACGGACGCTATCTTGAAAGAATTCTGGACGGACTGACCAAAAACATGGATATATTCGGCACCTGGCCCCTTTTGGTGCCTCGAAATTTTGTTACAGAAGCGGCTAATTGAATTTTCTGTTTTTTTTTTTTAAGAATACGGTAGTCAACGTCATGCGGTCGTGTCTTGAATACCACCCTCCTACTTTTTTTGTCAGTTGATAAAATAGTGCGAAAAAATTAAATGTTATATATTTTTACAGAGTAAAAATTATCATACATATTTAAATTTTATGAAGAAATAAAAGCTCGATCGTGGAAGGCAAAACCAATCACCGTTAAATTAAAATCGATCCAATATATAAACGGAATGATATTAGCCACATATAATTACATAAGTCGCAGAATATAGAATTCATTAAACATTTGGGCAGTATCCGGTTAATTCACGCGGTAGATTGTTGCACTGTAACTTTAACACCCTCAAAGTATCAGCTTCTCAGTGAAGCAGTTTTTGACCTTTTTTCTCAGTGAAGCAGTTTTTGAGCATACACAAATTTCTTAAAGATTTCATTTTCATTCTACATTATTCACTGATATCCTGTGTCCAGTAGTAATTCGAATAGTTCAATCATAACGAGATGTCTGAGCTTTCCAATTTACTTGAGCATAATATTTGTTTTCAGTGTCTTCCTTTTATTGGGTCAAAATTTGTAATTTTCAACAACCGCATTAAACCTGTGCCTATATTTTATAACGTTAAATGCATTTTAAACTGCAAAGCCGTTGCCGTAAAAGATGTTGATTCGCAAAAAAAAAATCATGCTCGCACTCACACAATTCCCGCAATAAAAGCACTTAACAAAAGAATAGAAACACCCCAAACTGCGAAAAGAGTTGCGGTTACAAATTATTACTTTTGCGGCGCATCTTTGATGTTGTGAAACATCTTGGAGTATTAATCTGTTTCTCCTGCCAGCATTTCAAAATCAGAATGATTGGATACATTTGCAAGCTTAGATAGATGCAGTCCACTGATCCAATTTAAGCTTCGTATGACCCAAGCTAAACTTACTTGTCACTTTGATGCCGGAATTTCTATTTCACTTCACCTTAGATTTTTTCCAAAACTAGCTTAATCACACAATTTTCACTGATAATCTAGAATTTTCTTCTTCATAACACTTTCCACAGAAAATTGCTTACTAGCCGTTTCCAATATCAAACTGCCCACCTCTAATTACGATTCGCAAGTTTCACTTCGTCACTTGATGCTAACTTTGCCGGCAGACGAAACCTTTCCGGTGTTCATTGCGCGCATGTAAACAAATCGCCACGTTCGATCTCGATTTCGATATTCCCCTGCGGTCCGAAATTTATTACCGAAAAAACCGAAACCCGGTTCAATCTCGATGTCCGACTATAACACACTGCGACAACGCTGACGACGCTGACCGATGATCGCGACAAACTGCGATATTTTACGAGCGCGCGCGACAAGCTTCCCGAACGCGTTACAGCCAGCAACTAATGCCATTAACGTTCACGACTTAACTAAAACTGTTTACGGTAATTTTTGTGTGTTCTTTTTTACTCCGCTGTTTCTTGCTTTTTCTTCAGTTGGCCAATTGGCTGGCATGGCAGGCGCAAACCTCCACGCTCGCGGTGTGCAGCTCGGCTCAGCTGATGCGTTCGATCGTTCGCGGGAGGGGACCCACGCGCTCCGGTATACCTAGACTCTCTTGGAGCGCCGGCCTTTTCTTTGGCTGCCGGTGTTAGCAGGTTCGTCGCCTAGGTATATCAATACAGTTTAATAAACTCTTCACAAATAAAAAAAAAACAGCTAATAACTTGATGATAATTAATCATACAGTGAGTGAAATTTTACGTCATCTACAAAGGAATCGTCGATAAGTATTGTATTTTATTGTTTTTTCAAAACAGATTAGTGATCGATATGTTGTTGAAATTTAGATTTTGTTTCATTAACTTTGCCGACACTAAATCCTGGACTGCATCTTGGCACGAGAGCCGCAATGCCGGCGAGAGCTAATAATAACACAGCGCGCAAGAGAGAATGCGAAGCAGCTGGGAGCCAGACAGTCAGCCAGCGCAGCGGTACTAACCTGTTTATGCTCGTAGCGGATGAGCGGGGAAGCCTTGGCGGCCGGCTTGCCATGTGCATGCACCGATCAGAGCGGGAGGAAATTGGCACTGTAAAAACGTGCGCGAGCGAGCGTTCCTGAAGAAAAAAAAATGAAATAAAAGAGACCGGTATGAATGCGCTACATTCTGTAGCAATCTCTCAGCCCCCATGCCACCCCCAATTCTGCTGCTGCTGCTGCTGCTACTGTGTAACGGGGAAATGTGCGTTTGTGGTGAAGCCGGAGACACTGCAGGCTTGAGAACGGCGCGTGGCTCTCGCCTTTCAAAGGCGGCTAACTGATTCGATGGGCAACGAGGTTGACTCCAGCTGCGCTGGTAGGTACGCGCAAGCGTCTGAGTTCCATGTTTTTTGAGAGTGAATGTGAAGAGGATCCGAAGCGAGAATGGGATAACTAGGTCAATTACATCTGGTAGGTACGGAAGTACCAAATCATTATGAAACTGTTGATTCGTTCGTGCTTACAAGTGATTGTCGACAAAATCATCGTCAGGTGTCTTGCACGAAAACGTGGCACATCAAATCAACGTCGAAACATATTGTTCGACGTGGGACTTAGATATTTTGAGAAGGTAACAACGGTACCGATACAATTTAACCAATAAAAAGTTACCACAGATAACCAACATCATCGCAAAATGGTTTTTATGAGAACCATGAATTATTCAGTAACGGTTTAACATTTTCACAGCAGTGATAGTTGAGTTTTTTTCTTGGTACCCATTTAATAAACGCAACCAGCGACCAAGGCTGAACAACAGGTACCCTTGAGAAGACAGTTAATCCAATAGTTTGTTTTTGTAGTTGTGCCTGGTTGTTTGCTGTACGCCGTGTCTATTGTTGCGGATTCCTACGGCGTTCTTTTGACCAATACAAAAACTTTGAGAGTGCTTCGATTTGTCAAAAAAAAAATCATCTTGGTATTAAGAATTTTTGCAATTTTCTAGGCTCAAGAGAAATTTCCTGAATGGCACATGTATTCTAGCATACACTTCATTTCGAGCATTTTTGCTCAGAAACCATTTGTTGCATAGAAAAATTGTCTGAAAAATAGTTGCAAGAATTACATTGTTAAAGAAAAATATATTTACAAAAAAATATGTTATGTTTTTTTTTGTATTTTTGTGGGCACTTGAAACTATACAATCCTTTCAGTAACAAGTTCGGCATATAACAATCATCTGTGAGAAAACAATTGTTCACGCGAACAAGGACTACACAGTCTTTCAGCAGTGAAACTCAAGGTTCTCGATCAGCTAAAGCTAGAATTATATTTATTAGCGTATTTTTGATCATTTTTATCAAAACTTACAATTTTGTGTAGGCTCGTATTTTTAGGTTGGAATTTAGATCCGTAGATTTATTTAATAGTTTTACTGTACTGTTTTACTGTAAGATTTACATTTAGTTAAGGTTTAATTTGTAATAAGAGTATTATTAAGATCAACTTACGTTTACAAATATTTTATATAATTGAAAATTAGATCGAACTTGCCAAATACTGTATTAATGTGTATTAATAAGAGAAACGTTTTCTGCCACACTTCTAAGCATCTCTGATCTTCCTTTTTTTTTATTGACAGTGAAGTTTTATTTCCGTCTGTCAAAGACCGTTTTTTGATGTCGACTGCGCAGGGATCGAATACTCGATCGAGGGATTAATTTCCGATAGCGACGGGCTCAGCGTTGCCAGAAGCTGCGGCAACATTCCCGCCCCCGTAACACTGCGTGACCGAAGCAGTTTTACCTTGAGATTTGACGTCTAAAAGTGCTAGCTTGCTTACTGGTCTTCTGAGAAATCCTGTGCTCGTCTGGACTGTGGCCTGTCGCGCTTTGCCATCTGAACTTAACGGTATCGCAGATATAAGACCTCGTATCCAATTGTTCCTTTTAGCACTATCCGCAACAAGAACTAGATCCCCTACTTCAATGGGTTTGGTATCGCCGAACCATCTTGTTCGTCTACAGATCGTTGGGAGATACTCTTTCAGCCATCGATGCCAGAAAATGTCGAGCTGATGGCGAATCTGATTCCAGCTGTTCAAAGATGCATCTTGTTGATTTACAAACCTAACTGCTGGCTGCTTCACTCCCTTGGAGCTGCCAAGTAAAAAATGATTCGGCGTGAGGGCCTCCTGCTCAGTTGTTTCCAAGGGTGGATAGGTCAGTGGCCTAGAATTTACTATACTCTCTGCTTCAATTAACAATGTCAAAAACCCTTCATCATTTAACTTTCTTCCCGTATCTATACTCTCGATCGCTGCCTTAACGGATCGCATCATCCTTTCCCAAACTCCGCCCATGTGTGGGGCCGAAGGAGGGTTGGAAAGCCACTTTGTATTAGCATTTGTAAACGCCTCCGCCATGTCACTTTTGATTTGCCGCATAAGTACCCTTTCCGCTCCTACAAAGTTGGTACCGTTGTCGCTATAGACTTCGAGAGGAGCTCCACGACGACCGACGAAGCGACAAAAACATGAAATGCAACTATCTGTGCTTAAACTATACGCTATTTCGAGGTGCACTGCTCTGATCGTCAGGCATGTGAACAGTGCCACCCAACGCTTAGCGTGACTACGTCCGATTTTGGCCGTCACTGGACCAGAACAATCCACCCCGACGTGAGAAAAAGGACGTTCGAAGAAGGCCAGCCTGGCAGCTGGTAGGGGAGCCATCCTCGGAGTTGTTGGTTGTGATTTGTAGATTTTACACCATTGGCATAACCGAGCCGTTTTTCGTACAGCTGCCCGAAGGTGGGGAATATAAAATTTTTGTCTTACCTCATTGACGGTGGTCTCAAAGTTTGCATGGTGGTTTTCTCGATGATAATTGTCTAACAGTAGGTTTGTCAACCTGTGTGTCTTCGATAAAATTATGGGAAATTTCGTGTCGAATTCGGTATTTGCAGCTGCGCCTATTCTTCCGTCCACTCTCAGGATACCGTGCTCATCCAGGTAAGGGGAAAGCTTGTATATCGAGGATGCTTTCTCCACCCCGCTATCGCCTGCCTTCAACTGTGCTATTTCATCAGGAAATGATTCATTTTGACAAATGCTCCACAGTGTGTTTTCAGCCTTCTGAAGTTCCTGGGTGCTCAACAACCCTTGATTCCGGTGCTGCTTCGTGGTACAAGCGTTATTTATAAATCTCCACACGTATGCAACCGACCGAACAAGCCGCACCCACCGAGAGAATCGTTCGAATTTTATTATTGGCTTGCGTATAATTACTTTGTGCACAAAACATGATCGCAATTCTTCTACCGTCTCGAATTTAACGTTGCTTTTTTGGATTGGCCATTGCTGTTCTGGGTACTGCAGAAATGTTGGTCCGCGAAACCTTTCTTTTTCCGGCGACAAACAGGGGCCATGACCCCACTTTGTGGCTTCATCAGCAGTGTTCATTTTCGTCGGTACCCATTTCCACTCCTGAGTTTCGGTAAGCGTGAGTATTTCACCAATTCGACAAGAGACGTATTGCCGATATCTGCGAGCGTCTGACCGGATCCAGGCTAGTACTGTACTAGAATCCGACCAGAATATTCTTTTGTCGATTGCGTAAGTGTGATTATCACCCACGAAACTTGCTAGCCGAGCACCGAGAACGGCTGCCCTTAATTCTAGACGAGGTATGGATAGTGGTTTAAGAGGTGCAACTTTCGCTTTCGCCGATATCAAGACACAAGATATAGTTCCATCAGCAAATATTATTCGGTAATATGCAGCAGCGCTGTGGGCCTCCTCGCTTGCATCCACGAATGTGTGAAGTTGAATAGAGCGTATCGATCCTGAAGGAGTTCGGCCAATGAAGCATCGAGGAAGCCGAATATTATCGATATGGCATAAATTGTCGGTCCACTTTCTCCATAAGTCAAATGCCTCATCTCCAATTTCTTGGTCCCAGCCTGTTCCGCAACGCCATATCGTTTGCATTAAAATCTTGCCGTGAATTATGTATGTAGCCAACAAACCAAGAGGGTCGAATAATGACATAACGCATCGTAATACCTGTCGCTTGGTTGGTCGACGGCCCTCGCCAATAATTTCTGAAATATCTTGCTGCATTTGAGTTGAGAAAGCCAATTCGTCTTCGGTAGGTAGCCACAGCATGCCGAGTACTCTTTCAGCGCCGTCTCCCTTTTCTAAGTCCAGATTTTTAACCGCCGGAACAACTGTTTCTCCCAAATGTCGCAGTACTGCTGGAGAGTTGGAACGCCAACCACGTATGTCAAACCCGCCTCTGCTATGTATAAGTTTAACTTCAGCTGCCACTTGCATGGCTTCTTCTTCGGTGTCAAAACTATCCAACAAGTCGTCCACGTAATGACACTTCACCACGGCCTCTGCAGCGCGTGGAAACTCAGCCGCGTATTCTTCAGCGTTTTTATTTTTGATATATTGCGCGCTGCACGGTGAACAACTAGAGCCAAATGTTGCCACATCCATAAGAAAAACATCCGGTTTCTTGGTTGTATCTTCCCGCCACAAAAAACGCTGTGCGTGTCGATCTTCAGGTCTGATACGAATTTGGTGAAACATTTGGCGTATGTCACCACTTATTGCTATGGGTTTTTTGCGGAACCGAATCAAAATTCCTGGCAGAGATGACAACAAATCTGGCCCTTTCAGCAAAAGTGCGTTTAAGGAAATGCCGTCTACCTTGGCCGTGGCGTCCCAAATCAAACGGACTTTTCCGGGCTTTTTGGGATGGGTCACAATTCCCAGTGGTAAGTACCAACATCTGCGAGGATCAGCGGCCACCAATTCCACGTCTGATGCACGTTTTGTTTCAGTGCAGGGTCTCGAGACATTCTCCGCTCTAGGCACTCCAGCCGGCGAAGAGCCATGTGATAACTTTCCGGGAATTCGAATTGATCATATCTCCATAAGAGCCCTGTCTCAAACCTTCCATCCGTGCGTTTAGTAGTGTCTCTTAAAATATTTTTTGCCCTCGTGTCGTCTACCGATTCCAGTTCCATCAATGGCTAAGTGCCAATATCATCTATCTCGAAATGCATTTTGACCAGGTCGTGTAGCTCGTTATCTGCTCTAGTGTCTGAAACGTAACAGCAGACACCTAAAGGCTTCAAAATGCCATTGCGTCCGCCTCCGTGAACGCACCAACCGAGACGAGTTTTTGTGGCCACTGGCTCTCCCAGCCGTCCCTCACGACATTAAGCGACAACGATAGGTTTACCTGATCCAAACCGATAAGCACGCGTGGCACTGCATTTTCATAGCGAGAAATCGGCAACCCTTTCAAGTGAGGGTACTGCTGAGCAAGACTGAACGGGTCTAGAGATTGCACCGGCAGTTTTAATTCAGATACGGTCCTGGCTGACTGGATACCATAGAATTTCGTGCCAGCCAATCCCGATATTTCAAGTGAGATCTCTTTAGAGTCTGATTCACATCGTGTTACATCCCCGGTCCATTTCAAATAAAGAGGCTCCGTTGGTCCGGTTACGCCTAACTCGTTGGCGACTGACTGCTCTACCAACGTTAGAGATGAACCATCGTCTAAAAACGCGAACGTGTTCACCGTCGCTGATTTACTTCGCAGAGTTACAGGGACTATCCGGAAAAGAACTTTTGACTCAGTATCGCGATGCGAGTGGCTCTCAGCAGTAGTGGGTTTTGCTTTATTCTCAACCTTCGAATGTAGCAGCGGGTGGTGCTTGAATTCACAACCGTCGATCCCGCATTTAACTGCCAACCGACATCGATTTCTCCCATGTGAATTGAGACAAGTACGACAAAGTTTTAGGAAATGAATTTTATTCCAGCGATTTTCTACAGTGAGACCATGGAACTGTTTACAGTCCTTTATTCGGTGGTCCGACTGATTACAAAGAACGCAGTTCTTTGATACACCCGTGATGATACTGGTTGTTGGCTTTTGTCCGTCACATGAGCTGTGTGTATTTAGTAGCACTTTCTCCTTCGATTTATTATTTCTTCGATCACCCAGACGTCGATCGTTGGAGCAGTTAATTAGCTTGGTTACATGACTAGCAGCTGTAACCATTTGTGACATGTAATCGGCAAAAGTCTGTAAGGTTACATTTGGGCTATTTTGCTTATGCATTCCCCACTGGAGCTTTAGCGATGTTGGTAATTTATCTTCCAGCTCCTGTAATAACGACGGATTGTTCAAATGTGCAATTTCACCGGAAGCTTGCAAATGATCGCAGAGCCCCTGAAGTTCTACCCCGAAGTCAATCAAGGTTTCAAGACGTTCCATCTGAGGCGGTGCCATCGTGCGTACTCTGTTCAACAAAGTGGATATGAGCAGTGCTGGTCTACCATAGAGCAGTCGAAGGGTTTCAATAACTTGAGGCACGGAGGCGGGTAACAACAATCGACTGCGCACAGATTCTCGTGCGTGGCCTTTCAAAGACCGTTGTAATCTAATCAGATTTTCGGCATCACTGAAGCCACAGTTTTCTGTGGTGATGTTATACTGGCTAATGAAAATAGGCCATTCTTCCGGGTTGCCATCGAAATCCGGAAGGTCCCGGGACATTACTCGACGAGCTGCTATTTGCGATGAGGAAGGCCCCATCTCTAGGGCGCTCAATTGGTTTATTAAATCCGGTTGCAATGCAGTGGGCACTTGTTTGTTTGCACCCAACGGGCGCGAGCTTTGTTTTAACGGTAGCGCCCTTTTAATTTTTGCACCATGGCGTGATGCCCTTGGTGGAAGTTCAACTTCTTGCGACGGTGTATATCGAAACGGTAACGGTCGAATCTCAATGGTAGCGGCATCCGATAAGGCACTAGCTGGTGGCGTGGGGGGCATCGGGTTGGTTGAGCGTTTGATAGAATGTTGCGGTGGTAAATCTGACGTAATATTCGGTCTGGAGAGCGCATCTGAAGGAAGAGAATTTGCATTTGTCCCTCCGCTTATCGAGCAGGTTGAAACTGAGCTCATTTCCATACGAGAATTTCGATTGGGGGCTTCCAGATTAGATGCCTTCGTATGTACGACCTTTGGTGTACTAGTATTAGGCTCTACTTGTCCGTCATTCAGTTATCGCTCACAACACTTTCTGTTTCATGTACCTCCTGCCGTTCCAATAGATCATATTTTTCTTTAAGGAACGTTTTCTCCAGTTCTTCCTCTTCTAATATTTGATTTCTCTCCTGATCGATCCGCTTCTTCTCGATCGCTTTCTCCAGTTGAAATCGCTTACGGCGAATCCGTTGCTCCTCTTCTAACCTTTTCTGCTCCAATACCTTTTGTACTGAAATTTTGGAAGATCGGCTGCTCACACTAATGGGAAGGCAACCGCTGCACTCCCAACAACGATGTTCTACGGATGCTGTGACGCCAGCACATTTGAAGTGATACCACTCGGTACACTCGTCGCACTGAACCATGTCATCTGCCCAGTCTGGTCGATCACAAGCAGCACAAGCACTCGCATTTATGCCGTCATCCACCTTATCATTGTTTGCCATTCTAGACAAAAATTCTTTAGTTAGTTCACGCGAACAAGGACTACACAGTCTTTCAGCAGTGAAACTCAAGGTTCTCGATCAGCTAAAGCTAGAATTATATTTATTAGCGTATTTTTGATCATTTTTATCAAAACTTACAATTTTGTGTAGGCTCGTATTTTTAGGTTGGAATTTAGATCCGTAGATTTATTTAATAGTTTTACTGTACTGTTTTACTGTAAGATTTACATTTAGTTAAGGTTTAATTTGTAATAAGAGTATTATTAAGATCAACTTACGTTTACAAATATTTTATATAATTGAAAATTAGATCGAACTTGCCAAATACTGTATTAATGTGTATTAATAAGAGAAACGTTTTCTGCCACACTTCTAAGCATCTCTGATCTTCTTTTTTTTTTAATGACAGTGAAGTTTTATTTCCGTCTGTCAAAAACCGTTTTTTGATGTCGACTGCGCAGGGATCGAATACTCGATCGAGGGATTAATTTCCGATAGCGACGGGCTCAGCGTTGCCAGAAGCTGCAGCAACAACAATAAATAAATAATAACTCAAAATGCCGCGAAAAAAACTTTTATTTTTGGTTAAGGAGATCTCTTCGCTTCTACTGTCTTCACATTTAAAATATCCATTTCGATAGAAAAATCTTTCACTGATATCTTTACTGTGCGTCTAGAATGTTGTCGCAACCAATGATATGAAAAGATCAGCCATTTGTTTTCAAAGTTGAGAAAAGGCAGTTTCAAATTCAAATTATTTTACTATTTTGTGTTTTCTTTTGCGCTTAAAATTTTATTATTTCCGAAAAAAAAGTCGCTTTGATTGAACGGCATTCTATAGCTTTTGAAGTATACAAAATATTAATGTAGGCTTTTCCTAACATTTATATTGAAAACTCCTAAAACAAAACAGTAGAAAGTGGAACACTCGTCAGATTAACTCAATTTCTTTTAACATAAATCTCTGAATATTTGTGATGCAGGCTTATCACTATTGGAAGTGGTCTTATAGCTGACCAATAACATTAGTCCAGTCCGATACCACACTTCGTATGAAGCGTACAACCGTACTGGGATTTGATCTCCAGATTACAGAGGGTTCCAGTAGCCCTCTATCGAAGAACTTACACTGCCTATAATCGCATATCAGTCCCATCTGGAAAATCATCGAGTTGAGAAAACAGCGCTTGAAGATATTTTTCTAGTCTTGTGTATTTCATCTGTTTGGGGTGGGTTATTCCAATTTTTTTGTCATAATGTAATGAAATAGACCTCAATCATAACTTCTACATTAAAGAATTGCCTTTTTCATGAAAATTACAATGAAAAATAAGGAAGAGACTTATATGCGATTATTTAGGCCATGGAGTAACAAAATAATCGCATACCAGTCTCACTTTCAACCGCTCGGTGTAGGAGTAGTCATATTTTTTTCAAGTATTTTAAATATAGGCAGATGTTTAGGTTTAAGATGGGACAATTGACCTCACATTTTTTTCTGACTTTTTCAAATAAAACATACTTTTTTGTTTCCTTGATCGATAGTAGAGCAAGAATCTGATATTTAACTAAAAAACGATGAAAATCCATATGGGACTGGTATGCGATTATAGGCAGTACAGTGTTCAATGTTTTAGTTATAACTTTATTTTTTCAATATTAAACAACAACATATTTATACAAAATGTAGATAAATTTACATCACGGCCTCCAAAAGTCCACCCTTGGCTTCAACGCACGCCTTCAATCGTTCAGGGAAATCATCGACGATGGACGATAGTTCTTCCACAGATATGGCATCCCAGGCTTTGGTTAAACTAGCTTTCAAATGATCCAATGATTTGTGTAGTTTAATACAGGCTCTGGATTCAAGAATAAACCAAACGGAACAGTCCATTGGATTTAAATCAGGAGAGTTTGAAGGCCATTCATCTTGAGTTAAATATCTCGGAAAAAGTCTTCTACAGAGTTCCATGGAGCCGCGATGGAGCCGAATTTTGTTGTAATGTCCATTTAGTTTTACCGAAATATACACGTGCCCAAGGTGCCACTGTGTCGGTTAAAGGCTTTTGGTAAACAAATTGATACACTCTTTTCAATTAATACTAAGGGGGTTTTACCGGTAGCCGTAATTCCCCTTTCGGCAAAAGCTGACGTTCATTTTGGTGGTTATGAAATTGCTCCACAGTGAAAGATTTCTCATCGGTGAATGAAATTGTGCGATAGCGTCCATCGCTTAATACTTTCAACAGAATCTTCGATTTTCGGTGCCGATTTTCTTTCATTCTGTCATTTAGAGAATGATTTTTGAAAATTTGTAACAACGTAATCCTAAATCCTTGTAAGAAATAGTTCGTACAGATTACGGGTCAATTTTTAATTGTTTTGCCATTTTTCGAATTGACTTTCTAGAATCACGGTTAATCCGGTGACGAATAATTATCCGGTTCCTAGGGGTCGTAGCAGTTTTTTTCTGCGTCTTCCTGAACGGTCCTCTAACTTTCCTAGCTTATTATATCGTTTTAGAGCGTCTCTAATGGTTTATATAGGCATTTTTAACATACTAGCGATAGCTACTGGACGATTTTCTTGTTTATACAACTCAATCATCACACTGCATAATGGACTTGACTTTATTATGACACTTTATACTCACTGTTTCAAAGGAGATTTCGTGGTTTTGTTTACACATAGCCAAGGTTAAAAATTGTATAAGTAAGCTCATTTCAACATCTGTCAAATCATAGTTATACACTGAAACGAAAAACACGGATAATTATTCGTCACCCTACGTACCCTTGCAAAAAATTGCAGGACATCGACATAACCGATGTTACGAGTCTTCTTTTTCCAAGGAACATGTAGGGGAACTGCTCCATTATTCATCTCAGCCCATATATTCATCTCATAATACATGTAAACACAAATGAAAACAGGAAACAACGCATTTTTCCCTTTTAAACCAATCTGCTAATCCATGTAATGGATTCTTCTTAGTTCACTTTAGATTCCTCATAAAGTATAATCCCCAAAAACTCACTTAAAAGCACTAAATTTGATATTATAGTCGGGCATCTGCACTCGAAAACTCATTACATTCAATAACCTATCTCAGCAAACAAAATCCGCGCATCGTTCTATACGGCTACAACGGGACTCGTTCAGCAGCCAACCAAAGTTTTTTTCATCACTAGCGGTCCACTTTTTATTTCATTCACTAAACAAAATCACTCACTACACTCAGAACACTTCAATCTTTGAAATGTTCACCTCAAATTTCCTAAAACAAGCTTGAATTAGCAGAAATATATGAGATGAATCTCTACAATTCCTAAATTTCAACTGTATGTATTTTCGTCGGTTTTCACTGCGTTGAAGGACATCAAGAGTTGCCAAATCAGTTCCTGTTAATACGAGAAAATCATACTGAAAATATTAAATTATTCCGCCATGATTGACATAAATCTACAGCACTGTAGTGGTTACCTAGGTTACCAGTTTTGCTCATCAAGAACTGCAGCGGATATCTAGGTGACCTACTACGATGGGATGCGGCTACGATCATTCATGATAATGTGTTTCATCATGATAAACAGTGTGAAGAATGCGATTTTGCTTCCATATGCCGAAGAAAACATGCCACTTTGCTGGATCTCTATGCAGTATAACGATCCTAAACAAACAGCATTGAAAACACGTAGATGTTTTTTAAACGAAAATAAAAAATTATTAGTTTGACCAGCGCAGACTCTTAATTTAAATCCTTCAGAAACTCTATGGAAGATTGGGAAAGTCTAGGTTAAAAAGCATCATCCAAAGAATAAAACAGACTTATGGAACGCCGGACAGGCAGCGTGAAATGCTAGTTCAGCTTCTACTCGTGAAAACCTGGTGGTAAACATACCCGGAAGATTGAATATGGCTTTACAAAACAAAGGACAAGCCACAAAATTTTGAAAGTGAGTTTTGTAACGTAAAAGGTCACTTTGCTAACGATATGTAGAGAAATAAAGCTAATTTGGATTGTTTTGTATATATATTTCAATAGTGTATTTATTTTTGTCGCCACTTTAAAAACACTAACTCACGCATAAAATTTTCGGAATCACCGACAAAGAAATTTCTCCAGTTATTCCTTTGTTCTTCTTTCAAAAAGAGTGTCTGCAGATCTTAATGACGTAACATAACACCATACAACAATTAAAATCACTGCGCAAATACGAAAAATCATCCAACACTGCAAGTGTATTTATTATTTTCTCCATGACTCTATATGGTGGCTTTTTTTGATGATTTTACAATACCTAACGAGTGTTTCACGAAGGAATCCTTAAACGATTGCACTCGGGCGATCGCAACGATTCTTTGAAATGGTGGTTGCTTGTAGGCAAAATTCGGCTATTCCACGTCGTGCTTTTTCAATGATATAGGGTAAATTACCAATTCTCGTCAGTCTATGTCGATTGTAATGTTTTAAACTGTCTTCCTTCTTTAGTAAGTTGCCTTATTTCATCTGTTATTGACGTAGGACTACGTCTAACCGCACTATACCGAGATACATTCCGCGAAAACTAAAACCAAGATGTAACGACGGAATGAAAGATTTCAAACGGTTATACTGATGTAACCACATGATGGACCACAATAATCGATATGTCGTTGGATTGATAAAATGATGGACAATTTTGTGATTCTTCAATTTTCATTATCACTTCATTGTTAAACAGTGAAAATTGAATAAAAGTTTCAAGGTCGAATTTTCACCAACAACGTACCAATCATATGCGAGCACGCCTGGCACAGACTTCATGAATAGACACCAACTGCCTGCAGTGATATCCTGTACAGCAGTGGCAAAAAAAAAATTTGACAGAATCTCCCCTTCCCAAAGGTCAACTAATGTTAGCTTCCATCAGCCTAGACTAAATTGATGTCTTGAAGGTAAAGCTTTTTCGGAAAGTTCGTAACCACCTCCACTACCAGACAGTTTTACGTTCTGCTGTTAACAAATATGTTAATGTTAATAAAACTGATGTCTTGAAGGAGAATATGATGGCACAGGCAACAGTACTGCACCAAGTAATGTATGAACAGAGCGCTGGTTCCTCGTCGTCTATCAGTGCAGGAAAACATGATATTCATTTTTGTGCAGTCAAGCCAAGTGAAAACTACATTGCCACTGTTGACGCACAGTGGGGCGTGGAACACAATCGAATTGCCATTTGAATTGTCTTCTTCTTCTTCTTGTTTCGTATAGCAGCAAATATCAGAATTCAATATGGTTTTTCGGATGTCGCAAAATAGGCTGCGCCGCCGGGGACAACAAAATGCGTTGTTTATTTTTGAACTCTACACTCTGCCTTTTTTTAGATTTATTTAAATAACTGAATATAGGGTATTTAAAAGACAATAGAAAACCAAAATGCTCCGTACAGATCTTTGAATAGGTAGTTAAACGAGCTGTACTGATGATTATATTTTACTAGCTAAATGAATTTAGTCCAATATGACAATACTAGTTGCATCACGCGGTGGCGGTTTAGAGGAAAACCAAATTCATTTCATCTTGATATTAGAGTTCCGACGTTAGTGTTTGTATTTTTCAATTGAAATTTTTTTGAATTAGCATTTGCAAGAAAATATTACTTTCCATAACCTTACTTGTAATTGAACAACGCTATGCAAACATTAATTGCTGAGGCTAATGTTGTGCATCACTCTAGCCCAGTTTATTTTCGAAGATAACGGACATATAACTTTCAAATATGGTATCTTCGTTGTTCTTTGGTATCTTGAAACTGATCAATTTTTTTTCTGATTGATTCTGTATACTGATAAAATGTTTAAATTGACCTGAATTGAATGTTAACATGTTCATAAAATTCTATGTCAATTTCAAATTTTCTGTGAATATACATTTTCTACTTAAACTGTAATTCGTTATCGATATTTTTTCCACGAGCTTGTAATTACAGGAAAAAAATTTATGTGACATCTTTGCCGCTTTGTGATCGGTGAGTGAGCCAACTTTAACAAGACAAATAGGTATAGGAGGAAGTTTAATTTCTACTAAATCGTACTCAATTAAATATTTTATAGAAGGTTGCCTTTTCGCGCATTAAAGAAAATTCGCTGTATTAGAATGAAAGGTATTCATCAATGGTCCAGAAACCAAATTTAGGGGAAAATCAAGTATCTAACTTTTTTATTTTTGTAGATAGAAAACCTTGTTTTACAATTTTACAGCTCCAGTAATTTTAAGTAACTTTGTAAAATAAAGTTTTTTTCTAAAACATTGCTATAGAGCTCTAGACCCAAATTTTCTCCTAAATTTGGTTTCTGGACCATTGTGAATGTTAAAGAGAATATTTTTTCTTCTAAGATAGAGTGCTGCAAAGAAATAATCAAAATACAGACCCCGTTCGATTTTGGCAACACCTCAGAATTTTTTCTGTTGCCAAAATCGAACCATGCCAATAATGAACGGTTTTTTTCATGACTTTTTTGACTTTTTAAATGGTCAAAGACGACCTTAACAGTAGAAATGGCCACCAATGAACTAGTTTTAGTTCCAAGTCGTTGGAGGTGTCGCTTGATGAATTTGGGCTGACGACCTAGATACTTGATATAACCACCGGAACCAAAACATCTTCCTTTTGGAAGATGTTGAGCTTAAATTGGTTAAAATAAATCAAGCAAACTACAAAAGTAAAACGAGCTTAAATCAAACATGGTTTCAAAATAAAATTATAAAATTATTGTAGTCCTACGTCAACTATGCGGTCGTGTCTTGGTTACCACCCTCCTACTATTTTCATAGCATACTTTTCTACTTTTAATCTTATTGGAAATATTAAGAATAGACACAAAAAGTTCAACAGAGCTTCTGAATTTAATTGTGAAAAAGCCACTCTTACAGTTCCTTTTTGGTCAAGCCCTTTTTTTTGCAGTCAGCATTGCGTTCAGTTCGTCAGTAGCAGAGAGAGAAAGATAGCTTGTAAAACTATACTCGTTTCATCTAGTTTCATTGCTATGAGTTGCAAATAAATGTTCTTCGTTATTCCACCATTCAAAGTATAAGTAGAATTCTGACTCCATAAGTTGTACGAGCAAATTATACTAGTGATGTCATATTTGTATTTTTGTATATGTATTTACTACGTTTCTGTACACACGATTGTCGAGGGGTTTAACAGATGTTATCGTTTGCTGTGTGAGAACAAAAGGGATCGAGAAATTTGCGCAGTGCGCAGCGTGGCTCCAAATTTACCGCGAAATATGTTTGTACTCTAAATCTGATTACTATATTTTTGATTTATATAGTATTTTTTTTGTGTACGAATACGCAAATAGCAATAAGAGTTTTTGCAATTTAATAAACACCAACACATGGTTTCACATGTCATAAACTCTAATAAAAAAAGGATAAGGTGCGTTTTGCAACAAAAACAGTTCACTTTTGTTTTGGCAACAAAAACACCAGTAGCATGCCGTTTACACATAGTTTAGTTAATGAGAAAAAAAAGTTGCACACACACACATGCATATATACATACATACATACAGGAAATGCTCAACTCGTCGAGCTGAATCGATTGATATACGACATTTGGTCCTTCGGAGCACTTTCATACCTTAAGTTTTTGCAGTGATTGCTATACCTTTCTAGGAGAAAGGCAAAACTTTTTGAGTTTTTCCAAATCTGTTTTAGGGGTCTTTTATTGGAACGAGTATAAAACAACGCCGTATCATCTGCAAAAAGTCTTGTTATTTTAACTTTCACAGATCATCTATAAATATCAGGAAAAGCTTGGGGCCTATATTGCTTCCTTGAGGGACAATCGGTCGTAATGCTTCGAACACCATTCATAATAACAAATTGTTACCGATCAGACAGCTAACTTTTTATTAAATCGCTGGCAACACTTCTTATTCCATACCGATCAAGTTTATTCATGTGATAAATGACATTCATTTTTGAATCCTGCTGCCTGTTTACATTATTCAATGGTTGCTATGAAATGAGCGGTCAATAATATTATTGAAGATAGCGTGATTCCGCATTGTTATAGCTTTATTTTGGCTCGAAGCATTATTTTTAGCCAATATGATACCGCCCCGATTCGTTCAAATATCAATTCACGATCTGCTGTGTACATCATTCAGCGACCTAAGAACAAAACCATTAACAATGTTGCGAACATTCAGCAACTTTCAGAAATTACCTTCAACGCACGATATGCTTCGCATTAGTTCTCATTGCCATGACAAGATTGTATTCTGCAGGAATAAAATCAAAATATAGTTCAGATCGGCATTCAGCATTGTGGCGTTGTCATGGATAAATATGGAATACTCACTAAGAAATCATCGATTATATTGGTACACAATAAATCAATGCACTTTTTCGATAAAAAAAAAGTAGGAGGGTGGTATTCAAGACACGACCGCATGACGTTGACTACCGTATTCGTATAAAATAAAAAAAATATTCCATTGAAGCAAATAGTAGAGGGAATTGCAACGCTTCTTTTACAAAACTTCTGTAATAAAATTTCGAGGCACCAAAAGGTACCAGTTGCCGATTATTCTCGTTTACTGGTTAGTCCGTCCAGAATTCCAGCCATTTTAGTATTTTGCAGTAGCCATTTATTACTAACAGCCACCAGCATCACGGGTGAAACCGGCACGGGATGACCGGTACTATTTTGTATTTCCTCCTTTTAGCTGCTATCACCTAGCGTCCGCATGTCACTGGTACGGTTTTGGAATTAAAATGATGGGGCGCCGGCCGCTGTCGTAAAATTAACACCAACAAAAAGATGCATATTTGCAAGATTTTTCCCGCTAGTAGCAGCATAAACATCGGAAACAGAAAGTGACAACAACAATAACAACAAAGTCAGATCGATTGTATCCGTTAGTGTCGACTGTGCTTGGGAAGAGAGGTAGTGATTGGCTGCGCGGTATGATTTAGACAATCGATATTAATTACCAATTTTTCAATAGTGTATCTCAAACAATAGTTTGTTTTTGTTACATAAATTTAACCGTAAAAGAAGTTCTGATCGATTGATGTCAAAACCTCGAAAACGTGATTATAGATGACTGCAAAATAAGCGCTCAAAACCTGACCACTTTTCTCTGGTTTTCCCTGGTTGAATTACTAGATTTTCAAATTCAGGGGCCTAACTTCGATAGAGACGTTAGTCAACGTCAAAAGTTAGAAGCGTTACGTTTTATTCAACTCTTAGTGTGAAAAAAGTATCATTTTAGACCAGCGGTTCTCAACCTGGGATACGCGCACCCCTAGGGGTACGCAAAAAAAAAAATTGGTAATGGCGAAAGAAGCATTCTTTCTTTTTAATACTTCTTTTGTTTCACAATATTGCTCTCAAAACATGACTGTAGCAATCAAACAAACCAAACTTACAGTAAACCTCCACAACATGATCTACCACTACTCTCTCCAACGCTGCGAAAACGAACCAATCCAGGAGGTACAATTGATTTGAAAAATATCGTCAAAGGGTACGTGGACAAAAACAGGGTTTAGAACCGCTGTTATAGACAACAACAATACAATCAGTAGCGTTTTGGTTGAAGCTATTCTAAATACAAATATTACACTGGACAAAAGCGAAAATAAGTTTAAAGTTTTTTAGCCGTTCCTGTGAATTTTAGTGGTTCCAGTGAATGCAGAAGTGCGTCAAAAGTACGCAGAGTAATTTCTCACTGGGTTCGTCGCTTCTACGTTTGCCTACGAGAAATTCGGCAAAACTCAGCAAAATTCACAGGAATGGTCGAAAAACTAAATTCTTTAATTTTTTCTTGTTTAGGCTCCTTGGGCACTGCTCCAAAGAGGTGAACTCGCATCCCGACCACAGATTTTTTTCTTTTCAAAGAAAAATATTTTTTACTAGTGCCATCGGTGTTGACTGTAAGTTATTAGGGTCTTTTTTTCGGATGTATTAGGATTACACAATGGTGGCGGAAAAGATGTCGGCGAAAAACTGCTTGAAAGCCAGCGCTCACAATCGTTACCGACGCTCAAAAAAATATTCTCGTTGGCCTATGGCTGCGCATGAGAAAGTGTCGGCGGAGGTAGCGCGGTCTAAAGTGGTCGTGTTGCAAACAATTCGTTGCTTAATTCGAAACAAATGCTGAGAAAACCGCAGAGTTTAACAGATAAATATTGGGAATGAATACACAGTTAAGATTGCAAACAAAGAGAGTGAATGTTGATAATTGATATTAAGTTAAAACAAATAGTTTAACGAAATCTTATCAGATAAACAACAAACATGTGCACATTTGAAAGTGCATTGGACTACTGATACTTAACCGTGAGCCTAGTTTCTTTAACAACATCCAAACTCCCCAGCGCCAATGTGAGAAGCTCAGAGAACGAATGAGAGACGGTTTGTGGATGTTTGATACTCTACCGGTGAGCCAAAGTCCATCAGCTGACAACTCGCTCTCCAATTTCGTTCTCTGTTTTGATAATAAGTCTCTCGCGTCGGAATTAAGCGCATGGTTGATCCGAAACCACGTGCGTTTACTCCGACAGCGATGACGGTTTCGTTGTTTCTACTACACTCTTAGGGATGATCATGTTTTTTTTTGCATCGAATAGTGATACTTACCTCCGCTTTCACGGCAATAGAATTTGTCATCATAATAGCTTGGTAAGTAAAAAATCACCAAAATAGTTTTATAAGAAATCACTTTTTATTACTGTCGGCACCTGTCATCCATTTACAAAGTAAGTTTTAGCTTAGTTTTTTCTTCTTCTCTTTTCCATATCGAAAGTAGTCAATACGATCAACAAAATTCTTATATAAACCATTTAGCAGTGTAGAACAACGGCAGATTTCCAGTACCAATATAAAACGGAAAATAACACTCCGATCGTTACTGTTCCAAGATGGCAGCATAGTTTGTTTTGTTTTTTTTTTCTTCTTTTTTCGTGCCACGTTCGTGTGAGTGCATTTGGAAAAAAGTATTAGCTATTCGTTCGAAAAATTTGAATAAATACTAGTAACTATCAGTTCAACCATTTTTGATTGAGAACTTAGAGTAAGAGAGAGAAAGAGTGAGTTTTTGTAACGTATCCTGCTCAGCTGGATCACTGGTTTATAACTGGTTTGCCATCCTTTGTCACATAGTGTCTATTAAGGGTAGAGTTTTATCATTTTCATTCATTTTTTTTTGTTTAATTCTTGTTCATAATCTTAATATCAATTATTCCAGCTGTGATTCTTTATGTTACTTATGTTTTTGTGTGTGTATTTTTTGTGCCTGGAAAGATTGTGTGCAGTATTTTTTTTATGTTTATTTTCAAGTATTTAGTAGTTCTTTCGTATTTGCAGACTCCTTTTGCGATTTGCTTCACTTTTCTCGTTTCGTTCACACCACGAAGTAGTTGATTTGAGAGTTTTTTGTTCTTTTTCAAAACTCTTTTTTCCCGCAGCGCCAAAAACACCATTCGAAAACTGCGGCTTCTAGTTTTGATTGGACACATCCTACAAAGGACGACTTTCTGGCTGAAAATATTTTCGGTTATTTGTTTGCCTACAGAATTCTACTTCAAGTCTTTTATAGTTTTACAATCGTACCTTGCGCCTTTTACAACAAATACACGGTCTTTCACCCCCATTCTGTTCTCTTCTCGCACAATTCTGCTGTACATCAAGGTTCGGCTGTAATGCATTTGCCTTTGCAGGTGTGTTAAATGTGCTAATAGAAAAATATTTCTTTTTTTTTGTGTGTATCATTTTATCGCTATGAGTTTTAATTTGCTTTGGTTGCAGCTCGAGAACTGCGCTATAGTTTTTTGTTTGTTTGCTTATTTCTTCAGTGGAATTTAAATCCGCTTACAACACATCGATTGGCCGCCTGAAGCCAGTGTGAATCGACTCCGACTGTACGGGAGAATGAGTTATGAATGGATTCGGACTTCTTTACTGCCGACGCGAAGGCTAGAGCAACTAAGACGAAGGACAGTTTGGTTGGTGTTTGGACAGCGCGTTGCCATTTGTCTTTCTTTTTTTTTGCTAGTGGGATTACTAATATATACAATCGGTTTCTTTTTGGTAATGATAATATTTACAGTGAAGGTCGGTTGTCGTTTTGAGAGAAGCCCAATTTGTGGTGGAAGCTTTTAGTTTTGGTCATTCGAGCTAGTAATGTTGTCACGTGACTGAGTTCGAGTAATATTATAGAGCAAATATTTCTAAATACAAATGCAAATAGAACAAATGTCGCCATCGAAAATTTTGTGTCAGATGATAAATAGAAAATATAACACTAGAGCTAACTTCAGAACTGAAGAAAACGTAGTATATATTAATCCTAGACGAGCGATTTAATGAATATGAATTCCGGAAATTAGAACATGGATACTATTTAAATATTAAAGTTTTTTTAAATTCCCTTCTTGTATTTTTTTTTATTAGAAAAAAATTGGACTTGATTTAGTTTCGTCAATAAATACCAATAAGTCAGTCGGTTATCAGAAAAGCTAGTTATGCAAAAAAACCGCTAGGTTACCACAAACCGGCCTCCAGCTCGACCCGACCCCGGCCATGTCTACAGGTAACACGAAACAAGAGCTCGGTAACATTTGGGTAACGGAAAACCTAAAGGTGTGCTCCAAGATTTCTACCATGTAGTGTGTGTGTGTATATCCTGCTGTTGAAGTTTAGAACCTCTTTTTTCTCTTCTCCCTTTTCTACGATTGGTAACATCTTACGATAGAAGTTTAGTTTTTTTTTCTGCATCTCCTTCCTCCGTATTTGCTTTCTCTCTTCTGCTTATAGTTTAGTTTATCTTTAGTAATAAGTATAACGATTCTTTCGTGAAAAATATTTGGCTAGTTTTTTCTTCTTTCTCTTTTCCGTATTTGCGTATTAGGATACATTCTCTTAAGTTCGAATAGTGACTTTCTTTCTCTACACAGCATAACTACACCGGGTTTTTTATACGCTCATGGTCGAGCTTTCTTAACACCGTTCGTTCCATTTGGCATTTTTCTCCTGCGGAAAAACACTGCTTTTATTTTCGAATCAATTCTTGGCCAACCGGAAAGTATTCTGACGATAATAGAAAACTAAGATCGAATCACAAGATTTTTGTAGAATAAAAATCTTACAAATATTTAAAAAGAGCTCTATAATACTTTGTTTATCAAGTCCCCTTTTAGGTTGCAGAAAGAGTGCAAATTCTCTGTCTCTTTTTTTTGCTACAGTGTTGTTTTTGTTGTTTTGAGCGCCGAATCGAAAATTTCTAAGGGCAGTTTTTGTCCCTAACGTTTGTTTGCTTTTTTTGTTAAATCAATAACATTACGCTAATCACTTGCGGTTTTAAATACGTCTCTATCGAATTTACCCACCTGAAAAAGTTGCTCTCGGTCTTACGCGCTGGTGAGAGCGCGCTGCATTTGGCGAATGTGTGTGTCGGATGGGTGGTGCGTTTAGCAGTACGCAAGGTCGTCCATGTCGACGTAGACAACATGTCACACGGTCGTCTCCCGGTCGACGTGGATGTATTCGACCGGTTGCAGTCCGTGTCAGGAGTCCGGATCGAAGAACAACGGTTCCTTCTTGTAGTCCTTCTTCGAGAGGGTACCGTTGAGGGAGGTGGGAGCCGTTTTCAGCTTCTCGTTGGACTTTCGGCGTTTCTTGACCATGGCCAGGGCGCAGAAGATGAGACAGGCGCACAGGGCCGCTGCGAGGCAACCGAATGCAGCGAACATTCCGCCGGGAAGCTCTATCAGCCGGCTGCCGCACTCCTGTTCACTTTCGTCGAACCCGGATGGGCAGTTCGGACGACCTGTGAAGGGGTTACGTAAAGGTTCAATGTCAGTATTTTGTATTTTTTGCACTGTTAGAGTTTTTGGACCTATGAATTAAAATAAAAATGACCCAAATTATTCCAAACGAATTGTGGGTGATAAATTGATTCATTATTTCACAACTAATAATAAAGTTTGCCCTGTTATTTACAAATCCATATTATTCAAGGATAACATTTAGCAGTTTACGCTTCCGTGCTAGCAGGCAATTCGAACGCAAATCTGGTAAATCGAAACTGTTTAAAAATGACTACTAATATGGATAGAATTATTCTATACTGAAAGATGACACACATTATAAAAGTTTCCGCGTTTGCAGATAAACAGTTTAGATTTCGGCATAGGTATTCCACAACTCTCCAGTTACTCACAATTATTATTACAGTAATAGTTATGTCAAATTGGATTAGTGAATATGAAGTGTATTTTAGTTGTTAAACGGATCGCTGAACTACGGACGGCTGAACTACGAAATGTGGTGTCTCGCCAGCGTCACCCAAGAGTACAGCTCGTCGCGAGGCTAGACATCCGCAGCCTCACTAGGACAGCATGGTGAAAAATTGAACACTACGAACACTCAAGAAGTAAATATGAACCGGAAACATCGGTAACGACGTAAGCGACGAAATGAGGAAGAAGATTGAAGTTGCGGTACATGAAACTATAGATCGAGAAGCGTTTTACGCTTTGCTGGAGAAACTCTACGATAGCTGCTCGCATCGAGACATAAAGTTCGTCATCGGGACATGAACGCTCAGATTGAAAAGGAAGAAATGTACAAATCAGTGATCTGATCGCACAGCCTGTATACCGAGACGAATGACAGCGGCTAGCGATGCGTTAACTTTGTAGCTTCCCGAAGACTTACAACCCAAAGTACCTTCTTAGCCCGCAAAGACATCCACAAAACCACTTGTAGATCACCTGACCAACGTGGTACAATAAACCAAATTGACTATGTTCTTATCGACAGCAGGGTCATCTTAGATATTGCCAAAAAAACGCGGACCATAACCTAGCTTCGGTATGCTTGCGCTTGAAACTGTCGACCGTGTATCACGCACATCGTAACCGAGCCCTGCAACTCAACAATAAGCAGCTACGATACTCCCTGGTTACGGAGAAATACGCAACAGAACGAAGCAGCACTTCCCACGGTGGAGCGGCTTGGAGTGTATGGGCTGGGGACCCATCGGCAAACAGACCCATTTGTCTGATGAACATTACAGGCAAGGTCCATGAGAAGATTATCCTCAACAGATTGGTGATGTACTCACATCGCCTCCGACTATCGTCCTATCAGTTTGACCAGTTGCATGGCTAAAATAGCAGAAAAAATGATCAACAGGCGACTAGTTCCTTCTTAAAAAGTAACGAGCCTTACCACAAAAGATCAAAACAATCGTCGCAGTGGTCCAAATCTTACAAAAAAAAAGCTTCTTGATCACCGACAGTTTGCTTTCCGTCGGGGAAAGGGTACTGGTTCATATTTCACAGCTTTTGGCAGCATTATTGATCAAGCATTACAAGATGGAGATCACGTCGACATTGCTGCTCTAGGCTTGAACAAAGCGTATAACAGGGTTTAGAAACATCGTGTTCTCAAAAAACTCTACAATCATGGGCTGAGGGGAAACATGGGAAAGTTTATCCAAGGGTTTCTAGGAGATAGAACTTTCGAAGTAGCTGTGGGAGGGACACTGTCTCCTACCAAAATTGAAAAGAATGGAGTGCCTCAGGGTGCTGTACTAGCTGTCACACTCTTTTTTGTTGCCATCAACGATGTTTTCGACATTCTCCCTGCTGGAATTTACCCGTTTGTCTATGCCGATGACATTGTCCTTGTGGTGACAGGAAAAAGTACCTACAGAATTCGGAAAAAACTTCGGACCAGCATTAGTGCTATCGACTCCGCCGCTTTTAACTCCGCCTGTTACGATTCTCTTGGTTCAGTTTAGCCTTTACGAATAGACTTGAATTATTGAGAACTGTAGCAGAGGGTCCAAAGCCCCTGTAAAGGAGGATGGTTGCAACAGCTCTTAACCATGGCTGTTGCATAAAATCCAATGGTTAAAACCCCTAAGCTAAGGTGTTATGCGACCCGTGCCGATGGATGACGTGGTGGGGGGGGGGGGTTAAGAAATACCCAGCCTTTAACGGAGCCTGTGGAGTACCAGGGCACCCTTCACAGTAATTAGCCCTTACTGCATCACGCGGGTCACTGATGCAGCGGACTCTTCTTTACCCAGCGACTCGTGGGAATTTTATGAACGACAAAACTTCACAAAATTCGGCCACCGGCAGCCTTTCTTTGCCGGAACCCATGGACTCATCGGAGCGTAGTCCAATAAAAACAAACGCACCGGGCAGAACGGAGGAGATGGAGCATGAGGATGATTTCAACCTCGACAGCGAATCGCTGGACGGAGGACCCTTTGCTTCATCCATAATCCTACTTTCTCCACAAGGGAATGACGAAAGTCAAATGGACTTAGTTCCCGGTCCACAGACAAGGCCCGATGACGAAGGGAAACCCGAATCATCGGCACCCCTTGTCAAGCGACTTTCAAATGCGCAAAGGCGGCGACTGAGCAAAAATCTTCGCTCCGGTCTCTCGTACGAAGAAGCCAGGAAGCTGGCCCTCCTTCCAACAGTGCAGCCTGCTCAATCGAACCAAGTTGCCGTCAAGCGACAGCGGTCGGACGACTTGGTGTCCCCAAACACCAGTACTAAGTGTCCACAGCCTAAAAAACTGCGGAACGGCACTGGTTTGGGGTCATCGGGTTCGAAGCCGCTCCCGAAGGCCACATATAGGGACATGGTGGGAGCTATAAGCCTTGCGGTTACTTCTGCTACCCACCCCAGCTCCCTACTCACAACGGACCAGCTTCAGGCTGTCCGGACCTCCATCCTCGATCACATTGCGGACCAGGAAAATCCAACCACCAAGCCCAAGTTTAACGGTTGCCATCTAAAAAATGGCTTCCTGCAACTTGCCTGTGCCGACAACGACACAGTGCAATGGTTGGAAAGGGAGGTACCTTCTCTCGTACCATGGGAGGGAGCACAACTTCGTGTATACCACATGAAGGATCTTCCGAAGGCCAGACGGTATGTCGGTTACTTCGCGGACAGTGCGAACTCTCCGGACGAGAAGATTCTTCGTTCACTCCAGAATCAAAACGACCATCTCTATCTACCAAAATGTGGCGAGTCTGTAACCGCAAATTGGTAAAGACCTTGGTCGAACTAGTTCTGGATATTGACGAAGAATCGGCCAAACTCGTTGAGAGTAGAAATAATGAACTGCACTATGGTTTCGGCAAAGCACGCATCCGAAAGGTAAGCGGAAGGCCGAACGTCACAGGCAGGAAAGACTCCGTCGCAATGTCAGGGAAGGTACGTGCGGGTAACTCCTCCGGGAGTACTCTGCCACCACCCAGGCAAAGCGATCCTGCGAATGGGCTAAAGGTTCGCGTCGAAAACTCCTCCGGGAGTGCCCCACAACCACCCAAACGCAACCCTGCGATTGGGAAGGTAGGCGCAGGATGCTCCCCCGTGAGTGCCCTGTCACCACAAAAAACAACTTAACCCCGCGGCTGCTCGGACGGTTCCGCCGAAGACTCGCAAGAGTGTAAAGCATCAACCACCGAAAAGTCGCACCCCCCGGAGTCAAAAACCGCCACAGTGTGCGCGACGACCTTCTGTTGCCAATCGACTGCTGCAACCGAAGCCGAACAGTGAGGAAGAGCAACTTCCATCAACCAGCCAAACCGCTGTTGGCAGCCGTCAGCCAATACCAGGATCATCTTCCGATCCGGACAAAGACGGCAACTCCACTGCAAAGTGAGCAGCCTTCGCTGCTTGCAAGCGAATCTCCATCACGCAAAAGGTGCCTCGGGTGTTCTTTGCAGGAGATTCGCCAAAGAGCAGCTAGCGGCTGCTTTCATCCAGGAGCCGTGGATCAACAAATCCAAAGTTCTCGGTCTTAACGCTCCTAACGGTAGGTTAATCTACTGTGATACGCAGTCCAAACCAAGGACTACAATTCTGCTAAATAGAGAACTAAATTTTTTACCTATTACAGAATTTATCCAACGCGACGTCGTTGCCGTCACGGTTGAAGTACCGACAACCAGAGGAAAGCAGGAAATGGTTGTCGCGTCGGCCTACTTCATGGGCGACCAAGGTGATATACCGCCACCCGAAGTTGCTGCGCTCGTGCGGTACTGCAAGGCCATCAACAAGCCGTTTCTGATCGGCTGCGATGCCAACGCTCATCACACGATCTGGGGCAGCTCGGACACCAACACCAGGGGTGAGTACCTACTTGAATACCTTACTTCTAACGATGTCAATGTATGTAATGCAGGGAATAACCCCACGTTTATCAACGCTATCAGACAGGAGGTCCTTGATCTCACTCTGTGTAGCGCCTCTATTCCTGGAAGGATTAAAAATTGGCATGTCTCCGATGAAACTAGTTTGTCGGACCACAGACACATCGTTTTTAATATAGAGGCTAACCCTCCGAAAAGAAATCTGTTCAGAAATCCTAAGAATACAGATTGGGAATCCTTTAAGGGACACCTGATCGATTCACGAACTTTCAGTTACAGCAGCATTCGAAATTCAGTTGACCTGAATTCGGCAGCAAATGATCTACAAAACAGAATCATGGATGCTTTCGACGCTAACTGTCCACTAACACAGCGGTCAGTATGCCGTGACGTACCCTGGTGGAATGATCAACTTAGTGACCTTCGTCGGAAAACTAGGCGGTTGTTCAACAGGGCGAAAGTCACGTCTAACTGGGACGACTACAGGGCGTCCCTCACTAAGTACAACGCCGAGCTACGCAAGGTTAAACGGAAATCCAGAGTTAGTTTCTGTGAAAGAATCCAAACTCTGCCGGAAGCTACGCGGCTCCAAAAGGCGATGTCCAAAGACCATACTAACGGTTTAGGACAGGTGAGGAAAGAGGATGGATGCCTCACTGTCACTACCAAGGAAACGCTGGAGGTTCTTATAAACACCCACTTTCCTGGATCGAAAGAGACCGAAGAACTGAATTGTGATGGGTCGCGGCAGGACAATTCGAGACATATGGCGTCTCGGGAGTCCATCCTGCTGGCCCGTCGACTGTTCACGGAAGCTTCAGTAGGTTGGGCTTTAAGCTCATTCGACCCTATGAAATCTCCTGGTCCAGACGGCATACTACCCATCTTTCTACAAAAATCGGCCGCAGTTATCATGTCCGAACTCATCAACCTCTTCAGAGCCAGCTTTATCCTGAGCCATATTCCGGATAACTGGCTGAAGGTGAAGGTAGTGTTTATCCCCAAAGTTGGAAGAAAGGACAAAACCCTACCTAAAACTTTCAGACCCATAAGTCTGACTTCATCGCTTCTCAAGTTGATGGAGAAAATAATGGATAAATATATCCGTGACGAGTTTCTTAAAGACTCCCCGCTGAACAGGAACCAACATGCCTATCAAAGCGGCAAGTCAACAGAAACTGCTCTTCCCAGCTTAGTGACGTTGATTGAAAAGTCCCTGAGTTATCAGGGGACGGCGCTATGTGCCTTTCTTGATATTGAAGGGGCCTTCGATAACACGTCCTTTGCATTAATTGATACGGCTCTCTCCAATAAGGGAATCGACCACACTTCAAGGAGCTGGATACACGAAATGCTCTCTAGCAGAGTGATCACAGCAACCTTGGGAGATTCGTCAGTAGTAATGTGAGTGATCAAGGGGTGCCCGCAAGGAGGAGTTCTCTCGCCCTTGTTATGGTCACTAGTTGTCGACGCACTTCTCAACAAGCTTTCACAGCTTGGTTACGAGGTCATTGGATACGCCGATGACATCGTCCTCATCGTCAGAGGTAAAGATGACGCAACTCTGTCGAGCCGAATGCAAACGGCTCTGAATACCACCATGTCATGGTGTTTACAGGAGGGTCTAAACATAAACCCCTTAAAAACAGTCCTAATTCCATTCGGCAGACGAAGGACGATCTCCATCACTCCTCCAATACTGAATGGAGTTAGACTGGGCTTCAGCAATGAAGTCAAATATCTCGGAATTATTTTGGACAAGAAACTGAACTGGTCTGCACAACTGGATCATGCCGCTAAGAAAGCGATCTCAGCGATCTGGGCCTGCAGAACTCTGTTCGGTAAGACCTGGGAACTAAAACCAGACTTGGCACTCTGGTCTTACAAGACCATTGCCCGACCAAGAATCACCTATGCTGCCCTAGTGTGGTGGCCTAAGGTGAACGAAGTGACTGCGCAAGCCAAACTCAAAAAAGTTCAAAGACTTTCATGTCTTTCGGTTACCAGCGCTATGCGAACAACTCCAACTGCAGCCATGGAAGCTATGCTTTGCATACTACCTCTACATCTTCATGTGAAAAAGGAAGCAGAGCTTGGCGCTCTAAGGTTGCAAAGGAGGAAAACCATACTTGAAGGGGACCAAATCGGCCACCTTCGCATACTTAGGGAGTTCAAACTAACTCCGCTATTAACCACAGTCTCCGACTGGATGGACGTTAGGTCCAACATGGATATTCCATATAGAGTGATTGAAACAAACCGCTCTATGTGGAACAATGGAGGGCCTAATCTTCCACCTGGCATCGTCAATTTTTATACGGACGGCTCGAAAATGGGATCCCTAACGGGATCTGGTATATACGGACCCGGTATCAGGGAAACGTTTTCCCTGGGAAAATGGCCCACCGTTTTCAAGCAGAGGTATATGCCATATATATCTCCGCAAAAATATGTCTGCAACGCAATTACAGACATGCGGAAATCGGTATATTCTCGGACAGTCAAGCAGCACTACTAGCACTTAAGTCCGTCAAATGCGCTTCCAAACTTGTTTGGGAATGCATTGAAACTCTACGGGAACTTTCCCGACAGAATTCAGTTTTTCTGTTTTGGGTGCCCGGACACTGCGGAGTCGAGGGTAATGAACACGCTGACTACCTAGCAAGACAGGGATCAGCTCAGCGGTTTATTGGTCCCGAGCCGTTTCTGGGTACGTCCATTTCTGCTATCAAAAGCGAACTACTAACTTGGGAAAGGCTAGAAATAGTATCCCAATGGCAACAGGCACAGGGTTGTAGACAAGGCAAACAGTTTATCTATCCGAACCCTGGAACCGCCAGAAAGCTACTTAGTCTAAATCGTAGTGATCTACGGATAATCACGGGACTCCTTACCGGACACTGTCCCGCTTTTTATCATTTAAAGAAAATCGGCGTAGTGTTGAACGACACCTGCCGATTCTGCAAATCTGAACCAGAGAGTTCAGAGCATTTGCTTTGCTCTTGCGAAGCTCTTGCTTCCTCTAGGTACAACTTCTTAGGAAGTTACCTTTAAACTCCATACCAAGCATGGAGCTCCAATCCCAAGCAGGTCATTAGTTTCATCAACTATGTTGTACCTAATTGGGGTACAGGTTTACAACAAAACAGTTCTACTCCATCAATGAGTACGAACAATCCGTAACCTGTGCACAGCAATCGGGGCCCGCCACAAAAGACAATCAGCAAGAATGTCGCAGTGGCATTTCAGTACCCAGTGCCCTTCAGGCATACAGAGATAGAGCTATCGACAAATGGGCCTTAAGCGTCGGATTCCAACAAAGCCTTGAAAAATGCTGCTTTAGTCATATTTGCCTGAAAAGTCACCATCCGCGGAAGCGAGCTATCACCATTAGAGATACTGAACTTACCTACCGCTAAAATATTAAAATCTTGGGAATCACTTTGGACAGAAAGTTCAACTTTGAACAGTACTTTAAAATACTTGAAAACGAGGTCAAAACTGGATCTCCACTAATTAAAGTTATCAGTAGAAGACACCAGCATGGCAACCGTCGAACGTTACTCCAAGTAGGCAATAGCATAGTCACCTCGAATTTACTATACGGAATAGAACTTACCAGTAGAAACTTTGATTCATTAAATAATATGCTAGGGCCTTCATATTATGGAATGATCAGGCACTGTTCAGGCTTCCTCCCTTCTACGCCTACTGCGAGCGCCTGTATCGAAGCAGCAGCTCTACCATTCCACGCCACGATAGCAGTTGCTGTTCGGTCGGCTGTGGGATTTTTGAGTAAACCACCGGTCATTCTGATCCCACAGCAGTCAGCGTCCAACCAGTAATCCAAAGATACCCCAATATTTCTGCCCCAACTACATTACGAGTATTCCGTGTTTGGGACAGAGAGTGGTATTCTCGATTGGTCAGTCAAAAAGCATTAGTGAGCCCCCCGAGAAAGCCAAAGCAATCTTTAATCATCTCCTCCAGACTAAATACCAACATTATAAGGTTATTTTCACCGATGGGTCCAAGAACGAAGACAGGGTTGGAATTGGGATAACCACAAACAGCTGCAATTACTTTTATCGTCTACTAAAAACGTATTCAGTGTTCTCAGCCGAAGCAGCAGCAATTTACTCGGCAATTGCCATTACTGACGAATGCAATGAAAAACCACGTGTTGTTTTCACTGACTCAGCAAGTGTGTTGTCTGCAATTGAAAGTGGTAAATCTACACATCCATGGGTACGAGCAATAGAAGATTGCCTTGGCGATACTGTGTTTTGTTGGGTCCCTGGTCATGTAGGGATCACAGAAAACGAAGAAGCCGACCAATTGGCTTGTCTAGGCCGACGCGGTAGGCTTCTCACACGTGAAGTGCCAGGTGCTGACATTATTAAAGGGGTAAAAAATGATATCGCTATAAGCGTAACGACGGAGTGGAGACACAACCGCAGCATATTCCTTGGAAAAGTAAAGGGCGACTTTGTGAGATGGGAGGATAGATCAAGTAGAAGGGAACAAATTATTCTATCGCGCTTGCGAACAGGGCACACTTTGCTCACGCACGGTTCGCTGTTCAAAGGAAAAGTCAGGTCTATCTGTGAAATCCGCTCTGTTATACTAACGGTTGAGCACGTGTTGACAGACCGTGCAAAATACCAAATGGTAAGAGAAACTTATCTACAAGGATCCTCTATCCGGGATATTCTATCAAATGATAGAACAAGGGAGGAGCACATTTTTGCCTTTCTCCTAGAAAGGTATAGCAATCACAGGAAAAACCAAAGGTATAAAAGTGGTCCCAATGGCCGAATGTCATATACCACTCGACCCCTTTAGACGAACTGAGCATTTTCTGTATGTATGTATGTATGTGGGTATGTGTGTGTGTGTGTGTGTGTGTGTGTGTGTGTGTGTGTGTGTATGTGCAACTTTTTTTTCTCACTCACTTTTCTCAGAGATGGCTGCACCGATTTTCATAAAATTAATTGCAAATAAAGGGTCTAGCTGCGCCAAAGGTTGCTATTGAATTTAATTGTAATCGGATTTTTAGTTTAGAGGTTATGTATCAAAATGTAAAAAATCACGAAACATTAATATCTCAGAAACCACTTAACCGATTTCAATAAAACTGGTTTCATATGATCGGGCTGTCTCCAAAACCCTTAACTTTCAAATTTCGTAATGATTGAACATGTGGTTCAAAAGTTATGTAAAGAAAAGTTATCCTCAGGTTGTTTAAACTCACTCATTTTTCTCAGAGATGGCTGAACCGATTTCCACAAAATTAGTGTCAAATGAAAGCTCTAGTTGCCCAATAGGTTGCTATTGAATTTCATTGTAATCGGATTGTAACTTTGTTCGTTGTTCATAAAAATGTGAAATCACATAATGAAAGTAAACATGTTGACATTCTCCTAACAATCACTGGCTAATTATAAGGTAGAAAAGTGATCCAAATGATCGAATGTCATATACTACTCGACTCAGTTCGACGAATCGAGCATTTTCTGCATATATGCATGTATAGGTGTATATGTTTGTGTGTGGGTGTGTACGTGTGTATGTGCACCTTTTTTCGCACTCACTTTTCTCAGTGATGGTCTGACCGATTCTTCCTATCTTGATGTCAAATGAAGGGTCTATTTGCCGCTTAGGTTGCTATTGAATTTCATTGTAATCAAACTTTTAGTTTTTGCGCTGCGTCAAAATGTGAAAATCGCTCTTATTTCTAAGAAGCTGTGAACATAGCTGAATTCAAATTAATGGGCTTTTAAACCCTTAAACAATGAATTTCATAATGTTTAAACATGTGGTTTGAAAGTTATAAAAAAGAAACGTGACCCGCAGACTGTTTAAAACTATAGCTACGATCAAAATATGTGGCCTCAACATCATTTAAATTTGATATTGTACTATTTCAATGTTTGCGGCCTTGCTCGGGACTGAAGTTGAAATTAAAAGTCATTTCTATCATTTCACCTTTTGCCTTTCTCCTAGAAAGGTATAGCAATCACTGCAAAAACTAGAGGTATAAAAGTGCTCAAAAGGGCCGAATGTCGTATACCACTCGACTCAGTTCGACGAGCTGAGGATTTTCTGCATGTGTGTGTACGTATGTGTGAGTGAAACGCTCTCCCAATCTCACTCGATTTTCTCAGAGATGGCTGGACCGATTTTCATGAAATTAATTGCAAATGAAAGGTCTTTTTGTCCCATAAGATCCAATTCGGGCTGCCTAAAAAACCCTTAACTTTTGAATTTTGAAAAGATTGAACATGTGGTTCAGAAGTTATGGAAAGAAACGTGTTCTGGAGACTATTTAATGTCACTCAAGTTTCTCAGAGATGGCTGGACCGATTTTAATATAATCAAATCATATGGAAGGTCTTGTTGCCGCATAAGACCCGAATGATTTTTTTTTTGCAAACGGATTATCACTTTGCCTGTTATGTTTAAAAATCTGAAATCCAGCTATGAAAAGATACATATTCCGAAGACTACTTGGACTCACTCACTTTTCTCAGAGATGGTTGAACCGATTTTCACAAAATTAGTATCAAATGAAAGGTCTTGCTGCCTCATAACACCCTATTTAATTTTGCTGTAATCGGACTGTAACTTCGTCTGTAATGTATCGAAATGTGAAAATCACGAAACTTCATTATCATAGAAACTACACAACAATATTGATATCAGATGAACGGGCTAGTTAAGGGTTAACTGATGAATTAAGATTGAACACTTGGTTTCAAAGTTTGGCTGCCTATACGTTTCCTTTTCATTTGAGTGTAATCAAACTTAAGCCACCGTTATCTTCTAATTTGTAACACAACAAAAGTCTATTATCTCAAGTATTACACGATTTATTTGAACATAACTAGTGTCATACAAACGAGTCATCTCTCAAACTTACAAATAACAAACTTCATAACAATTTTATATGCTGTTCAAAAGTTTTGAAAAGAAAAGAAATTCAAAGACTATTCAACACTATACCTGCTTTGATCAATATATATGGCCTCAACATGATTTAAATGCGGTATCGTACTATTTGAACGTTCCCGGTATCGCTCTTGATTAAATTGTTCGAAATTAAGAGTAATTTCTTTTATTTCGCTATTACTTCAGCACTAACATTACGTCAAATTTCATATTTTATACTTCAATTACAACATCAATATTTTAGAACCCAAAGAGTGAATATACCTTTATTGGATTTAAGTATTCATGTAAATCTATTCTTACAAATAATAAGTTTGAATGAGAAAGGCTGGGTCTGACCGCTAGGTGCATTAATTTAGGTTTTGCTTCCTCGAAGACGCAGACCTACTAGACCAAATTTAGAATTCTAATCGCTATCCCCAACAGTGTGGTAGGGGTCTTCTTACTCACACTTCCAGGTATAAACAAGTTAAGAAAAACCACAGACAACAGTACGGAATTATCTGCTGGCACCGATCAACGATTCTCACCGGAACAAAATCAATCAGTTACGAACAAAGTTATTAGGATATAAGATTAGAATCAGCTCTAGTATATATCAGTTCTAGTACATAGTAGATTCTTAAAATTGTAAGATCTCTATTTAAGAGTGATGAATGACTAAATGGTTCAAATCACTCCCTAATAAACAAACATTAATAATAAGACTGGTGAAGTACACAAAGGGTGAAAACGGTCTGACGAGTAACCAGTTCTGCTTCCGGAAAGGTAGGTCCACGCTTGACGTAAGGAATGCATTCGAAAGCGTCAGCTGGACTCCGTAGGGCTCGCGTTCAGGAGCATCCATGTTCCGGTGTCGTTGTATAATCTTTTGAAAAAACCTCCGGAATCGAATACTAGTTCACAACACGGAGGCGGGGGGTCAGAAGTGCATCTCAATCACCGCAGGAGCACCGCAAGGCTCCATCCTAGACCCTGTGTTGTGGAATGTCATGTATTACGGAGCATTGAAACTAAAGATCCCTGCAGGGGTTTTAATCGTCTAATTGCGGACGACATAACGGTGGAAGTCTACGGCGAGTTGCTCAGAGAGGTCGAGTTGTTGACCGCACACTGAATACGCTAGGTCGAGGACTAATGCACTCTAGAAAACTGAAGTTAGCGTGCCTTAAGATGGAGGTGAATAAAAGTAAGTCAGAACAACTGGCAGTGGTCAGAGTACCACTGTACCCTTGCCTTAAAGCGATCTATGAAACTCTTGGGGGTTATGGTTGACGACCAGCTTACGCTCGAAAGCCACGTTAATTATGCCTGTAAGAGGGCCTCAACGGCACTCAAGAGCACTTTTTCGAATGATGTCGAATAGCTCAGCAGTGTAGGTAGCATGCAAAAACTTCTCAACAGCGTGGTTTCGTCCATACTTGAGTATGGTGGGCCAGTGTGGTCCAAAGCTCTAGATACTAATAGTTATTGTGGTTAACTGTGGAGTACCTATAAGCCAATGTGCCTGAGAATTGCGTGCCCGTATCGTACAGTGTCGCACGACGCAATCTGTACCGGCATGATGCCTATCAACATCGCCATTACGAAGGGGTATATGAGGAACCAGAAGGTCATTCTGGATGATAAGATGGCAGTGGTAATGGGCTAATTCCGCGAAGGGCAGATGAACGCACCGATTTATTTCGGTAGTTTGAAGATGTGAACTTCCACCTGACACAGATCCTGCAAGGCCATACATCTACACAGGTTCGGGCTGTGAGTGAGCCAGACACCACCAACACGCCAAGTGGTAACTAACTGCCAGTCTCCATGTGGTTCGCTTTGAGGTGAAAGAGTAAAGAGGGTTGAGGAACAAAAAGCCACTTTCTGACGTAATAAATAACCGTAGTTCCGGGGAGATAATAACTGGAGACTGGAGGGGTTTTAGTGGGTTAGGTTAAATTCAACTCCATTCCCTGAGGTTTTTATCTGGTATAAGCATATTTCCCCGCCACCTTGAAAAATTGAAACCCTAAAGGTAGAGGCACCGATCGGCAGAAAGAAACAGGAAATATGAGGCAGCGGTGAATGCGAAGAACCCGGCCTGGGCGACATACCAGGCCAAGTCAACAAGGGAGCACAAGGTCGCCAGCAAGATGATCGTGAACATGACAAGTTCGAATAGCTGTCCAGTGTCAGCGACACGTGGAAATTCTATGAGAAGGGTAACCAATCTTGCAGAGGCTATGTGCCGCAAGCCAGTATGTGCAACGGCGTGAATAGGACTAATCTCACGCGGATTCCAGCGAAATCGACAGGTGGTAAGAATAATTCGAAGGGCAGCTGAATGTTGCCATTCAAGCAGAAGCGCAAAAGAACCCAGAAGCTGAAGCGGAGCACCAGCAGCAGATGACCGAGTATGCAGATAACCATGAAGTTCGCTGAGAGATCGAGAAGCTGAACAACAACAAAGCCGCTGGCAAACCCGAACTGCCACGCAAGCTATTCAAGCGTGAAAGAGAGCTACGCTGTTTTAGGTCGTTTCCAGGATTTAGAAGGAGGAAAAGCTGCCAGACGAATGCATGGAGGGAGTTGTCTGTTCATCTTCAAAAAGATCGACAAGCTGGAGTGCCGTGACTACCGCGGCATTTGGTTCGTTGGCCAGTACCTGTCGAGTTTTAATGGGAGTCCGCACACAGATGACACTCAGTTAGGCATACAGACACGGGGCATAACGAACGGTAGGCATACGGACACGAGGCATTTGAACGTTAGGCCGCACGAATTTAAAACAGAATACGGTATGACCATCGGCATCTCCCAGATGGTCTCGAGGTACGATGCTGGCCCAACAAGCCAGTCGTCGTGGGTTCGATTCTCGGCTCGGGAGAGACTGTTAGCGTCAGTAGGATCGTAGCGCTAGCCCCGCAATTGTCCTGTTCACTAAACAGTCGGCTGCGAAGTCTGCGTATAAATAAACAGAAGGTCATGTTCCAAATCGGAATGTAGCACCAAGGCTTTTACGGTATGACCATCATCAGCAGAGGCTACACGAAACATTTACCCTGACAGCCCTCTTTTTGCAACAAGTATTTCACATCAGAGTGTCCATTAGAAAGTAAACAAACGACAGATTCATTGGTTTGCTAGGTGTACTCAAACATAGTTTCTTGCCCTAAGTTAAGTCAGAACCAGCGGTAGCGCGTGAGGACAGCTTTCCCTCGTTCTGACTTAACTAAGGGCAAGAAACTATGTTTGAGTACACCAAGCAAACCAATGAATCTGTCGTTTGTGTGCGAGAGGCCGTCGCTTCCGACAGCGGGTTGACGACCGGCTTAGACTGTAGATACCATGGTGGCTTTGTGCCGCTCCGGTTCCATACCCAAGATAAAACGTCTTCGCCGCATGATTTATAAAAAAATATTATGATCAACCTAAACTCTTCAGGAATATGTTTACTGGAACTGCGTACGCAGAGTATAAGATGTCTGAATACAATATATAATTTATTGAATGACGCTTTTGTAAATCATCAAATTTGCGACATATTTTTTAATACACATTCTGATGCGAAATAGATGTTTGCAAATCCGGGATACATAATCATGGTAATTGGATCCCAGGCAGTCATATAATATTGTATTGGGCCTCGTATCCATTCGGCTTCACGTACCTTATGCCTTATGGCAGTATGCTTCGTATCTAATATGCCTCGCGTCTGTATGCCTCGTGTCCCGTACCCCGCAAATACAACCTGCATACAAATCATATCTTCATTGACTTCACGACGGCCCATGATAAGTTCGATCGAGAACATCTATGGCGGATCACGCATGACAAAGGATACTCAGATAAACTGACGCTATTGATCTAGTCCACTATCGTGCAAGTGACGTGTTTCGGGGATACTCTCGAGCCCTTTTGAATCGCGCAGAAAGTTAAGAAAAGGTGATGAACTTTTTTGTTTGCTGTTTAACATCGCCCTTAATGGGGGTTCCTACTCTGGAAAGACGGAAGATAATAAATTTCCGTGATTTTTTATCGGATGTTTAAAGTAAAGTGAAGCGTTCAGGTATTTCGGCTGTTGATTAAGGTATATTTGAAGATGTATTTTGCATGTCGTGGATGCAGATATAGTGAGCATTACCTTATCTTACTTTAAATATCCAAAAAAAAATCACAAAAATTCATTATTTTTCATCTTTACAGAGTAGCGTACTCCCTTAACCCTCTAGTGCCCAGTGCCACCTCAAGACGGTCTCCAGTTGAACCTCTAAAAAGCTTCAATAAGAACATAAAAAATGTTCATAGAGCCTCATAGTGATTTTATTGAAGTCCGTATTAAAACTAATTTGGGCACTGGAGGGTTAAAAGTGTGATCCGAAGGGCGAACATCGATACGAGGGACACAATTCTTACAAAACGGGTTCAGCTTCTGAGCTTCGAGGTTGAATTTAACATCAAAACACGTAATTCTGTGACGGCGAAGGAGACCTACGCTCGGTTGAAAACCGAAGCCAAAGGAATCGGACTACGGATAAATTCATCGAAAACGAAATGCAAACAAAATGCTCCAGGAAGAACAACTACGAGAAGCTTGATGTGGTCGACGAGTTCATGTATTTAGACAACAACACTTCTCATGGAGGGCTTGAACTGTCTTGGAGTTTTCGAACGAAAAGTACTACATAATGTCTACGGTGGAGTACATACGGACGACGGAATATGACGAAGGCGCATGAAATGCACGCACCGCGTCTGATTGGTTAGTAAGGTGAGTAAAAAGTGTATTTTACTTTCTACAATACGAAAAGGGATTCTCAGTTAGGAAAAATTCAAAACTTCAAGCATCGAGAACTGAACGCAGTCAAAAATGAGGAACCGATAGTAACGAATCGAAAACCGAAAATTTAAAATCGAAATCGAAAAACGAACCGTAGAAATCGTTACACCAAATTCGAAATTGATAAATGAATATTCAAAGTTGGACACCAAGAAAAAATTCATTTAGGATTTTAGAAAAAATTGGAATATTTTGAGTCATTTCTTTTGCTTCTCACTTTGCCACCTTGGATTTCAGAATTGCATCTGGGAGTGAATTGCAGCTACTGAGCATTTCAGGCTCCGAAAATAGCTCTATCTGACAAAATATGATCATTTATGACTGTTTCATAGAGATCAACTTTGATCCTAGAATTTGGGCGGGTTTGCTGGCATCCATGCCTCATTCTGATTTTCAAAATACTAATTAATGTGTTTTCGGAAATTCTTGGATTTCAAAAAAGCGTCAAGGTCGATTTCCAATAGAAGTGCACGGCAGGATAGATCGCTGACAGAGCTCTATAGATGAAGTAGAAAGGCACTAGCTTTGGCACTTTATGGTAATTTCAGGCATGGATGGAAGTAGTTGTATGCTCCATCTATAAAAAGGGCGATCGGCTACAGTGCAGCTACAGTTGATCAACGCCGTCTAAAAAGTTTTCTCTCAGATCCTGCTTCGCTTGCGATCTCCTTCAGCAAAAGAATTCATAGGGCAGTATAAAGCGAATTTTACGCAAGCACGTGCTACTACGGATCAAATCTACTCTCCGTCAGATCCTTCAGAAATGTCGGGTGTACCCTACAACGTGCCAACACATCACGTCACATCACAGCAGCGTATAATAAAGTCGATCGAGATCAGCTTTGGCAAATAAGGTACGACTACGGATGCCGCATGAATTGACACGACTTATCAAAACTGCTCTGATTCTAGTGATGTTGCAGAGGGTTGAGGCCAGAAAATCGACTATTATGCACGTTGTTCAACATTGCTCTTGATGGTGTAATATGACGAGCGGGTATCGAAACGGTTTTCAGCAGAGGTACTCACACAACTCATAGGCCTAGCAACGACCTCAACGTTAATGCAAGAAGCTCTGTGACGGCAATCAATGCGCCGAAAACCTGCCTCCCACGGACGTTGATCATGGACGGTGATGGATTTGAAGTGGCAGATGGGTTCGTAACTCTGGCAACAGTCGATAATAACACTGTGTTACAGTGATTTAGAACTTCTAATGTGACCTAGTGTAGGTTGTAGATCTTGTTGAGTGTAACATTCGCTCATACTAGAGATTTTCCAAATTCCCCCAAAATATGAAGTTATGGTCAAAATATCGTTTTTGAACCTCACTGGAATTGTTTAACCCGTTCATTTTTTAACCGGTTATCAATGTTTCAGCAGATTTTAAAAGAAAAATGATAGAGCCTTCACAATATATACAGGTTTGTACTAATTACCTTGTTTAGTTATTTGAGTTTGAATCCATTTTTCATACTTTTTCACGACCAGTTACAAAATAACTTAAAATTTGTTACCTATTTCTGTAAGAAAAATACTACAGATTTACCGGCACTTTTGAAAAATAAGGCTTTCAAAACATATAGATATGTCTATAGATTTAACATATGCCTAATGAGTAGTTTAAATTAAATAAGATGGTTCATATTTTTTTTTTAACTTTTTTTAATACAAGTAGAAGATTCACTGACGTATTCAAGCTGGACATCGGGCCTACTTTTCCCTTCACAAGACACTTCGACCTAGGTGCATACGGAGCTGACGATGTAAGAGAGACCAAACCAGGTTACAAGGGACCTATGTGTGTCGGCCTCCGGAATTGGCTACGAATGGGACAGAACCTCCCAGATGGTCTCGAGGTACGATGCTGGCCTAACAAGACAGTCGTCGAAGGTTCGAGTCTCGGCTCGGGATACACTGTTAGTGTCAGTAGGATCGTAGCGCTAGCCCCGCAATTGTCCTGTACACTAAATCAAATATCTTAAAATAACAATATAGTTCACTCTAGGATTTCCCATATATTTCCGTGAAGACAGACAGGGAACACCCCCTCTTGTGGTGAAAAAGGTAACTAAACTCATTGCACAGTGGTACAGTAAGGCATTTTAGGCGGACATAAGCTTTTCGTTGCGATTTTGGTTTGCGGTTTAAAGCCATAGTTTTTGTAAAAAGTTGTTTTTTATACATAGTCCTCTATTTATGTGCAAATGAAAATTAGGGTGGTCCTAAAATCAACGAACTAAAAACAAACTAACTTGTTTTTATTTACATAAATAATTGTAAACATTCTTTGGCAAACTTGTAGATCAACTAATTCTAAGTAACTTTTTTGTAGACAATAAATTTGGTTTCCAAAAACAGTCTTTTTGCTCTATTTTTTCAATTCAAATTTAAAAATAAAGTTTTCTTCGGTAACTTTAATCAAAAATACGCCAATTTTGACGAAAAACATTGTCGATATATTGTACAGATGAAGAGTTTTCACTATTTCTATTTTAAAAATAGGCCCTTTTAAAATATTAATGTCTCCGTTTAGGGCAAATATAAATAATATTTTTTGGTATCATTTGAAAGAACACATATTGTATAAATATTGTGAAGAAATACCGAAAGTTGCTTAAAATTAGTTGATCTACAACTGTGCCGATGAATGTATACATTTATTTCTGCAAATAAAAAAGTTAGTTTTTTTATTTAGTCGATTTCAGGAACACCCTAATTTTCATTTGCACATAAAAAATGACTAAATAGACTAAATTCATGTCCGCCTACATTGCCTTACTGTACCACTGTGCATTGTTGTTGAATTTCTGTGAGCGTGTGACATTCTCACACACGAAACTGAGTTTACTCAATTTTAGATTTAGTTGACTCAATTTCATACTTTCACAGAAAAAAATATGTTGTAGATTTCGTGCGTATATTGTTTGTATGTAAAACTAACGCCATTCCGGGAGTTAAATATTGATAATATAATAGATGTAGCTTATCGAGGCACGAAGAAGAAATATTCAAATAATCAGGCCACGACGTGTAAATGTAAACTAATCCCAAGCAGTGATGGAAACGAAACGAATATGATGCAATCATCGTTTAATCGGCAGTTTCCCATTCACCGGAAGTCATCATTTTACAATTCATAATGTTGTCTGAGGTCGATTTGTAGCTTTAGTGCATCATAACAATCCCGGAAATACCTATAATGAGTGTTATTTGGTCTTTTGCCACTGTTGTTTAGGAACCGGAAGTCGCCATATTGGATTTCAAAACGGCATTTGGAGACAATTTCTGGCCTCTGAGCATCATTCTGGTTAAAGAAACACCCATATTTGGTTGTTTTTGGGTCATTTTCGGCAGTTTTCCAGTCACCAAAAGTCGCCATTTTACAACTCAAAATGTTGTCAGAGGTCGATTTGTGGCTTCAGTGCATCATAACAATCGCGGAAATACCCATATTTGGTCATTCGCCGCTGTTTTTCAGAAACCGGAAGTCGCCATCTTGGGTTTCAAACTGACATTTGGCGACAATTTCTGGCCTCTGAGCGTCATTCTGGTTAAAAAAAACACCCATATTAAGTGGTATTTAGTCATTTTCGGCAGTTTTCCAGTCACCGGAAGTCGCTATTTTACAACTCAAAATATTGTCGGAGGTCGAAAAACGTACAAACCGTGGAACACCACCCATGGATTGCCTCATACATTGACGTAGTTTACTATTATAAAATATTCGGCCGAGTCTACTTCACAATAAAATGAGCATTTTTTTCAGTGTACCCATTAGGGTAATATTATTGTCAAAAGTTACTCTATTTCGCATGTCGTGTAGAACAAAATCAGAAGTGGCGCACCTAGCGGTCGAAAAGGTGACTAACGCTTCTGTCATTTTCAATTTGTCTTCCTAATTTCACGTAAGTGAACTATATTGGTATTTAAGATATTTGACTAAATAGTCGGCTGCGAAGTCTGTGTATAAATAAACAGAAGGATTCGGAAAATCGGAATGTAGCACCAAGGCTTTGCTTTGCTTAGGACAGAACCGACAGGAGTCTAGGAATATTCTTGACACTTCAAGAGTCACCACGGTTCTAGGCTGATGAAGTTAGAAGTTAATTTCTGGTCTCTTGATATCATTCCAGTTTCATTATACATTCATATTATTAGCATTATTATTCAAAGTTAATTTTCGGCTTCTGAGTATCATCCCGCTCCATCTGTACTGGATGTTATTTGGTCATTTAACCAAATTTCTCAAAACAGGAAGTCATCGTCTTGGAATTCAAAATGGCATTTGGGTATGATTTTTGATCTTTGGGAATCATCCCGATCCCAAAAATATCCATATTTTGCGGCATTTGATAAGTTGAGGATGTTTTTTAATCGGAAATAGCCATCATGGCTTTTAAAATGACGTTCAGAGTGGTGTTTTATCCCGTTGTTCTTCATCGTGAAAACGGTCAAACTTAGGTTAACCTAATATAGCACGATTTTAAATTCGAGGATTCGTGTCCATTTTAAAAAAATATGTCATAAAACTGTTACGAGTATACACAGATGAAATCCTAACAGTAAATTCATTGTCGAAACGAGTCAAGGCATCGTAGTATTCGTGATTTGCTTGACTTGATTTAAAGGTTCTTTAGTATAATTCGGATTGTTAACCACAAGTAAAACACAATGTGTGTAATGTAACTTGCAGATACAATTGGTCCCAAAACACTCCCTTAAGGAACACCATGTACATTGGCAAAGAAATCTGTTTTAATGTCGACTTTTCTTTTCCATTTTGTAGTTTCATCAGGTAAAAATATCGTAATAAATGCAACTTACCGTCACACCACAGCACACTGCCAATACAGGCGTCCAGCTCGGGACACCGATGTTCACACTCGGATTCCCTCGGATACAGGCCAAATTCGACCAGAGTATCATTGGCAGTGAAGTTTGTTTGTAGATCCAGCTGCTGAATCAGTGAGGCCTTCGTGCGTTGTATCTCCAGCCAAGAGAAGGCGATGCTTCCCGGCTCCTTGTGAACGGGTTCCAGCACCATACTAACCGGCCTGTTGGAAAAAGAAAAAAATATCCAACAAATCAAAATCATATCAGTAAAAATCACCACCGTCTTTTTAACATACCTATCCAAACTGAGAAACGGTTGACTGCTCATCCAGTCCTCGGAAAAGATGTGCAACGCAGCTGATCGACTGGACGGAGGCGAAGGGCAGATGACCCTCATAACCCGCATCGGCTTCCCGCTATACACCAGCAGCCGATTTCGAGTGTTACATTTCGCGAAGTCCTCCTGTACTGTTGGATCAATAGACAGAAAACTACCCCACGTACGAACGAATAAACTGCGATCCTGTTGTTGGGCTTCGATGAACCACGGTAAACCATCGCAGCTGGCTTCGTGTGACCGCAACGGATAGCTCACCTCATCCTCTCCACCGGAACCTCGCAGTTTCAGTCGCTTGCGACACTCGGGTACACGAATAAAGTCGTACGAAGCATGAAAATATACATCGGCAAAGTCTTCGGAAATATTAAGCCGCGTTACCACGAAGGTCAATTCCAATGTGCGGGAGTTCGAAATAAAAGTTAACGGTGAATTGTAAGAGCCAGTGGTATTATCGCAAAAACAACCCAACGGGATTTTCACGTCCTTGTAAGGAACATCGAATATGCGGAGTTCCCCAACCCTTCCCGTATCGGAGTCGCTATCCGCTGGAGCACACCGCGCCCGACCCGTGTGACCGTCGGATTCGGTAACGCATGCCGCTGATTCTCCGAACGAAACATTGTACAACTCGATGCGTACCTGGAATTGTTGATTACCCTCAGTAGAGTTCGATTTCGGATTCGAACAGTCAAACTTACCCTTTCGCCAACGGAAGCTTCGAACCGATACAGACAAGAAATGTTCTTCGCTCCTCCCCGTCCGTGTAGAAACACATTACGCGGCGATTGAAAGTCACCCTTGCGTTTGCGAAAAACTCTTGAACATAACAAGGGGACCTCTTCGCCTTTCTGACCCAGATAGGGCTCCCCACCTAGTTCAGTATCCACAAACTCATACTTGATTCCAAAGCTGGACGGAAACAACGAAGTTCCCGTCATCGTGTGAAATTCGATTTTCTGCAAAGTTTTCCCTCATCAAAACATTGAACTTCAGCACAACCTCAACAAACCAAACTTACCAAATCATTTCCGGTGCTAACATAACTCTCCAGTGGAGTGCACGGTCGCATTCGATCGTTCTTCGTTTCCATCGAGACGTGGTCGCACAGCTTGGGAGAGTCATTATCGTAGAACTCGGCCACCATGCGACGATTGGTTCTCGTGGATTTCTCCCTACGGCCGCCATGATCCTTCATCACTTCGTTGGCACTCTCCTTGCCGTGTCGCGAACCTTCTTTAGAACCTTTCCCACTACCCGACGAATACTTGGGCATCTTTTCCGGTAGACCCATTCCTACTCCGAACACTAAACCTTTGTCTCCTCCGAAGCTAGTCGACTGATGTCCAGGTTGTGGCTGTGCTTGATTAAAAATGCTGTTTACCGTTGGACCGTAGATGTACTGATCCACCGGATTCCATACGTTGTCGACGTTTATTTTTAGGCTCTTTCCGTTTTGATTTGCTGTTCCATAGTAGGTACTAACGGTTCGGTTCATCATTTGTTGGTACAGCGCAGTGGTGCTACTAAAACCTGACATTGTGACACCCGGCGTACCGGATGAGCTCCCAAAGGAGCTAGAGGAAGTCGAGGTGGCTTGCGAAGTGGCTGACGTGGTGATGATGGATGCAGGGGATGTCGTTTTAAGGGGCACGTACGTTCCGATGCTGTCCCACACGCGCAACCGAGTTAACCAGGGTAAGGGAGACTCGTTCTGCAAAGAGACGGATTTCACTCCGTAGTGGTGAAAAAATAGTTTCAACCATGATTGCTACGCTTACCTTTCCGAGGGTGCCGTTATCGCTGCCCGTACTGGGTTGTAGAATCTGTAGGTGATAGTTGGTGAATGAAATCCACACCAGGTCAGTGGGAACTCCGTGGAAGTAGTAGGTGCAGGTGGTGTTCGGTGGCAGTGTGTGTCGTGGGCTGAGCATGTGTCCCATGCGACCGCGACGAGAGTACAGGACTTCATCTGTAAACACAGATAGTGGGAGGTGAAGGTATTATACAATCAGGTAATACAAATTAAGTGACATCCAATCGAGCAACGCAGCATTTTTTTTTTGAGTTTACTGTTATTTTTGTTCTATGAATTTGGAACGATATTACTAAAAACCATCCGCTAATTCACAAATTGCTAAGATTTTGGTGGTAATAAGTAATGAAAACATGTGGAAAAAGGTATGAAATTCAATCACGATTCCAAAGTCAACTTTCAGAAATTATTAGAGAATTTTCAAAATGGTTTTAAAATAAATCTACGACTATTTTAAATAAATCCAGATTTTGGATTTCTAGGAACGATTGCACTATGTTATATTAGATGCCCAACTAAGTTCTCACTGTTTGTCAATAGATGGCGAAAGCATTGGTCGGTTTTAACATATCTGAAAAGTGATGAACCAATCTGAGTCATATGGTAAACAAACTGCTTTCATACGATCGTGATTTAGTTGTGAGAAAATTGATGATTAGGTGAAAATTATTTGCGATTATTTGCGGGGACTTTACTAGTTTCATTCTAATAAAACGAAGGCTGAAGCGCATCGAGAGTTGAAAACAAGTTCACGGAAATGCCTCTATAAGTGAGACAATATGTCGTGATTGATTGTGTCACTTTAAAACGGTAATTTCGATATTGAAGACTGTCAAAACTGAATGAAAAAAATTATTCGCTAAGGATTCATGCCGAACGCAGAAATAGTTTGCTCCGGTATTAGGAGTTACCCAACAATCCATGTCCAAGAATGCCTTTTCAAAATTTCTTTTTCTCTAAATCAGCAGAGAGAACTTAGTTGCGTGACTAATACCTGGATACTTTTTAATTTTTTTTGACGTTGACTAACGTCTACATCGAAGTTAGGCACCTGAATTTGAAAATCTAGTAATTCAACCAGGGAAAAGTGGTCAGGTTTTGAGTGCTTATTTTTTAAGTCATTTATAATCAGGTTTTCGAGGTTTTGGCATCAATCGATCAGAAATTCTTTTACGGTTTAATTTATGTAACAAAAACAAACTATTGTTTGAGATGCACTATTGAAAAATTGGTAATTAATATCGATTGTCTAAATCATACCGCGCAGCCAATCACTACCTCTCTTCCCAAGCACAGTCGACACTAACGGATACATCCTTGTCACTTCATTAGCTACTTAGCCCCTCCTTCTTTCTAACTAACTGACGAATCCTTGGTATAAAGGTACTGTTCGAACATTTCACCCCATCAGTTAAGCTTACTAGCAGCAGGCAGCAGAAGCGGACATCAACACCGATGGCAGTAGGCGAAGTGGATCAGCAGCGGGCAACAGCGGCGGTGGCAGTGGTTGGCTGCAGTTCTTACCTCTTTCAGTTCGGCTCCCCTTCGATCTGAGTTGGACCCCACCAGCGGTAATCCGATTCAGATATCGTTGGGTGAATACAACCCGAAACTGAAAAAGACTCGCACCGCCAGGTGGTTTGAGATGCCACCATCATCCAGCGTATGCATATATAGGGTGTGAATATCTGTAGCGTGTAAATTTCTGCGTGTGTGTGTCCCTAATATATAAGGTGTGTGGCTAGCGTGTGTGGCTTGCTATATAGCGTGTGTGTATATTTATGGCGTGTATGCATGTTTAAGCGCGTGTGGCCAGTGATGCCACATATACAGATTTATCTGCATTTATACAGATTTTTTGCGTATTTTTCATACAGATATCTGCATCTACAGATTACAGATTTTCTGGAAATAATACAGATTTATACAGATTTTGTTGGTTTTCATGGGGTCGTGAATTAAACTTCTTTATATAGTTGAAAACATAAATTAACTCAAATGCGGTGGAGCGTGTCGGAGGTTTTATTATATTCACATGCTACGCATAAACGTGTGCATGAATGAATCACGGAAAAAATGTTAAACAAGCTATATTGCATTTTTCGAGAAGGATGTGTCCAGTACATATGCAAATTTTATTTTACAGATTTTTTCAAATTTTACCAAGATGATGAGATATTTTGAGCTCCAAAATACAGATGAAAATGTGGCATCACTACCCATAATGCTGGTGGCTGTTAGTAGTACATGGCTACTGCAAAATACTGAAATGTCTGGAATTCTGGACGGACTAACCAGTAAACAAGAATAATCGGCAACTGGTACCTTTTGGTGCCTCGAAGTTTTGTAATAGAAGCGGTGCAATACGGTAGTCAACGTCATGCGGTCGTGTCTTGAATACCACCCTCCTACTATTTCTAAAACGATGGAACTTCTTTTGAATATGTTGGTGGTTATTCTAAAGGCCAAAACGCAGTTCTATAAGTTTTCAGCTTTTTCAACAAACTGATTATGATAATTTTTGTCTAAAATGGAAAACGTAAATGAAATGAGGTTGATATCTTGTACCGTACCGGTATTTAGGGAAGCAACCCGCGTTTGCATTAACCGTTAATAAATTGAAAATAACTCTAACGTACTCTAAAATTGAATTAAACAAAAATGATTCTTAAATGACTCTGAAATAGTCAACGGATGATCAAGAAATGATTGTAGAATAATTCGGAAACAACGTTGACATTTAACATTTTACATTCAAAAATTGGTTTTCTTGTGTGGTTCGTACATGAATCTGGAATTACTTTAAACTGGTTCAAAAATAGTTCTTAAATTACTCCAAGATCATTCTAAAATGATTCTAGAATGATTCCAAACAGATTCAATACACTTGACAAGAGCGAGAAAAATGTTGCCCTAAAGCTCAGCTCTTTAACCATTCCTGTAAATTTTTAAGTGTCTCTGATGTATGCAAAGGTAGCTCAAAACGCTGCAGTGCAATTGCTCACCAGATTCGTCACTTACATAATCATGGGAAAACTCATGAAAGTCTCTGAAAAAATTATTTTCACTAAGGGCATCGAAATGCACAGGGATAGAAATCTGTCATTTTTTTCTAGTTTGAGCTCTAGTGCAAAACCTGTGTTTACCATTGTAATTCCTATAACCCTCGATAACTCTACAATGATTCAAAAATGATTAAAAATGTTGATATTTTCGATCAAAACATTATTTTGAAATTGATTGTGAAATGATCATCGAGTGACGAGACAGAATTTCAAACCAAAATAATTCCAAAGTTATTCTAAATAATATTTGAGAATAATCCAAAAAAGTACCGAAAGCACATCATAACTATTTGAAAGGACGCTGAAAATATTTAGAAATAATGATAAATCAATTCTGAGTTTAACGAAAATAATAGGGATAGTGGTGTGCAATCATTACTATATTCCGGTAAGTTTAATGTGAGTTTCAAATGTTGAAAAACTGCTATTAAAATGATTCTATAAAAATTCCAACAAATATTCTGAAGGGGGCTAAAAAAATAAGTTATTAAAAATAAAAAAAAATAATTGTGGATCAACTCATGGATGATTCCGAATTGATTCTCAAATGATTCCAATATCAATCGAATCTGATTTTAAACTAATTCATGAATAATTCTAAATCATAAACAAAATGATTCCAAGACGATTTTAGATTGATTTTAAAACGATTTTCTGTAGACTTTACGAACTTCCGACTCAGCCAGGGGTACCAAAATTCACGGAAATGTTATGACCATCAGCTATAAGATTTCATTTTTTCTCAAGTTAGATCCTTTCTCCTTTGACCACCATGGTTCTATGTCCGATTGCTGGCTACTAATATGCTGCAATATACTTCTGCCTGTATTGCGAGTCTGGAACAAGAGGTTCTGACGGGTGTTGTATATACCAACATGAAATCTGCTTTTGACAAAATTGACCACCGAATACTGCTCTGTAAACTCTTTCGACTTGAAGCTTCAAGTTAGCTAGTTTCGAGGTTCAAATTGTACCCGTTGGATAGAGCACCATTAGTTAAAATTGATTTCTGTGATTCGACTTAATATTTTTGAAAATTGGTGTTATAGAAATAGAGTTATTATGCTTATAGTATTAAAAAATGAGTAGTAAATACGTTTAATCGCATCCCCAAGCCTATTATGTTTGCGTAAGAAATTAGTGACATAACCGTCAGAAGAGTAGATCAGGTAAACGACCTTGGCATCCTGCTAGATACAAAAATGTGGTCAAACGACATCTTATCGTCAACTGGGATTTATCTTCACTGTTTCAAGGCTCTATATTGTTCGCTAGTTCGTCCCCTTTTGGGGACTGCTGCTGTAACGTTTGCGGCAAAAAAATGTACCAAAATGGGGGTTTGCCTTCAATCGCACTGACGAAACTACTCATGCATCATCAATCATAGTAACCCATAAGTTATCAAAAAAATTTGGCATCTCTATTAGTCAAACTCTAACTGTGATAGCGAAAAAAGTGAAGCTACTCCGTTCATAAGTGTGCGCGTTCAAAGAACGGTACCCCGCCGCGTCAAAAACGGACATCGTTCGGCTAAATCGCTGCGTGCACTTGGCCGGGAGATTGATGCATGCGGTAAGACAGTGAAAGAGTATCTGGAGAACATGGACATACATGTCAGGAAGCGGCAGTCCCATCTACTGGTCTTGGAGCTGCAGGCAATGACGCAGCGACAGCGTTTGAATAAGATGGTCAAGTCGATTTTCCCGGCGAATCGCGACGTGGCAGTGGTGATGGATGACGAGAACTATCTCACCCTGGATGGCAACGACTGGCAGGGTACTTCGTATTTCACTTCGCCCACGAAGGAAGTGAGCTCCGAGGTGAAATTTATTTCACACACCAAGTTCCCCAAGAAGGTTCTGCTGTGGTTAACAATCAGCGAGAAGGGGATGTCCCCGCTCTTCTTTCGGTCCGGGATGGCCGTGAGTGGGGAAATTTATAGTACGAAGTGCCTGCCAGAAGTTGCATCGTTCATCAAAAAATACCATAAGAGCGAAGAAGCGGTGTTCTGGCCACTACTCGAAGCGATCGTTGGAGGAGATGGAGCGGCTGAATATCGATGTGGTACCGAAATCGGCGAATCCACCTCACGTTCCTCAGCTGCGTCCCATCGAGAATTTCTCGGCAAACTTGAAGCGCAAGATCTATTCCAACAATTTTTCCGCGTAAACGAGGAGGAATTAGTAAAAAAAGAAGAGCTTAAAAACATTCCTACACGCATGTTTTCGTCCTCCATGGCGAAAGTTCTGGTTTACTGCCGGAAGGCCGCACGCAAGGACGTAATATTTTTTTTTGCGAGGAAGCGAACATGTTTACTTTCCATGGGAAATTTATCCAACTCAATTATCTGTCTTGGTTCACCATCTGAAAAAAGTCCATTTTTTACCGCAAACGATAGTATAGTGCCCACATCAAACTTTGTAGAGTATGCAAAGCATCCATCAAAACTTCCTTCATATCTTGACTGATGTCTACTCCTGGGTTTGGACACGCTGCATCAACGGCGAACAGAACAAAACGTACTGGAATTATGAGGGGAGAGAGATACAGGTACTTCTCGTTATAACCTAATCGTTTTTTTCGCTCAATAAACATATATGATGAAAAGTACGGTCAGTCTAATTGTTCAGAGCAGAATCAGGTTTTCGGCTGTATTCTAGTCAAGCACCACACAGGACTTAAATTAAACCAACGATCACTGAGAACAGCATTTGTTTAAGATTCCAACCGCTTCGCTTCGCCGCTGTGTACCATACGTTGTGACATATTCTATTAATTTATAGTGCGAGAGCCAACTTGGCAGTGCTAAATATAATTGCATTTCACTGACAGCCTCCTCAAATTGAAGCAACGCTTTTTTAAGAAAATGTCACTAATTTTAAATCATATTAGAAAAATTAAGAAAGGTCAATTCGCTGTGAAATTTATTATAATGAAAAATTTATTATAATGAAAAAATGAAATGAAATATATAACGTGAAGTCTATATTACGAAACGAAGTGACAAAAAAGGTTATATTATAACGAGGAATACCTCCAAATAGAGAGAGAGAGAGAGACAAAGAAAGAGAGGTGACAAGAAAGAGAGCGAGAGATAGAGAAAAAAGAGAAGAGTGCGAGAAAAAGAAAGAGAGCGAAAGAGAGGGAGAAAGCGAGAGAGAGAAAGAGAGCGAGAGAGAGAGAAAAAAAGCGAGAGAAAGAAAGAGAGCAAGAGAGAAAAAGGGCGAGAGAGAGAAATATATCGAGAGAGAGAGAGATAGAGATAGAGAGAGCGAGGGAAAGAGCAAGAGAGATAGAGAGAGAGAAAAGCGAGAGAGGGAGAAGGAGATTGAGAGAGGGAGAGAGAGAGAGAGAACGATAGAGAGAGAAATAGAGCGAGAGAGAGAGAAGAGATAATAGAGCAAAAGAGAGAAAGAGAGAGAAAACGAGGGGTGGAGAAAGAGAGAAGAAAGCGAGAGAGAGAGAGAGAAGGAGACAAGAAAGTCAGAGAGAAAGAGAGGGAGAAAAGGAGAGAAGAAAGTGAGAGAGCTAGAGAAAGAAAGAGAGAAAAAAGAGAAAAAGAAAACGAGAAACAGAGCGAAGAACAGAGAGATGGAAAGAGAGAGAGGAAGAGAGAAGAAAGAAGAGAGCGATGGGAGAGAAAGGAGAAGAGAACGAGAGGAGAGATAAAAAGAGATAGAGAGAGCGAGAGCTTACATAATCATGCTCTTATTTTTCTCTGAGCGTGTTTGTTGTTGGGTTAGAGAATCTCAAACAATTCCAAAATTTTACAGACTGAGTGACGAATTTTTGAAATGAATTTAGACTTACAATTTCTTGTGTTTGCGGAACAAGATTCAGATATAGCTGGCAGCACTGAGCCATACTGTGTTGAGTAGACGTACAAATGTCAAAACAAGGAAGTAATCGGCCGTCGTCGTTTGATTGCGCGCATCAAAAGCAAAATAACAAAACTACATTTTGATTCGAAACTCGACCTTCGGTTTATTATATACTTATATAAAGACTTCACGGCCTTTTTAGTGTACAGGACAGATGCGGAGCTAGTGCTACGATTTTACTGAAGTAAAAGCACACAGAACAGACGTTCATCTTAGATTCAAAAGATGTGTAAAAACTTGCAACCGTCATTTACCAGTGAATGTTAATGCTCCCGCTATGTGGTGCTCTCGTCACTTACAAACCGAGCACTAATATCGATAAAATATCGATACGGCAATATTTACGTAGAGCAACTGGGGCACCAAAAGAGAAATGTCGTTAGTGTATTAACGTATTTTAGTTCAAATTTTTACACACGATTTTGAAACTTCTTCATATGAACATGAATGTCTGTTCTCTGTGCGTGTACGCGTGTTTTTACAATTCATCTCCCACTGGCCGGCAGTGCATTTATGGAAAAAACCTATCTGCATCTATTTCTATTCAAAGCTGATTTTTTTTATTGATTTTTTAATATTTTACATAATACAAAGATGCAAATATTTTTAGCCCTGGAGATGAAAGGTGACAGCTCTAGTGTTCATCCAACGACCCATTCAAGAATGCCTGGTAATACACGTACATTCCGAGATCGTCTTCATAAACACTAAGCCCCGCATTAATACGTTGTTATATCTATTGGACATAACATTGTATTCACACTTCCAGACTAATTTACATTAGTGGCTCGTATTTAATATTACTTGATAATACAGTTACAGTTCAGAACGATCTTACCAACGTCTTCTTAAAGAAATTCTTCGCTATTAAGGTACAGATTCGAAACTGCCCACGTTTTCCATGGCAGCTAATTCGTTTACCCGCCACCGAACGGCGGTGGCGCTGCGAACGCATTAAATTTTACTTCTTGGTCGATGAGTTTTGTGGCTGGTTCAAGTGCTCCTCAAAATAGCAATGGGCGATCTTTGAAAAAAGATCGATTCTCCTGCATCGATTAATCAAGATCAATAAAATCGATTCATGGCAAAATCGAGCCTGAAAAATCGATTTAAAAAAAATCGATTTTTGTTCGGTTAGGCTTTTTACGACTTTTTTGGCTATATTTATGGAGATTTTGTCTTGTTTGCGTTTTCTGGTTTATCAATCATGTTCAACGAGTTTTCGTTCACAACATCTACTAACGATATGGCTTTTTTAGTTTCTAAAAAAAAAAAAACGAGAGCTCACGAAAAAGAACCACGGTTCTTTGGGCGCAGCAGAACTGTTTGGTTCGCGCGAACCGGAAGTTTACCGAGACAACACGAACTGTCAACGCTCGTGAATCATTGTGAACCATGAGTCAGTTCAGAGCTGCTCTAGCAAAAGAGCCATTCCACCCACCTCTAATCCTTGATATATTTCACAACGCATGCGTATTAGCCAAATTTCATACGAGTTTGTCTATTGATGTCGCGTCTACAAAGGCAAAAAAATGGTTACTGCGTTAAAAATACTGGAGGAACTTAATTTGGTTGCGGATTGTTCTTTTTCAACTCGACGATGAGGTTATCCAGCTTCCCTGACCTACAGAAAACGTCAAAATGGGCAGCGTGCCCTATCCGCCATTACCGTTCGTGGAAAGCTGGATATTCTGGAACCTTGTGGGGGTGGTGACATACTCATGAAAAAAGTTGTCATGGACGTAGACAATTGTTTGAACCAACAAAAACATTTGAAATGCGTTTTTCTCGGTTTCATGTCTATTGAACTTTAGCCCATTCTTCAACTATGGTCATCCCGGTAAAAAATTGACACATTTTTCAGATCAGTGTCCGAGTTCCGAGCACACACTTCTTCGGAGAGAAGAAAAAAATTCTGTATACTTTCGATGAAGAAATTTTCTTCTCTTAAAAAAAGTGTTCTCGGAATTCGGCCGCAGATTACGTTAGCAACAATAAATGCAATCACTATTGTCTTCAATTCGTTTTGCCCACATTTATTTTTCAGGCGAAAAAATAAACGATCTTGCCATCCAAAGGATCGATTCAGTAGAAGATCGCTCGCAAAAAAAACGATTCAAAAAATCGATAAATCGACCCAAAAAGATCGATTTTGCAAAAATCGGATCGATTTTGCCCATTGCTACCTCAAAAACAAAACACTTCGAAAATATAGCGATACCTATCCTGCCCAGAACGGTCCGTTGATGCTCTTCTTCACTTTTCTAGATATCAGAGGAACCGGAACTTCGCGATTTCACCAAATACTTTATTTGTATTCCGCGGGAAACTGCCTTTATCTCTTAAATTTTACGTTGAGGTAGAACGCGCACAACACTCAGTTGGCCTTGTTCAAATCAAATGAATGAAAAACTATTCTCTAAAACTGGTTTTAGTTTATTATTTCTTGGAAAAAAATTTAGCAAGCCACTGACTGACTGTCACTTGAAAGTCCACGAAAAAATATATAAATTTAAATAAATTTAAATTGGTTCCAAGTTATACTCAGCCGTTCCGATGTTGAACGAAGTTTCTTCACTGCCATCATTTGTCGGCTAGTGCAAACGCATTCACTCCATGTCACATATACACATAACACACAGTGATAAATAGCAAACGGGTGGCGTAGCACCACTCGATGCTGCAATTTTTTTCGACCGATGCTCACGGTACCACCGTAAAAGAGTGAATGTTTCGTAGCACAAACAATACAGCTATACGTGAACTTTCCTCAAAACACTTGTAAATTTCGAATATGAACTCACTTCGCGATAACACTAATACCTTACACGAAATACCATATTAAGCAAATTTTATTTCGAAATATCGCGCGAGCGAAAATATTGACGTCCGTTTCCTGCCATGGCTTGCTTCGATCCCATGAACATGAATGTCTGTTCTCTGTGCTAAAAGTCTGTCCCAAACAGGAACTCGAAGCCTCGACGACTGGCTTCTTAAGCTAGCATCGAACCCCGAAACCAGCTGGGAGGCAAAGCATTTACACAAGGGCGGCCATGAGTTGTATGAAAAAAATTTGACCTCCGAATGTCGCCTAGTAATAGTGCTCAGAGGTTTTGTCTTCTCGAACAAACCTCCATGCAAAATTTCAGCTCAATCGGACTTTGGGAGCACGTGCCTCAAAGCGGTCAAAGTTTCACTTTTTCGACTAATGAGAAAAACACAGGTAAGTACATGAAAGTGTCGGTATTGAAAAAAAAATTGATGCCAAAACTTGGAAATTCATCAAACGTCGAGATCTGGTGTAATCTCGAAAAGAAGTGTTTTTTTTCACTACGAAAGCATTTCAAAGAGTTCAAACCTGAGAAGGACTTGACGAAAAAAATATAATTTCCGTACAGAGAAAGCTGCAGCCATAAATGGAGCTAATGGAGTTGGCCTAAGGTGCGAGCGTACGGTCACCGACAAACTGACATGGAACTAGATTCTGAAATTTGATCAAAAATCCAAAACCGTCATTTTAAATTGCAGCGATCGCTCATGTCGAAATTGGCTGTCAACCGACGTGACGTTTGATGTGACGGAATGCTGATCAGTCATCTACAGGGATGCCAGGTTATTTTTTCAAATGTCATCACGCATCACGAAACATATCATCACACATTATTGATATGTGAACACATCTTCACTGAAATTTTACAGTTGCCAAACATCATAGTAAACACACTAAATTGTGTTCAACTAATCCGCCGACTATTAGGCTTTCACGTCTTCATACGAGCTCAAATGTCTTCCAAATAAAGACAAGCCTTCACATCTGGCATCTCTGGTCATCTGTAGTACGGTAGAGTTGTTGCGCGAACTCAAGTATGTGTGGCTCTAGTGTTGTAACGTATTTAGATTCGAATTTTTGAGCAGAATAATCGTACATTTTTGTTCAAGGATTCATGTTAGTTTGACGGTAGTACGGTTACGGTATTGAAGTTGAATGAAATAAATATGCTAAAAGTTTACTAATGGGTTATATTTTAATGTCTGAAAGTTTGAAAAGGATCGGTTGACTATGTAATTTTCTACAGCGATTCTTCCGTGATATAATTTGATGTGATGTGTTAAGCTTTGAGTGCTATAAACTCAACTTATCTTTAGAGTCCAACTGCTTAGAAAATTGTATCATTAAGCAATGGGGTCCTAACGTTTATAACGGTTTTCTGATTTTTATATATCAGCTGGAAGAGTGCAGTTTTCTGAGCGAAACGTGATTTAGAAGTAGGAGGGTGGTATTCAAGACACGACCGCATGACGTTGGACTACGGTATTCTTATATTCCATTAAAACAAATAATAGAGAGAATTGCAACTCTAGTATTTGCTGCAATTTTATCTAACGGTGCATTTCTGAATGCTGAGACGTTAAAACGTTATAAATAATAATATATACTAAAAGAATGGATATCTTTTATTTAATCGCTGTCATTTCATACATATTCGAATCAACCCTTTGTTTGCTGCACTACCAAGACAATCATTTAATTGAGCGAATTGGTAAAATTTTCCTATCTAAGCAAAAAGCAAACTTTACGAAACTATCTGAAATTGGAGCCCGAACGATTCAACCGAAAATTTTAAATTTGAAAATTGTTTGACATTTAATCGATAAAACTCATGCTAGGTTAGTTCCAGCCCAGCATATAACTTCATGTATTTGAAAAAAAAAAAACGTTTGGTTCAATAACTCAATATAGCAAGAGCTCAATCACACGTTTTTCGGTAGCTGTTATCATGGTTTGGGCGAGTGACAGAAAAATATCTTAACTTCTTCAGTTGTGATTTAGAGCATTTCTAATTGTTTTGTTATTTTTCACGATAGCGACAAGTTTGTTTCTTTCTCTGTGTGTGAGAAACAAAATCAAAACCGCGCACCGAGAAACAAAAACGAAAATTTAATGAATGCTCATTGAGAAAACTTGCAACTCTTTTTACCAATAACTTATGATACTCAAAAGAACCCGTTTTGATCTAAATCAAATTTCTAGTAAATAAGTGTTGATCATTCATAGGTAGTAATTTTTCCTCGATGAATAAAGACTGGCTGAAGAAGTTAAAATCGCTGCTGTAAAATCAAATTCACAACTGTGTTCGTTAAGACGTTTTAATATATTCAATGACAATAATAATCTTCGATAAACACCCGCTATAGTTATTCACACACATGCTATAACTATCTAAACACGCGTTAAAACTATTCATACACACGCTGTAGCTATAGCTATCCATACACACGCTATTCCTTTCCATACATTCATACAACTATCTATACACACGCATAAGCTATCCAACCATGTGCTATTACTATCCATACATACGCTATAACTAATCATTACATACGCAGCAGCTATCCACACACAAGCTATAACTATCCGTACACACGCTGAAGATATACACGCAATAGCCATAATATGCTACACATCTAGTGTCTTACACACGCTATAGCTAGCCATACACACGCAACAGCGCCATCCCTATCATCGCAAATGGCATAGCAATACAGATGCGCATACGCTATATGTGCACACTGCACACACACTAAATGGCGGTAGCTTTCCTAGTGGCGGTGCTGGCTCGTGCAGTTTCTGGCTGTTTTCATCCAACGATATCTGAATTGGATTACCGCTGGTGGGGTCCAACTCAGATCGAAGGAGAACCGAACTGAATGAAGAAATGCAGCTTCCCACTACCTCAGCCGCTGCTGCCTGATACCACCGCTCTGGTTCTGCTGCAGCTCAGTTTGGCCGCTGGAATCAGCCACCGCTGCTGATTATACAAGACCGGCCTGGTGGCCTTTCACTTGTTAACTGATGACTGCTATGAGACGACACAGGCTATTATATAGCCCAAAGCAAAAATCCATCCGCGAGCAAACAAGAAGCGAGCTTGTGATTGGTTGAATGTGCACGACTTTTAACACAACTTTTAACTAGTTTAGTATCGAAAACATATTTAAATTATTATATGACAATCTTGCGAAATATTTCCCCCATAAATCAAGCCATTGGTGTTTAGAATCTGTTCAGTGGTAATGATAAAAGAAGCATTTTAAAACGGTGTTGAAACACCTGTTGCAGCTACCGAAAGCGAGCTCGTTATTGGTTGAAAGCTGTGAGACTGTTTACAAAGTCAGATCGGTTGTATCCGTTAGTGTCGACTGTGCTTGGGAAGAGAGGTGGTGATTGGCTGCTCGGTATGATTTAGACAGTCGATGTGATTTATCAATTTTTCAATAGTGTATCTCGAACAATAGGTTATTTTTGTTACATAAGTTCAACCGTAAAAGAATTTCTGATCGGTTGATGCCAAAACCTCGAAATTCTGAAAAGAAATGACTAATATATAAGCGCTCAAAACCTGACCACTTTTCCCTGGTTTTCCCCGGTTGAATTACTAGATTTTCAAATTCAGGTGCCTAACTTCGATATAGACGTTAGTCCAACGTCAAAAAAATATATATCGTTTTCATTCGATTTTTATATGAAGAATAAAAAACTGCTCGGAATGCCTTAAATGACAGTTCTCTCATATACCGTACATTTAATCTTCATTTAAAAATCGAAGGAAAACGATAAACATTTTTTAAACGTCACGTTTTGCACAGAAAAGGCGGCTTTTCAAATCAAATGATATATAAAAACTGGTATAGTTTCAGGACCCAATTAAGGCTTCTCAGAAGAAACAGTGCAGTTTTGTTTTCTGCTGTTATATCTGCGTTTTTCTTAAAAACCCTTCATTTGCCTCAATTCCCGCTCAGCAGACATACGCTGAATAAGTTTTTCGAGTGTTTTTTCAGCGATATTTTCCCAAATTTGTTGCAAGTACTCCCACCAATGGGACTCTCTCCAATCGATTAAGCGGAAGTTTTCGTCAATATTACGTATCGCATGACCACCGCATCTATTTTCAGGCCGAGATTTTAATTTTACTCTGGATTTTCTCAGTTTTTCCCTACTGTGTAGAGGAGGGTGAGGCGGGGGGTGCTGCTGCAATTCCCAGTTCCAAACTTAAAGCAGAGAATGTGAAAGTTCTGCAGGATGTTGTTTCGCGGGTGAAGAAGGTTGCTGTTGGTTGTTATTTAATCTCCCAACAACCTGCTTATAATACCAAGAAAACCCAGAAATTACTAGTTGGAAACAAAACATTCCTCGTATGGCTTGCAATATGTCGTTAGTAACAAAAAATCGTCATGCACGCTGTATTTGTCATCCGTTAACTCTGGAATTATTCTACCTAGAAAAGGCAAAGCCTTGGTGCTACATCCCGTATCGGAACTCGACCTTCTGTTTATCATTCACAGACTTCGCAGCCAACTGTTAAGTGTACAGGACAATTGCGGGGCTAGCGCTACGATCCTACTGACACTAACAGTCTCTCCCGAGCCGAGACTCGAACCTACGACGACTGGCTTGTTAGGCCAGCATCGTACCTCGAGACCAGCTGGGAGATATTCTACGTAGATATTCATTGCAAATTCAGGTATAAAATGACTTCATTTTAAAAATTCGCTTATGCAGAATTTCATATAGGGTATCGAACGCTTCGTCAGTTGTTTTTTCGTTTGATTTTGCATAAGACTGCTTCAGAAATCCTGCCGAAAACGTTCGGTACCCTTCGATCCGGAAACCCAGGCTTTATATGAGAGCATTTGAAAAAACTCACGAAAAAGTATGAAACCAAAATTGAATAAAACATGAACTACTTAATTTAATCTTCAAATAAAGTATTCATTGGTTTTTAATAACTTGCCATAGTTATGATTTACATTCCCGAACGAAAACTGTTGAAAAAAAAAAAAAAACAAAAACTCATTTGAAATAAACGAAACTACAACTGTTTCACTTATAACGGCACCTAAATCATTGACACTCACATTTTTATGTTTTTTGGCATCATAATATTGCCCTTACAAGTAATTTAAGACCTAAAATAGCTCTGGTATTTAATCGGTATTCTAATTCACCGTTTTGGGTTCTCCACACCCGGGAGTTATTTCCCCATTATCTATCGTAAACATAGTGATTTGCCTCGGGTCGATAGGTTAAATCCTTTCGTCTCCCTCTTGCTAGCTGGGACTAGTATTTTCACCTGAACACTTGCTTTCGGGCGCTCTGAACGCTCACTTTACGACTAATAAACGACGGAACCTTCGCCATCCACGTGAAACTTGGTAGATTCGAGCTATTGCCTGCCCAAGCGGCAAGCAATCAGCGCTCATTTCAGTAATAAAATTGTTGAATGTGATAGTTAAAGTTGAAAACCGGATCAATTAAGTTACGATTATGATTCAGAAGTTGAAGTGTAGTTGTAGAAGCTCACAGTCAAGTACCAAATCAAGCATCCATTGAAGAGAGTCAGTCAATTTCACTTGAACCATACAAAATGAACAGACTGTTGAATACTATCCTAAAATTGAATGTTTGTTAGAGGATGATAGAATTATTGGAATTAGCTTGACGAGTTGTAAAATCAATTTTCCTAAAATCCGCAGTCTCGAATTGCAAAGTTTAACTACAAACTGTTTAAAGTTATATCATCAAATAATTCTAGCTGTAATGAAGTCTTCATTAATATGTTTTCCTAATTCAATTTATGCTTATTGCTACCATTTGTTAACCGTAAAAAAAATCTATTCGAGTTTCCATTTGAAAAATAATCAAAATCAATCGTTTCTTGTCGCAACCCAATTTCAACAAATTTGAACAGCGTTATAAACTGTTCGATTCGCGCGTCTGTCCAAGTGATTCACGAAATTCACACATGAAATTTTTATAAACTCACTCGACATTCGCCAGAAATTGCAAATGCTCAGCTTTCGGTCGCCGTCCGGCTCTAGTGAACGGCAAACGAACCGGATGCTGCCGGGATTAAAATTTGCTTGCCGATTTAAAATTCATAGAAATTCTCCCGCGCGCTGCACGACTGTCGATCGGTCCGTCCGTCTGTCTGTCTGTCTGTCTGCGTAAACGACGGTGTGGGTGTGGATATAGAACATTGTGTGTTTGCCGGAAAGCGGTCCAAAATTATGGGATGAATTTTACGGTTACTTTGCAATTCTGAAGTCCAAAAAGGCAGACAGGTGGGTTTGCACAGTGCCAGGATTCGTTCCGCAATCGGCGGCGGCAGACGAACGTTCGCAGTCTTTGCGATGAACGTACTTACGTAAGTGGGTGTGTGAGTAAATGCGCGCATTAAAACAAAAAATTGATGAGTTGTGTATCGATGGCTTTGCAAACACAACCGGAAATCGGTAAACGTCAGCAGCAACCATAAGCCGGGGATCTGTTTGAGATGTAGCAGAAAATTTTAAACTATTTATTTGAATCGTACCGGTACCGTTCTACACAGGAGCTTTTCAAATACTACCCAAACGAAGAAATGACAACCGCTTCAGAGCATAGTGAAATTTCAATATTAAATTTTGTGCAGATAGCAGACCGTACAATCAAAACATAGCGGCCACCAGAGCTTCTGAAACATTTGCAATTCCCGCGATCGTCCTGTCCCCCCTGCGAACCCTTTCAGTTTAATTTCAATCAGAGTCGTTTCTCGGGAAGCATATAGCACCTTATCAGGCGAGGATCAAAGTATTTCCAGTTTTTTCTCCCGTCCTCGTACACCTTTACCTACCTGGATTGGATGCATTGATGTGAAACTCGCACTTGCTGCCCTGGGCGAAATCGTACGAATCAGAATCAGCAAACAGGATGTCGACATCCAGCTCGAAGCCTCGGTTCGATTGGCCCGACTGTAACGGCGCGGAGAATGGACTCGAGTGGAACGCAATCAGCATCTCGGGGCCCCTGAAATTATTCGAGTGGAACAGAAAAAAGGGGGGAAAATTCAGTGAAAAATGAAATGCAACGACAAACATTGTATAGCAAAAAAAAAAATCGAATATTATTGATTTATAACGTTATCTTAAATTTCAAAGCAACTTTAATAACAATGTAAACAAGCCGTCCAACAGCTGTATTTCACATCCGATTCGCTCACTCCACTCGAGTGGGTTCGTACGTGTAGCAAAGTTTGCACGGTACAGAATATTTAGACCATTTTCTTCTCTCATCAAAAACTATCAAAAGCCGCAACACACATCCACATATGGGGAATGCAAACATTGCCCCATACCCTAGATCCAGAGTTCCAATTGCTGCTGCCGTCTCTCGGGAGGTGCATCGGCAAACACACCCAACAATGTGCATCCAGCTGCCGAAGTCTGTAGCATTCTGTTTTCGAACGCGCACCTCAGGCTTTGTGGTTGTTCAGGTTATGTATCAAAATCTGACTCCTTTCCCCCACAGCCTGACGTCGGTTTCACTGCTCCTCGTGCTCGAATCTCGACCCAAAAGGATGCAATCATATGTAGCAACTGAATTTGCTGCGCTGGAACAGTTTCTTTTTTCAACTCTCCGAAAAATACAATGATAAACATTTCCTTGCCTTCAGATCTCAAGGGAGGCAAGGTAGTAAAAAAAAGTTACCACAAAGCTTTACTGCAATAACTGCATATGTGCAATATCAGTGCCGGATTTAGTGCAGGAACTGTTTCAATGGAGTAGGACACTGCACAGATAGGCTACGAGGCCAATCACACCGGATGAGGCAGAAGAGCCTATCGGAGATGACAGAGGATAACTGATGTGCTGGAATTTGTGCCTGTGTGCTGAAAGAAATGCAGTGTTTGTTGCGGAAACAGACCGGGTTTGCAATCTTGCTTGGTTTACATATTGAAGGGAAAGGAACTGAAGAGATTATTTCCACATTTAATAACGGATTTGAAGAATCAAATAAAATTCAATTGTCAACGTCAACTGTAATGCAGATTGTTTGGAAAGGTCAACGACTGTTTCAGTTTATTTGATTTTGTTTGGGCCAAATTTTTCCACTTAAACCGCAACAGAAAATATTCTTTACAAAATAGAATTATTTGTTATTGATATATAACAATTGTTGTATTCATTTTGGAAAAAGCCCATTTCGAACCTTAATTCCTAGCAGAAATTATTCTACTAATTCTAGTTTTAAACGGTAATATCAACAACATTACAATCAGCAAGGGTAGAATTGGAGAAAAAAAAAAGTTTTGGTATGCGTATTTCGCACGACAAGTCTTTAACATTGACCGTTTTTCATAAGATAAACCAATATTAGGAGTCTGATAGAGGTGCATGGAGAAAAGGTTGCAATCAAAAACATCATTTTTATTGGGTAAAAATTGAATAATTGTTTTTACTTAACAAGTTGTTAATTTTTGTTGATCTCGAGAGTCATCAAATAATTTTGGTTTGAATGAAGTAGAATTATTTTTCATATAATTTATGCATTTCTAGTAGACTGTACTCATCTGGCTCAAAATTGATTTTAAATACAGTATAAAATCATACCATTTCGTCGATAATTACAAAAAAACGGTTCATTTCAGACCCGGATTTTAAAGCCTATTAATTCTTCGTTTTTATATGTTTAAACTCACGTTTTCTCGTAGAATTACGTCTTACGGCAACTTTTTGAGAAAGGGGTGCGAAATGAAATCCAAAACTTCGAGAGCGTCACAAAAAATCCAATTTCAAATGCCTGACACTTCAAACGAGAAGACACTCCGCTCACTCCAAAATCAGAATGACACGGTATCTCTGCACTGGAGAGGCGCGTAAAAAACTGCATGATAGCAAGGAAAACCGCCAAACTTTATCTGGAGATCGATGAACTATCCGCCGGCCGAATCACCGAGTAGCGCTTCTTACCAAACTACAGGCTTGGTGAGGCTTGCATGCGCCGGGTAGGCGGATCGACGACCAATATACGAAAGGAAACTTCTGTTACGACGAAGAGGAAGGTACATGCAAAACGATCAGTTCAGTCATAACCACTTCCTCAACGAAATCTCGCAAAGAACAGAGAGGGACAGATGGAACGTCCAGTTTCATCATCACTATCTGCTAAAGGTCCAGCAGACGGCTAGTAACAGCTTGATGTCTCAACCGCTCCCCATTTGCAAACCCGCGAGTGGAAAAAAAGATTCCGCAGAAAACTCTAAAAAGCTCAGTGCCTCAAACATCCTTAGCTCGCAAACCTAGGTCCCAGAAACCACCTTCCTGGGCTAGTCATGTGTCTGTTTGCATATCGCTTACAGCAGGTAAAGCTAACCGGTGTCGGAGCAAAGGCAACCCAAACCAGCAGTTCTGCTGATGGCAACCTTCTAATACGTACTGGTTCCTCCAATCCACCCACAGGCGAATCCAACACGCAATGAGCAGCTCTCTTGCATTCCGGTGAATTTTCATCACGCCAAGAGGGTCTCCAGCGCAGAAATTCGCCAAAGAGCAACTAACCGTTGCTCTGGGCCAAAAACCATGGGTCACCAACACAAAGGTTTTTGGCCTCGTGGACCCAAAAGGTACGTCAACTGCAATTCTGTTGAGCCGAGTAATCGAATACACTGCAATTACATGGTCACCGCATGCACTTACTTCCCCGGTGATCTGGACGATATTCCGTCTCCCGAGATTCGCGCACTCGTGCGGTACTGCAAAGCAGTCAATAAGCCGTTCATCATCGAAAGCGATGCGAATGCCCACCACCATCACACGATTTGGGGCAGCTCGGATACCAACAACAAGGGTAAGTACCTTCTTGAATATGCAATGTAGAGAACAGCCCCACTTTTACTAACGCCATAAGAGACGAGGTCCTCGACCTTACTCTCTGCAGCGCGAACATTGCCAGAAAAGTCATAAAATGGCATTTCACTGACCACCATATTTCACATTGAAGCTTCCTTTAAAAAGCGAATTCAGGAACCCGAAGAAGACTCGAGGTTCTTGTTTAGGGAACACTAAGTCAACTCCCGGCCTTCCTGCTTAATCGGTATACGCACATCCGACGATTTTGATGTTGCTGCACGTGACTTTGAATGCAGAATCATTGATGCCTGCTGTCCCCTGAAGAAGAGGTTTGTGTGTAGCAATATGCCCTGGTGGAACGAAACGCTCAATACCCTCCGCCGTGAGGCCAGGCACTTGTTGAACAGTGCTAAAAGCACTTCCAACTGAGATTAATACTGAGTGTCACTCACTGAGTACAACGCTGAGCTACGCAAGGCTAAAAGAATTTGTAGAATCAAGTTCTGCGCGGGCATCCAGACGCTGCTCGAAGTCGCACGACTCCAGAAAGCGATGTCCATTGACCACACCAACGGTCTAGGGCAGTTCAAAAAAGGGGTTTCACCGTCATACCTAGGAAATCACTGCAGGCTCTTATAAACAACCAACGTCGCTGTTACAGAGTTAGAGATCAAGGCGTACAGCAAACAACGACTCCATTCTTCTCTCTCGAAGGTTATCCAGGGAAACTTTAATCAATTGGGCATGAAGCTCTTTTGAATTTATGAAGCCTTCAGGAAATACATCTTTATACAAAAATCAGATGGGACCATAATGCCCGAACTGACACATCTTTTCCGCGCAAGCTTAACTCTGAGCTACACTCCAATTAGCTGGCGGAAAGTTGAGGTGATTTTCATACCGAAGAAAGGAAGAAAATACAAAACATTACCTAAGACCTTCAGGCCCATAAGTCTCACATATCCACTCCTGAAGTTAAGGGGTTATATATGGGGTTATTTAGTTTTCAACTTCTTGATAACATTTTCACAAATTTTTATAAAGATCTGAGCAATAGGAAAAGAGTAAGAGCGAATTGAAGCGCGCCCCGTCACGGCCGTATAAGCTGAACTTGTTACTTCACACGCGTTTATCTCGGAATGTGTCTCAAAAAATCACTTTGCCGTGTTTACGATTTCGGTAAAACTACTGAATCGATTTTTTTCATCTTGTTTTTTAAATGTTCGTTATTGAATTCCCTGGTCGTTGAACGATCGTATTTTGATACACGAAGTTGAACTTTACCGAAACAAATCTAAACTTTTTTTTCTCGAGCAAAAAGCTATATAAACCCTTAAATGTTAAGAGCATGACAGTATGCAGTGAGGAGTCCCGTGATGATGCGTTTACTACGAGTAAAACTAAATAGCCTTTTGGTAACCGCAAGTTTAGAGTAGATGAACTATTTATTCCTAGCATTTCACATGTACTTAGTTTTCCTTTAATGGCGGACGTGAGGGTTTCATTGTTGAAACTTAGTCGTACCCCATTCAATAGCAAAGGAGTAATTGAATCCTTCGCTTGGTAAAGAGTATAATGACAATTTCGGTCACGGGTTTCTTTTGAACACGTTTTGCTAAGTTAAAGCCGAGGCGAATGCCAAATTAGGCAAAGCCTCTTTAAAAACAAAAAAAAATTAAAGCCAACAACAGTATCTTCTAACACACATCAGAGAGCCTATTTCATATGACTAAATAAAAGTGCATAACATTTCCCTGAACAAAGGACTACGTCATCAGCATAACCAATGACTTCGTAGCCAAGCTATAATAGCTTGTCAAGAAAAAAGTCTACAACCAATGACCATAGCAGGAGAGGGAGAACTCCTCCCTGAGCACACCCTTTAACTACCTCTATTATGATAGATGAAACTCCCAATTCAGCTGTGATTCTCCTGTTCGAAAGCATTGCTTGAATCTAGCCTATTATGTTATAGTCGACTACTCTATTTTGGTAGAGAAGGTGTGAAAAGATGTAAAGGACGTATTGTCGAAAGCTCCTTCAATATCAAAAAAGTGCAGCCACTAAACACTAAACAGTGTAGAGAAGTTTCTGTAGATTTACCCTGTTGATAGGCATTCTGATGTTTATACAGGGGTCGCTGCGGAAGTAGTTATCCGTAATTTTTTTCCGTCAACTTGAGAAGAGTCAACGCCAGACTTATCGGTGTGAAAGTACCCAAACTCATTCCTAACTGGCTGAAAAATCGGAGAGAAACAATTTTCTCTTCCCCATGTATTTCTATCCATGCCATGTCTTTTCTTGGTTTTGTCTCTGTCACTTATAATTTTTTTTTTTTTGATTGCGTACTTAGTGCGGCCGTTTGTTATTTCCTATGCTTCGAGCCATACTAGACAGCTTATTTCCCATGAGAAGCGAAGAAATGTGATAAAATATATTACTTTTCCATGTAAACAAAATGTCTAGTATTAACACTTTATTCTGTCAAAGGAATTTCGTGAGCATATCTGATTCTGTGAAGAAGCCTGCTGAGTATGAAATGTTTTAATGGTAAAATATAAAAGATAATAGGCAAAATCAGTGAAATAGGCCATTTGAGAACATGATCTGAACTAAAATTCAAAGTCGGTAAAATACACTTTAAAAATTCTGTTACTTAAAATACTAAAAAAAGTATTTCCAACTAGAGTTCCGTTTTTTTTTTTATGGTCCTTATTGTAAAACTAACGATGCATGAATAGATGAAAATTTTACACTAGTAGCAGTTGCGAAAATTCTTCACTTCTACACTAGTAGTAGTTGCGAAATCTTCAAGCATCTATAGTTCCGAAAAGAACCGATTCCATAATCTTCAGTTAGAAATTCGTGCTACATAACGCTGATGATCGCACCATCGGTAGCATTGAATATTTCGCTTGGCCGCACATAATAAAGTTTGCTCTTCGCTGTGCCCTCCAGTAGCTGTGCCAGCTAAATATACTGCAGCGTACGATGGTAACTATTGCTGCCGTATGCAAAATAAAGGTAACATGTTCCGCAGTGCCTGGAAGATGACTCGTATGCAGCTCTCGTTTCTCAATGTCGCGTACCTCTAACAGCTATACTCCACTCGCTATTGCGTGACAAACTAAACTTAGGCTGAATTTTCTACACGCAGTCTTTTGCATCGAGTTCAGAGTAGATTTTTGCCATGAGGGCGTGGTCACGCAGCTTAGAGAAAGACAAACAAACCAAAACACTTTGTTGAGTCAGAATATGTAGGCAGTGGAATTTATTCCGTCCATGTTATTGTTATTCGTGCTCGGGAAGCAAGCCAATAGCGAGGGAAATGTATGGGAAAGTTTGACCTTGGAACTTTTCACCTTTTTTCAACATTAAGCAGTAAAGCAACAATGTTAATAATTATATCAAACAATTGTTACACATTTTATCTATCCACCGACATATAAATGACTATGTTGCATTAAGTCGTTCGCTTACTATAATCGTTTGAAAAAAGACGTAGTCCTACGTTTGAAAAAAGACGTAGTCCTACGTCAAAAATTCGAAAAAAAAAAACTAATTTTTTGGAAAGTCTTTTAGCTCGACATCTGGTGTTGTCTAGAAAAATTGAAAAAAAAAAACTCATTTCTAGGAAAATCTTTTAGCTTGAAAACTTGCTGACTTCTGGAAAGTCGATTCTTCAAAGAATTTCTAAGAGATAGCGCCAGATCTCGACGATTCATGCATTTCTAAGACATATCCAATGAAAAATCGTTTTCGGAAATACCATCAATTTGTTCATCGGTCAAAAAAGTACAACTTTGACAGCTTTGAGGTATGACTTTCGGAAGTCCGATTACAAAGGCTATGTTAATCCTCAAGATCAGAAACTTGTAACTCAGAATCTGTTGCTGGATTGGTTTTTACAAATTCTACGGATAGAAACAATTCTCTTCTCCAATGTTTCTCCCTGTCATACTCTAGCTTTTTAGTGCTTGGCTTTCTTTCTAGAAAGAAACTTGAAGGAAGGCGAGAAGGAAGGTCGCCTGCTTATTTCGCTACCATACGGCCGTCGATGTTCTCTCATGGGAATCAAGGTGTCTAGTATCAGAAGTTCATTCTGGTGCAGGAATATCAAGAAAAAATCCTTTTTCAGATTACATAACAAAAGGCTGCTATGGTTGTATGTCTAACAGACATTGTCTATATGGTGGAATTTTGGAAACTGGTTTTTAGAAAAAGTCTGCTGCACGATTGAGCTGGAATGGAGAGTTTTTTCGTGAAGAAAAACTTTAATACACCAAAGTCGCTTTTTACGCGGGGGATACGTGCCGCGTAGAAAAAAGCGCGTAAATTCGGGGTCCGCGTAAAAAACCTCGTGAATTCCGGAATCCGCATGAAAAATATCTAAATTCAGGAATCCGCGTAAAAAAAGCCGCGTAAATTCCTTAATTCGCGTAAAAAACGCGTAAATTCAGGAATCCGCGTAAAAAAATCGCGTACATTCAAGAATCCGCGTAAATTCCAGAATTCGCGTAAAAAACCGCGTAAAAAACGCGAAAAAATGCGTAAATTCCGGGATCCACGTAAATAAAAATAAACCGCGTAATTTCCGAATTCGCGTAAAAAACCGCGTAAATTCCGGAATTCGCATAAAAAAGCCGCATAAATTCCAGAATCTGCGTAAACTAACTGAGTGAATTCCGGAATCCGCGTAAAAAAAGCCTCGTAAATTCCGGAATTCGCGTAAAAAAACCGCATAAATTCCGAAATCCGCGTAAATTCCGGGGTCCTCGTGAAAAAAACCGCGTAAATTCCGAATTTGCGTAAAAAAATTGCGTAAATTCCGGAATCCGCGTATAAAAATTCGTAAATTTAGAAATCCGCGTAAAAAACCACGTAAATTCCGGAATTCGCGTAAATTCCGGAATCCGCGTAAAAAGGCGTAAATTTAGGACGCCGCGTAAATTCCGGGATTCGCGTAATTTTCGGAATCCGCGTGAAAAACGCGTAAATTCAGGAATCCGCGTAAAAAAACGCGTAAATTCCGGGATCCCCGTAAAAAAAACCGCGTAAATTACGAATTCGCGTAAAAAACATAAATTAATCCACCTAGCGGTCAGACCCAACCTTTCTCATTCACTCTTTTATTTGTAAATATAGATTTACATGAATGCTTCAATCCAATAAATGTATATTCACTCTTTAGGTTCTAAAACATTGATGTTGTAATCTATACATATAAAAATGCAGTCCGGTCTGTCTGTCTGTCTGTCTGATCCATATAGGCTCGAAAACTACCGAACCGATCAACGAGAAAATTTGTATGTAAGGGTTTTTGGTGTCGATAAAGGTTTGTATGATAGTTTGAGACCCCTCCCTCTTCTGGAAGGAAGGGGTCGCATACAAATGAAACATAAATTTTTGCACACCTCAAGAACATGCTAAGCAAATGAAACCGAATTTGGCATCTGGATGTTTTAAAGGGTAACTAATATGTCCCTAATAGTTGGACGCCCCTCCCTTTTCTGAAAGGGAGGGGTTTCATACAAATGGAACCAAATTTGGCAGGGGAATGTTTTTAGTGGTAAAAAATGTGTCCATAATGTTTTAACACCCCTCTCTCTTTTGAAAGGGAGGGGTCCCATACAAATGAAACACAAATTTTGCACAGCTCATGAACCAATCAAGAAAATAAAACCAAATGTGGTATGTGAATGTTTTTAGAGGTAACAAATATGTCCATAATGGTTCGACGCCCCTCCCTCTTCTGGAAGCACATGTTTCTGCTGCACGAATTTCTGCACACCTTGCGAACTAATCAACTAAATGGAACCATATTTGGCAGGTGATTGTTTTTAGTGGTAACAAATATGTTCCATAATCGACCTCAGGCAACATTTTGGATTATAAGATGGCAACTTCCGGTTTCTGGAAAACAGCCAAAAATGGCCGATTTCCACCCAATATAATAATATCCGGATCTAGAATGATACACAGGAGCTAAACTCGACCACAGATAGCATTTTGAATTCTAAGATGGCGACTTCCGGTTTCTGAAAACAGCTGAAAATGACCAAATACCACCCAATATGAGTTTTTCTTTTACCAGCATGACGTTCAAAATCCAGAAATTGTCTCCAAATGCCATTATGAAATTCAAAATGGTGACTTCTGGTTTCTAAAAAACAGCCAAAAATTGCCGATTTCCGTCTAACATCAGTATCTCCGGATCACAGACCCAGTTTTGGAATTTGATTTGGCGACTTCCGGTTCCTGGGAAACAGCCGAAAATGATCGAATAACATCCAATATGGGTGTTCCTTTAACCAGAATGACGCTCAGAGGCTAGAAATTATCTTACTTACCATTTTGAAGTCCAAGATGGAGACTTCCGGTTTGTGAAAAACAGTCAAAAATAGCCAAATACCATTCAATCTGTTGTTCCAATTTTCCTCTCTGTCTGGGAGAAATCGTCCGTCTTGATACAAATGGAGTTCGCAATCAAGGTGCAACACGCACTAAACACTAAGGACTCTTTGTTAATGTAAGATCGAACAAAACGCAACTCAAGATAAACTCAACGGGAGTGGGCGTCTTAAGAAATAAACACTGGGATCATTGTGTACTTAAATCTATTGGTTATACATACAGTAGTCTAGTATAATCTGACAACTTCAGCTGACTCAAACGATCGTTGGGGGCCCCGTGATACTGCGTCTGCCGCACGCTGTCCGCTACCGTCGATTTGCTGTCGCGCCATGAACGATCGCGCCGGCAGGCTTTGCCGCTGGTGGCACTACCTCGCACAACTGCGCTGCCGCATCAGCAGTTTGTGCTCTACAGTCCTAGAGTGTCACACACAGAACCCTCAAGGCGGGAGGACTCGCGCCTGTTCACCAGCTGACAGAACCGCCACCGAATTTGCTCGCTGGAACTTGGTGAGGTGGTCCAAGGTGTCGCCTTTCCAGCACCCTCTATACGCAAAAGTTGAATGGTGCGAAACCAGTACAAAATTGTGCGTTTTCACCGCAAAAGTTGATGTAATTTGGAACCAGTACAATGATTGCGTGTTGGGCATAACGCAATTACTGCTCTAGCGTTTTTTCAATGTATTTGGCAGCTCCTAACTACTACACTTAAACAGTTTCAACTGGTATCAAGCAGCATTGCAAAGCGAGCGAGAAGCAAAACCTTTCTCCTCCTTTCTGCTTGAGAACGAGACATATGCTACGCTTCTCAAGTCTTTTGCACACACGCTTTCGAGATACTCTTTCTTCTTCATGCATTCCCCGCAGCAAGCACGCACCCCCAGTATGAATGACACTAACAACACTAGTATCAAGTATGTACAGCACGGGTATCTTGCTCAATTCGTAAAGCGACGAGACACGAGACCTTGCGCGTCGCAATACGAACCGAAAGAAAAGCGAAAGAGCAACCAGCAAATTGTATATGACGTGTCTAGTCTTGTCGCACCCGCACATACACGGGAATTATACGAGCGAGAGAGAAATTTCTCTCGTCGCTTGAGAAAAAAGCTGCACAGGATGAGAAATAATAATCATTCACAATTTACAAGTGATGCCATAAAAAATCAGCAACGCTTTTGTGGCTTTGTGGAATGGAGGGTATTCGGTAAAGCTACCGCTGATTACAAAATGTTGTGAACAGAATTTTGTTTCGTTATTTTTTGCAAATCATTCAATGGTACTTTCAAATGACCAAATCCATCGAGATAAATGGATCGAGCATTATAGCTATATAAATCTAGTGAGTTCACAAGTTGCTGTTCGCTGCTTGCACTGCTCCATGAGTAGCAGTCACTAATACACTCGACGTGAGAAATATAGTGTCGATATATGATACATATTCCGATTTCAATCTGTGTCAATGTATTCGCAGTACAACTGTTGCGTTAACCTTTTCACACATTTATTGTGCGATTTTAGTGCAAAATTTGTGCGAATCGGGAAAACACAATGCTTGTACAAGACTTGAACTTTTGCGAACTCAGTTGATGAGTGGGAATTGATGAACCACGCTTTGGCCTGTAAATAAAAGGCCCTCTATCGAGGCGATACATTGTTAACTTAGCTTCCATGAGGTCTTCATTGTGAAGCACATGTACCTTCATGAAGGCCTTCTATGTGTGCTTGTGGGTGCGCGAACAATTTGCTTGGGCTCAGGCCCTACGAGCTGATCCTGTGACCCAAGTGATCAAAAGGGATTTAAGTTGAGCCTGTGATTTGTCTGGCATATGACTCGGTCCAAGTCCCCAAGATGATCCCGTTTTGCACCGTAATGTCGGAATCGTTCCTGGTGATCACGTGGTTGTCGTGTTGCAATATGAAGCTCTATGGGAAGCCCAAATTAGTCTTTATGGGATTATGCTTGCCCGTTTTCATGTTTTTACCTTTAAGCGGTCGATTTGTTTAATTTTACGGTGATCCTTTCTGTAGCGAGCTTGCGTAATCATCCGATTGCTGCATTCACTAAATGTGCCTTGATTCCAACGACACTACGACCACTCTGGATCAACTATACTGAGCGACTGACTGCTCGCAATCGTGTTTGCGGCCGAGGAGTGCCCTGTGGTGCGAGAGCGGAAGCAGTTTGCTGCTTTGATTATTTTCAAGCGAGAGAATAAGCTTTTGGGCTCTAGATTGGCTGCATTCTTAGCAACCTTAAGCGTTATGTTGTGCACGGGAAAATTTGTTGCGGTATTTTTGTCGGCGTAATCTCAAAGTGTAACACTGTGTATCGCTGAAACCAGAATGATGCAATGAGCTAACAATTTACCTCAGGCACCATTTTGAATTGCTAAATGGCAACTTCTAGGAAACAGTCGAAAATGACCGAATAATACTCAATATGGATATCTCCGTAATCGAGATGATGCATAGAAACCAAACATTGGCCCTGGACACCATTTTGAATTTTAAGACTACCACTTTTAGTATCTGGAAAACAACCAAAATAACTAAATAACTCCCAATATAAGTATTTCCGAGATTGATGCGAGAAAATTTGCTGAAAATGGCCGAAATAAATATATTCAGAATTAAGGCGAAGTACAGAAGCCAAAAGTCGAGGATGTTGTCATTTCGATAAAACCTATCATTTTAAACGATTTGTTATTTGACTTTGATCATATCCTATGGCCGATTCGTCGTACATTTGCAGACTTTAAACACATCGCAAGGAATCAATGAATTCGGAACGTTCAAATAGTACGATACCACATTTTAATTTTGTTAAGGCCACATATATTGATCAAAACAAGTATAGTTTTAAATAGTCTTTGATTTTTTTTTACTTTTTATAACTTTTGAGCCACATATCAAATTGTTATGAAGTTTGTTATTTGTAAGTTTGAGAGATGACTCGTTCGTATGACACTAGTTATGTTCAAATAAGTCATGTAATCTTTGAGATAATAGACTTTCGTTGTTTTATTAACAATTTAATACATAACGGTTGCTTAAGTTCGATTATAATCAAATGGAATGGGAACGTATAGGGCAGGCAAACTTTGAAACCACGTGTTTAATCATAATTCATCAGTTAACCCTTAACTAGCCCACTCATCTGATAATAATATTGATCAGATCGGTTGTGTAGTTTTTGAGATAATGAAGTTTCGTGATTTTCACATTTTGGTACTTTACAGACGAAGTTACAGTCCGATTACAGTAAAATTCAATAGGGTGTTACGAGGCAGCTAGACTTATTAATTGACACTAATTTTGTGGAAATCGGGTCAGCCATCTCTGAGAAAAGTGAGTGAGTTTAAGTAGCCTTCGGAATATGTTCCTTTTCATAGCTGGATTTCACATTTTTAAACATAACAGGCAAAGTAATAGTCCGATTGCAAAACAAATCATTAGGGTCTCATGGGGCAACTAGACCTCCCATTTAACACTGGTTTTATGAAAATCGGTCCAGCCATCTCTGAGAAGCATGAGTGAGATTAAACAGTCTTCAGAACACGTTTCTTTTCATAACTTTTGAACCAGAAGTTCAATCTTTATGAAATTTAAAAGTTAAGGGTAGCCAGTTTTTGAGGTAGCCAGTTCATTTGAAATCAATTTTGTTCAAATCGGTTGTGTAGTTTTCGAGATAATGATGTTTCATGATTTTTACATTTTGATACATAACCTCCAAACTAAAAATCCGATTACAATAAAATTCAATAGGGTCTTATGGGACAACAAGACCTGTCATTTGCAATTAATTTCATGAAAATCGGTCCAGCCATCTCTGAGAAAAGTGAGTGAGAATAAAAATCTGCACATACACACACATACACACACATACACACACACACATACATAAAGAAAATGCTCAGCTCGTCGAGCTGAGTCGAGTGATATATGCCATTCGACCCTTTGGAGCACTTTTATACTTTCGGTTTTGCAAATGATTGCTATACCTTTCTAGGAGAAAGGCAAAAATCGCGTAAATTCCGGAATCCGCGTAAAAAAAATCGTAAATTTAGAAATCCGCGTAAAAAAACCACGTAAATTCCGGAATTCGCGTAAAAGACGCGTAAATTTCGGAATCCGCGCAAAAAACGCGTAAATTCGGGAATACGCGTAAAAAAAACGCGTAAATTCCGGGAATGAAGAGAAACTGAAATCCGCGCAAAACAAATACCGCAAAATTCCGGAATCCACGTAAAAAAACGCGTACATTCCAAAATCCGCGTAAAAATAGCAGCGTAAAAACCCGCGTCAAAAAACCACGTAAAAAGCTACCTTAATGTGCTTTCGAAGGCCAACAAAGGTGAAATGAAAATGATTTAATTTTGGCTTTGAGATGAAACGATACCTTTCCACAGTACAAAATAGTCAAATAATCAAACAACGACCGGTAACAATGGCGGAATAATCGCCAAAAACGCATCCTAGGGCTGAAAAAAAAATAAATAAATGCTTTAGGCAAGGTCAAAAGAGCAAAAAACTCTCGAATTTAACTCAAAATGATTGAGAAACTAAAACAATGTTAAAAAGAAAATGACCCCAACTTGCTTCAAACTAAGTGAGAATCGTTTCCCAGGGAATGAAGAAATCGCTAGTTGAAGTTCCATTTCGTACGGTTTTGTATTTAACCTTATGGCAATCGTCATGAATATCTTTCAAGATTCAGAAAAAAAATCCAAACTAGCATCGCAAAGATTTTTCCACAGTCCGTCCCTGTTCGGGCGGCATGCAAACCGAGTCGCGTACCATTTTCATCCCGATTTTCGCATCCCCCAACCCCTTCGATGCTACTATCGGTTTATGTTATACTGCTTCTGTTCGCTCCAGGTTCGCTGCCGTGAAATAAACATGATTTTATGCTTAAATGACTCGGCGGGAATCGCGTTTGCAGCCGCGAAACACCAATAAGCTCTCTATGTAGTAGCTTTACTATAGTCAGCATCCCTAGAACTCCCGAATCGAACCACTGAACATTCGGTGCAGCTCGGTGCAAACAATTACCATTGCCGGAGTCGTTCATGTAAAACTGTTGTTATTTTGGTGAACTCCTCGCTCGCTCGCTTGTTCGCTCGCTCCGCGTTCCGAACCGGATCAACTTCCGGTGATCCAAAACGATGCAATATTTTTTTACCATCCGGAGAAGCCGTACAAAAGTGAGAGACAAAAAAAATCACGTTTGCATCGGTCCACAGTTTAGCCCTTTTGTTCCAGGCACAAACTAGTTCGAACGATGCAACTGGTTCCGGTCGGCGCTTCGATTGGACTTTGTAAGCGCCTGAAACATGGGGCGGACAAAGGCGCGCGAGAAGTTCAGACAAAAAAGCGGGTGTTTGCCCGAGAACACAGAACACCGAGAACAGAATCGGTAAAGTTTCGGGAAAGGTTTGCTGCTCTCTAGAAGCCGTTGTCATTTTGTGCCGGCCAGAATGTGCACAAATGCAAAACGAATGGCTGTTTGTGTTGAAACGGGCAACTGTCAGCGGAAATGTTTCGAGGTTCGCTGATGCGCGGGAATGTGCGGTCGGCTGGAAGATATTTTCCGGCAGAGAATCAATTTTGAGGAAAAAATCCATTGTGATTCGCTTCTGCTTTTCTGTGTTGCCAGTGCTCTGTTATCGGACTGTTTGAAGCACACACACAATTAGATTAGCGGATGAAAGTAATTAGAAATACGTTTGAATGTTTGGCTCTTTTGATTAGAAAACTAAAGCAGGATTTCTTGCTGTAAATTAGAGTTTTTCTTCGAAAGAAAGGAACTCAGCAGTTTGGAGGAAAAAAATGCAGCGCAGACTGAATGAATCAATTATTTTAATCGGATCCCATTCGGCTCATATGGTTGCGATGGAGACGTCCGCAGGAAAACATTTGACTAAATTTTTCATTTCACTAATTGACCATGCACAGAATTCGACATATTGACTGGCTCTCTTGTATATAAAATTTGAATATAAAATCAGCCGCCGGTCAAAATTCCGTCATAGCGACAAGTGATGGTGCCACTGGCGGGTGCAGCAGTTTGCTTTGGATGCAGTTATTAAATTGCAAATGAAGCATTCAGTCAGTCTGTACTGTAGTACTCGAAACCATGACAGCCGGAGTAGGAAGCCAACCATTTTGGCACCGGCTCAAATCGCCCAATCCTGCAACGTTTTGAGGTAGAATACATCTCTCAGGAAGTTCGGCTACATAGGGATGTGAAATGAAAATCTAAAACCGAAAAAAGTGAAAAATATGTCCAATTTCAAATGCTAATAAATCGGTTAGTATTCGATGGATTTCCTTCGTTCTTGCAGCAATAGATTGGAAAATCTTCTAAAATTCATCCCAGATAATTGTAATTTTATTATTCACACTATTGTACTGTTGAAAATAGTCAAGCCTTGTCAAAACAAAAAATTCGACCTCTGATTGGTCGTATGCTTGCTTCCCAAGCACGGTCGACAGGATCATATACCTTGCAATTGAAAACATGCTATTTGGCCTATATGAGAGCCTGTTTCAGCCAGAGCCGCTCAACGGATCCAGAACAAGTTCCTGAAAATGATCTTGAACGTGCCCTTCGGAACCCGAACATCAGAAGTGCATCAAATAGCTAGTATCGATATGACCGAAAACATAATCTCTGCACACGCTGAAAACACTAAAAACAATGCACTTAACTCTAGTGCTGTGCTCATTCGTGAGCTTTATTTATAAGTAGCTAGGTATATTTATTTAATAATTTAAACTCTAATGCCGAGCATTAAAATGTAAATCATGTACGTAGAAAAGGAAAAAGTAGTAACACTTATAGTACATTAAAAACATCAGAGTTGAAAAGTTGATAAAATTGATAAAATTGAATCTCTCACAATATTCAAAAAACAAATGTTACCGTAAGAAAAATAAAGAATATTGAATCCGAAAAAAAAAATCCGGAGCCGCTCATAATAGTTCTACACAGCGACAACAGCAGTCGTCCCTCCTTAGCAGCAGCATTAGCCCTGTGGTTGGTCACCACGTCTCAGGAGCAGCGCGGTTTTTCTCAGCGTGTGTCGCCAGAAAACAAGCATTCTGTGTTGCATCCCAGCAATTTAAATTTGTCGCACCCGTCTAATTAACTGAATGTGAAAGTGCATGTTGTCCGTGTATCTTAATTCCCCCAATGTTAGGGCAGCTCAAAGGTTGTAATTAGCAACCAATTTGATCCGCAACATGCTATTTTTCAAGGCAAATAAAAAAATAATTGAAGGTTAATAATTTTCTGGCATCAACACAAGCAGAAATTCTGTGCGGGATGCAATCAAATTCTGTTGTAGTTGTCTAATTTTAACTTTATTTAGTAAACCCCCCACTGTAGGGGCAGCGCAAAGGCTGCGATCAGCATAACCGACATTGAATAATAAACTGCCCTGTTAGAACGCATTCACAAAAGCAGTTAGTTCGACTATGCAGAGCTCATATGAAGTCGATTCAATCAATCAGCATAAACTGAATTTCGTCGTCTCCCAGCAGCCAAGTTGCAACATGATGCAACACGCAACAACGAGCAAACGAAATCGCTTGATGTTAAGCCTGTAGTACACTCTTTGACCGAGCGTCAAATATTTGTCTCTTTTTGACAGTTAAAAATTTGGTCAAAGATAATTATTTGTCACTCTCCGATTTTAACATGGGGCAAACACGGGCAAACAACAACAATGATGTCAAATAAATTTGACCATTATGTCAGAAGGTCAAATATTTGACCATTAGACAAAGAGTGTACTACAGGCTTTACAAACCGCAATAAGATACGGGTTAAAACCGTTGCGTGTGTGAGAGCACCATTCGCTGGATACAAAAATCAAATGCGAATTGTGGAATAATTTGTCTGAAGAACATTAGGGAATGGAACAACTGAACTGATAGGGCGTGGCCTATTTCGTAGCACCCTTCGGCTATAAAAGAGTGTTTCTGGGAAAACTAGCTACATTCATTAGTCGGAAGGTGAGCTAAATGGACCGTCCACAACGTTGACAGCAGCAGCAGCAGATATCAGCACTCAGCGGTAACAGAATATAGCAGCGGGTTGCGCCTGTGGCTGCCTTCAAATTAAACAAATCACTTGCCCTGTGGTTGGTCACCACGTCTCAGGCCTCTGCCTGAGAACGAACGCCAACGCGAGCGATCGGGCGAGATTTTTGCCGTACATCAGCCGGCACTTCCTCTGATGGAAAAGTTGGATCATTTTGTTCAGAAGAATATTACTGTCGGTAATATTACAGAGCTGCGATTGCATTATATCCGATATGGAATTGAACAATTGTTCTTTTGGGGACAAATAAAACACTTAATTTGAAGAGTTTATAGTTTTGGGTACCAGTAGCAGTATGGTAACAGCCTCAGCGGTAGGTGCAGCCGGTACTTCCATGAGGCGGATGTTATAAGGAAGTAAATGGAAGCGGCATGGCGAAACAGTTCGGGTGTGCTTAGACGCGCGTCATTTTTCGTTGTTGATATTATTCCCCACATAAAACGAAGCGCTTTCGTACGATTGCGGCGGTATTAGCAGTAGATGCATTTGCCAACATTTACTCCAGTAAAGCCGTGTCTAATTTTCAATGTGAAAACACCTTTCTATTGTGTTGGCCGTGCTTATTAGGCCTCTGCCAGGCTAAACTCGAAAAGCGGCGTGAACCGTTTCGCCCGGCCGTAGGTTAATGTGCAGCCGTAAGTAGAGCTGTGTAAAAGTATTCTACTTCAACCTCGCGGTCGTGGCTTTGCACACAACCCACCTGTGATTTTTTTTTTTTGTACTCATCCGAGACCATCCATCCAAACTCGATTGTGGTTGTTTGTCAGGCTGAGTGCGGATAAGATTCGTGTTTGCGCTGTCCGTTTGTTTAGGATGATTAGGTTCGAAAATTGAGCTTCCGACTGTATTTTCCTTTCCTGCTTCGAGTGGGATAGCAGTGAGAGGAACCAAAATTAGAGGTTCAATTTACGATCCGAATTAAGGCAATGCTCTCGAGTATAGGTAGGTAAGCTGTTCAAACTGGAAGGTCACAAAGATATCGTACAATAGCTCCGGGGCTCCCACCGTCGAAATTACTCGCTTCCCATCGTTAGACCTCGCATTGAATAGTTAGTTTTATATGTGCCGTATCGATCGTAAAACTTATTCCGCCGGGGAAAACTCATCTGAAATCAAACAATAAATTCCACCAAATCCCGTGACTTGCCGGGACGAGTTAACTTTCACCACGAAGCGCAAGGAACAAAACCACGAGAATAAAATGCAGCTTTGGGTATTGACGCCTTCCCCGCATCGGGAAAAACTTTGTCTTACTTGGCAGCCGAAATCTACCATATTCCTACTGGGATGGAACAATTTGCGCTAGCTGTACGTAAAGAATGGAATACAGATTAAATTAATTATAATTTTCACGCTTCTAACAATGGCAAAGAAATTTAATAAAGCTTTTTGGCGTTCTCCCCTCTCGCCGAGGCGTCTGTCGGTTCGCCGATTTATTTCCACCCGACAGGCGCCCGCCAAAGATGAGTGTGAATAGTTCTGGTTGGCTGGCTGGCATTCCGGGATGCCCCAGTTTGCGGTGGCGTTAGTATTTCTTTTTTGTCCCCTCCCCCCCTACCATTTCTGTTTGCTCCTGCTGGGGCATTTAGCCGGATGCGAGCGCAAGCGTCCGTTATCATTATGCATTTATCTCGGAAGCATTTCAGCAATGCTGGGGCAATCCACGCTGTGTTGATTTTACTTTTAGCTTTCGACAATCGAGGTTCCGTATGTAAGGGTTAAGCCAATCTGAGGTTGTAATCCAATTCGTATTTGCTACACTGTAGCAGTTTACACAGACGAATTATTATGTTATAATTCCTAAATTCCACCTGATCGATTTTTTTTTTCTTCATCTATAGTTTATTTGACACGGCACAAATACAATTCAATGTTTAACGGCGCCATTTATATCTGGTAGCTTACTTTCTAAAGTATCTTAATAACTAAAAGCAAATTTTTTATCCTCGCTGCCGACTACGAGCTGAAACTAAATCTAACTTAAAGCTAGAATATTTTGCATTAAAAGCACAGGTTTGCTGTTTGATGGTTTTCATTGCCATAGGTAAGCAGCATATTAAATTTGTTCCGCTGCTGGGCCAAGATATTACGGACTGGCATATTGGGTTGTTTCCATCGGGCCTTGAGAGTATCGTGCGGGTCTGATTGCTGTTTCCGGATCCGGGGTCTTAACGTGTTCTTGTCGTTTGGTTGGATGTAGGCGGAAGGGGATAGGACTAAACTGGGGCGCGGATGGATTTCAGGAAAACGTATATAAGGGACATGTAGGATAGGTCACGGCTCGCCAAGACATCACGAACAGGAACAGCCGGCTGCCTACCTTCGGCCTGCAGGGAAGCTATTAATCTAGACCTGGCGTCACGGTGTACAGGGCATGACCAAACAACGTGCTCTATGTCGTGATAACCTTCACCACAGGCACAGATACCACTCTCCCCGAGCCCAACACGACGGAGATGCGCGTCAAATCTATAGTGATTGGACATAAGCCGGGACATCACGCAAATGAAATCCCGACCTACATCCAACCCCTTGAACCACGGGTTCGTCGATACCTTGGGGATTATGGAATGTAACCACCTTCCCAGTTCCCCCTTGGTCCAAGAATTTTGCCAACTGATGATCGTATTCTGACGTACAAATGCGAAAAATTCATTAAAGGCAATTGGTCTTTCATAAATATCACCGTTTGTTGCGCCCACCTTAGCCAAAGAGTCCGCTTTCTCATTACCCGGTATCGAGCAGTGAGAAGGGACCCACGCTAAGGTAATCTGAGTAGATTTTTCGGATAAAGCACTCAGATGTTCCCGTATTTTCCCCAGGAAATACGGAGAGTGCTTAACATCTTTCATCGATCGGAGAGCCTCAATGGAACTGAGACTGTCCGTAAAGATAAAATAATGGTCCGTGGGCATTTTTTCGATAATCCCTAGGGTGTACTGAATTGCAGCTAATTCTGCGACGTAAACAGAAGCAGGATTATCGAGCTTATGGGAGACGGTTAAATTGTTATTGAAGATACCGAAGCCAGTGGACCCATCAAGAAGTGATCCGTCAGTGTAGTACATATTGTCGCAGTTGATGTTTCGATATTAATTGGAAAAAATTTTAAGGAACTGCTGCACGCGTAAATGATCCGGGATTCCACGAGTTTCTTCTATCATGGATGTATCGAAAAACACAGTAGAATCAGAAGTATTTGATAAGTCGACACGATTTGGAATATTCGAAGAAGGGTTAATATTTTGGGACATGTGATTGAAATACAATGTCATAAAACGGGTTTGAGAATTAAGTTCGATTAACCTTTCAAAATTTTCAATCACGGGACGGTTCAAGACCTCACATTTGATAAGAATACGAGAAGACAGGCTCCAGAAGCGGTTTTTCAATGGTAGAACTCCAGCTAAGACCTTCAAACTCATCGTATGGGTCTATTGCATGCAACCCAAGGCGATACGCAAACAACGATATTGTATTCGCTCCAGTTTGGTCAAATTTGTGTTTGCTGCGGAGCGGAAGCAGAAACACCCGTACTCAATGACAGACAATATCGTTGTTTGGTAAAGCCTTATAAGGTATCCTGGGTGGGCTCCCCACCATTGTCCGGTTATTGTACGAAGAAAATTCACTCTTTGTTGACATTTTTTCATCAGATATCTCACGTGACAACCCCAGGTGCCTTCAGAGTCGAACCAGACACCAAGATATTTGTGTACCAAAACCTGAGAAATAGTTTTACTCATTAATTGTGTTTGAAGCTGAGCAGGTTCATGCTTCCTAGAAAAAACTACTATCTCAGTCTTCTCCGGAGAGAATTCGATACCTAGCTGTAAAGCCCAAGCAGACAAATTGTCCAAGGTATCTTGCAATGGTCCTTGCAAATCGGCAGCTTTGGCTCCTGTAACAGAGATTACACTGTCGTCTGCAAGTTGTCTTATCGTGCATGAATTTGCCAGACATTCGTCGATGTCATTTACATAAAAGTTGTAAAGAAGGGGGCTTAAACATGAGCCCTGGGGAAGACCCATGTAGCTAATGCGAAAAGTTGCCAAATCGCCGTGCGTAAAATGCATGTGCTTTTCGGACAACAAATTGTGCAAAAAATTGTTCAAAATTGGAGAAAATCCTTGTCGGTGAAGGTTATAGATTAAAGAGGAGCGGTTATCATTGTAAGGGGAACCCCAAGCCACACCATGAGAGTTGAAGTCTCCCAAAATCAAACGTGGCGAGGGAAGAAGTTCTATTAAATCAAAGAGCAACCGTTGCCCAACCTGTGCTCTGGGAGGAATATATATTGAGGCAATACAAAGCTCTTTACCTTGTATTGTCATTTGACATGCGACAACTTCGATGCCTGGAATCGAGGGGAGGTTACTACGATAGAAAGAATAGCACTTTTTAATCCCTAAAAGTACTCCTCCATATGGGGTGTCTCGATCAAGGCGAATAATATTAAAATCATGGAAGTTGAGATCTATATTTGAAGTAAGCCAAGTTTCACAAAGGGAAAATGCATCGCATTTGTTTTTATTAATCAAAACTTTAAACGAATCAATTTTTGGTAAAATACTTCTACAATTCCACTGTAACACAGAGATAGAATCCTTCATATACGCAGTTGAATTAGGCATCGAAGGATACAATCGCTGCAAGGAGGGGCCATTGGGCAGTCAACTGCTTCAAAAATGATCTAACTGTTGGGAGGAATGCTGTAAGAAAAATTTTAATTGGATCGGGTATATTGAAATTTTCAAAAATCCAGTCCACAATGTCAGAAAATTTCACTAATCCAGAGTTTGTTTCATCAACTGGATGTGCAAAAGGAACAACTGGGGTTTTAGATGTTCCTGGCAGTGCTGGGAACTCCTTCTGGGACTTTAAATTTGCAAGCCCAGGAGGAGTTTGCTTCGGGTTTTCCGCAGCACTGTTTGGTTTGTTCGTACATTTCATTACACTTTGGGAAATCTTAGGACCTTTACGGGGAAGTTTAGGAGAAGAAACATTTTTCCTCTTCCTAGACTCCCCAGGATTGGCATAAGATGTTCCCGCTGATGAATCGTCAGAATCGGTTTCATCGGAGGGCAACAGATCAAAGGGGTTCGATGTTATGGTAGAAGTGGTCACGGTCTTCTTCAGCATCTCAGGGTAAGAACGCTTTGAACGCTCCTTAAGTGACCGCTTGATTTTATCTCTGCGCTGCATGTACACCAGCTCATGCTGGTTTTCCCCACAGTGAATACATTTTTCAGCATTAACACTGCAAGAATCTTCCGCATGAGTCTCCCCACACTTGCTACATCGTGCCTTATTGCAGCAGTAGGCGGCTGTGTGGCCTAGCTGCTTGCAATTGGTGCAATTCATAACACGGGGTACATACAATCGCACAGGCAGACGAACCCGGTCGATCGAGACGTGGCTAGGGAGTGCAGATCCGGCAAACGTAACGCGAAACGAGTCTGACGGAGTGTAAACTTTTTTACCGCCAACGAGAGACATGGACCGCAATTGCTTACAATCCAAAATCTGTGCCTGTGTTTCGGTATTTTTGAAGCAACCGGTTGCGCTTTTTAGGATACACTCGACAGACAGACTCGAATCGGTTATGACACCGTCGATCTCCACGTCTCGTGCGGGTATGTAAACGCGATACTCGCGTGTGAAGAGCTCAGAGCAAGCGATAGCATTGGCCTGTGCCAGATCACTGACCACGACACGGAGCTTGTTAGGTCGGACCTTGGAAATTTCGGTCACGGCCTTGTACCCCTTCGTCAGGTCTTTAGAAATTTGCAGTATGTTTAATCGCTTTGAATTCACTCCTGCCTTTGGACGAAAATAAACAGTATAGCTGCCCTGTTGAGATCCGTCCGGGTAAAGCCTGGGGCGAGGGGGGACTGGAGAATGAACAGGGGAGGGGGTAACAGAAGGGTCAGGGTCAGGGGGGTTCGGGGATGGTGGCACGGGAGGCGAGGGATCTATATCCATCGCGCTAAATGTAGCGCACTAGCGAACTAGCGCCGACAAGAACACGTACCTCTTTACTTCTTCCTTCCAGCAGTGGTTGTCCAATCGTTCGAAGCTGCACCCAAAGCAGCTAGCAGCACCAGTACAGCAGCACCAATACAGCCACCAGCAGTGAGCCGGGTGTGAGATCACTCAGCACAGCGACACGGACTCGACTGTCAACTGATGGCCTTGAATAATACACTCTTTTGTTTGGCTATTCGTACACACGGACCGGATTGTAATAGAACGACCACTTTGCACGTCCGTTTCTGTCGAGTGTTCGACGCGGAATGTCCTGATCGATTTGATGTGGTATGTTTTAGAAATCTACTGAAGACATTCCATGATACGATATTTTAATACGAACGGTAGACGACATTTCAATTCTGAAGAAACGGCGTTGTCAAGGCGGTTACCAGGTAAACAAGGACGTGTTCATGAATAAATATATTTTTAGAAAGAATTCCACCTAAGTGATTTTTCTGTTGGTTTCGGTCAATTCTGACGAACTCCGGCAACACTGTGTGCCAAGAAATCACGCATATTTTTCTTGCTCTACGAAATCTTTGCATTTGTTCGTGAAAACTAGAGTATATCATCAACTAACTAGTCTGATCAGATAAATTTACTAGTGCCAGTTCTAGTTAAAATAATTGCTGCTAGGAAAGAAGCAGTGATACGAATAGAAAACTGTTTAAAATAAAACCGCTGCCGTATACCAGTGATGAGCTACGGATGAGTGCCATGTCTGGGCGAAACAAAAGACTAGCTATGGATGAGTGTCTTTCATGCAATGTCATTATCAGAACAGACGAAAAGCAAGTGAAGTGTCTCTACTGCGGTAACTGTCTGCACATGAAATGGGCTGGTCTGTCTGAATCTCGCTACAACAAACTTCAGAAAACTCATTGCTACTATTGCTCAAACCAATGCGAATCGTCATACGAGACTGGCAAAAAAATGGATGAATTATTGGCTACTATGAAAGGTATGCAAATATCGCTTGATACCATAAACAAGAAATGCGACGAAAACGCACTCAACCAACAACGAACAGATGATACTATTAAAAAATTAAGCATGTCTATTGCTGAACTGTCGAAATCCCAAAATGAAATGAAAAGCTCTGTTGAGGAAGTGAAATGCTCTCAAATGTTCATTTCCTCACAATATGAGGAAATGAAAAGTGAGTTTGCAAGTTGCATCAACACAGTTAATACCCATGACAGTCAAATTATTGCCCACAACAAGTCTATTATTGATCTAAACAAACGTCTGCGTTTTGCTGAGCAAAGTGCCTTGAAACACGATCTAGTTATAAATGGTATACCAAAAGAGATACCTTTGGGCGAGCCAACTATAGTAACAAAAGTTGCTGTAGCTGTAGGCGTTCAATTGTTTACCACTGACATTGAGAAGGCCCAGCGTGCCAGGAATGGTATGATAGTGGTTGAGTTCTGCAACTCCAAAGTTCGTAATGATATTCTTCGTGCCCGTAAGGGTAAGTCAATCTTTGCTGACGAAATCGATTTTGGCAATACGGCGCTACCAGCTGGTTCCAAATCACCTCCTAACAACAAGCGTTACCACACAGAAGTGTTCATCAATGAGAATCTGACCAGAGAAACACGATCGATCTTCAAGGGAGCGAAATCTCTTCGAAAGTCCCACGGATACAAATATGTTTGGTGTAGCAAAGGCAATATATACTGTAAACGAGATGATTCCTCTGTAGTACATGTCATCGATTCCGTTGAAGACGTGAAAAAGTTACGTTCTTCTCCGAGAAAGGCTTGATCTCGGTTGCTGTTTGGTGTGCTGGTGTTACGTTTGATAAACTCACTATGGATACAACTGAACGTTACGACAATGCTGACTTTATGAATAATGTACGGCTAGGAGATAACTTAAGCGTTTCTTACCTAAATATGAATGTAATCTTCGCTAATACTAGGTTAAATGTAATACATATAAACATTAACTCGATACGAAATAAGCTTGATGATCTCTTAATTTACATATCTAGTTTTAATTCTATCGTGCATATTATCTGTATCACTGAAATGAGGCTAAGCCAGAATGAACTTCACATGTGCAAATTGCCTAATTATGATGTAGTTTGTTGTCCTCGATCAAATCGAACAGGTGGTGGAGCCTGTATATTTGTTCATCAGTCTATTCAGTACGATGTAATAAGGAATGAAGAGTTTTTGGAAGGCAATTTTATAGTTATATCTTTGAACGAACCTAAAATACGTATAGCAGTGATCTATAGGCCTCCTCATGCCTGTTTCAGAGACTGTATAGATTACTTAGACTGCTTTCTTGAAAACACTTCTCAATTACTGTGCGTTGGTGATTTTAATATAAACTTACTTAATCCAACCTTTCTAAGCTATCAGTCAATGGTAGAGTCTAATGGGTTTACGTTCTTGAATAGAGTTACCCGTGAAAATACTACCCACGGGAACGGTCCATCGAGTACGATTATAGATCATGCATTCACTGACTTATTCTGCCGAAAATTCTATTTCTGTTTGGATAATGTTAGTTTTACTGACCACAAATCACTGCTAGTTAGTTTTGACGCCAACCGTACACCCTGTATTATACAAAGAAGCACAGTCAAATACGACTACAACAATATTTCAGCTGAACTGGCGCAGCGTATAGATACCACAGTTAGTTTGGATAGTCTTACGAAGCTTATAAACGAGATAATGTCAATAAATTCTTATACTCACCACAGTAGTAGCAAGTATCAATGTAAAGCGCCTTGGATTGATGAGGAAATTCTCATAGAAATTAGAAGCAGAAATGAATTATTCCATAGAACCATCCAATGGCCAGCAAATCATATTGTTTTACACAATTACAAAAGACAAAAAAATTATGTAGCGCGATTGATCAAACAAAGAAAAAAAACTATTATCAGAACTTGATAGTACGTAACCGCGGCAACATCAGAAAGGTGTGGACTATACTCAATGAAATTGTTTTCCACAAAAAATTCGAGCAACTACCGCCAAAGCATTTCAGAAATAATTATTGGTGGTCATTCACTAAAGAATGAGTTAGCTATATGCAACGCTTTTAACAACTACTTCGTCAATGCACCAGGCGAGTTAGCCAAAAATTTGTTAAGAATGTTCAACAATGATGCACAAAATTTCACAGTTAATACGTCTACTCAGAATTCAGTAGTTATGCTACCTGCCACAGAAACTGAAATAGGTAACTATGTTCGTGGTCTTAAAAGCTCCAGTGCGGTTGGAATTGATGGTGTTTCGACCAAAATAATCAAAAACAACTTGCAAATAATTGTTCCCAGATTAACAACTTTAATCAACCTTAATTGAAGAGGGCTTTTTTCCCAACTGCTTGAAATGTGCAAAAGTCCTGCCTATTTTTAGAAACGGTCAGAAAAATGTTATAAGTAATTATAGGCCAATTTCAATACTTCCAACTTTATCTAAAATATTCGAAAAGCTTATTGAACAACGACTACGTAGTTTTCTCAATAGACACAGCATAATCAACAGAAACCAGTACGGGTTCCAGTCGAATTCAAATACCACCAGTGCTACTTTCAACCTCGTCAACGAAATTCAGAGGAACACTGACCACCGTAAAATCTGCTCTTCCATTTTCATAGATGTATCAAAAGCATTTGATTGTGTACCACATTGCTTATTGCTGTCCAAACTTCAGTGCTATGGTATAAGACATAATGCCTTAACTCTGTTTGAAACGTATTTACGTGGCAGGCAACAACGCGTAGTTATTAATAATCACTCAAGCTCAGATCTTACGGTAAACTTTGGAGTGCCTCAAGGCTCGATACTTGGCCCGTTGCTTTTTATTATTTTCATCAATGACATTTTTAAGCTGCCGTTGAGAGGCGAAATTCAATTATATGCCGATGATGCTGCAGCTGTGTACGAATCTGGTTGCATAGAATAATTATTTCAGGACATGCAACACGACTTGAATCTAATTAATCGGTGGTTCTTCGATAATCATTTGACAATTAATGCATCTAAAACTAAGTACATTGTTTTCACCAGCACCAGTCGCTATCTTAATGTAAATTGTGACTCATGGCTGGGAGGAGAAAAACTAGAAAGAGTCGCTTCAGCGACTTACTTAGGGCTGCTAGTACAACAAAACCTTAAATGGAACATGCACATCGAAAAAATTCATAGAAAACTAGTGAAGTTTCTTGGGATTCTAAGACAAGCTGTTCATGTGCTGCCTATGAGAGAGAGAAAAAAGTTATTCTACGCTCACGTGCACTCACAAATATGCTACTTAAACATAATTTGGCAGAACGCCCCTAACTATATTACTGGTAAAATTACTACAACACTGAACAAGTACATGAGAACTATTTTCTGGGAACAGTACTTAGACCCAAATATAAGAACTATGAACCTATATACCTCCAACCAAATTATGAATTTCAACCAAATTAAATTTTATGAATCCGCTCTATTCATATTCAAAGTTGAAAACAATGTGATCAAACACAACCTAAATATTCAGTTATTAAGCGATACACACCATTATAGGTAGCACACGAAATCATAATAATATCAGATTAGCAATGCCTAGAACTAACTACATTCGATACGGTTGTGTCTATTCTGCTATAGTAAACTATAACAATTTGCCGATGAACATCAAAAATATTTCTTACATATATACATTTAAAAAAGCATTAAAAAAGTACGTCATTGTAAACATTTTCTAGAAATTAGCAATATTATACTTAGATCTCTTTGCACACAAAAAATATCACTGGAGAACCTCCAAATCAGTCTTCGGACTGCCTGAGGTCCATAAAGTTTTTCAATCATTTATGCACAGTTTTATTAAAGGTGAGGAAAACCGAAAAAAATTGTAACCTACTTGTAATTCAAAATTTTCATTCTCTAGGACATTAGAGAGAATGACTGTTTATTTTTAGGAATAAAGCAAAATTATTTGATCACAGTTTTGAGATGTCGAAGATTAAGAAAAACATAATTTAGAACATCATTTTAGCATATTCCATTCACTTTAATCAGCAATGTGAGCTAGAATATATGGGGTGCACATGAAACATAAGTGAAATTTTCCACCAACCAACGAAAAACTGTAGAGCTTAATACATTTAGTGAACCTTCACAATGGGTTCAAATTTTAAATCTTTTGCGATGGTTGGTTGCAATTTCGGCTGAGCAGTCTTGAATTAGTAGAACGATCTGTTTTGACGTAGAATACGTCTTACGGCAACAATTACAGGGACCCAATTTCAATACAGGGATCCAATTTCAAATCCGAAAACATCGAGAGCGTCACAAAAATTGTCCAATTTCAAACGTTTCAAACCCAGTCGGCTTCCAACCGATTTCTGTCATTTTTGCAGCAATCGATTGGAAAATCATTTAAGCACCCGTCCAAATGCAGAAAATTGTAATCTGATTGTTCAAACTATTGTAATATTGAAAATTGTTGAACAATGTCGAAACGCAAATGTCGATTTTTGATTGGTCGCTTGCTGCCTTTCCCTAAATAGGACGACAGAATGGAGTACCTAGTTAGCCGGGAATGCACTCTTTGGGCTATATAAGAGACTGTTTCTCCTCAAGCAAATCAGTCCTAGCTTCGGCTGGACATATACTAAAATTGAAACGATACAGAGAAGATTAGCATGGCCCCTGCGCAAGGATGACACGCAAAATCGGGAAGCGTTCCACATTTCTACTATATTAAAAACTATAAACTTTATATTAGTGAAAACCCTTGTAATCCTTTTAAAACAGGGGTTGGTATAGCAATCAAATCTGAAGTCCCGCACCGCCGTATTCAGATTTCTTCTCCTCTTCAAGTGGTTGCAGTCGAAATTGATTACCCGATAAAAGCCACTATTGTATCTATATATATATTTCTCCCTCTCATGAAAACACTACCCCATCTTAAGAAATCTATTAACCAAGTAATTGATCAATTCTCGTCTCCAGTGATATTGTTGGGAGATTTTAACAGTCACTCTACTTCATGGGGAGGTCGGCGATGTAACTACAGAGGTCGTATGCTAGAGAATTTACTTGAAGAACAGAATCTTTTTTTACTAAACGATGGGAGTCATACAAGAATCAGCCCAGTAAACGGTCATACAACTGCCATAGATCTCTCGATTGTTTCCTGGAACTTTGCCAACTGCTTTACATGGAAGGTTCATGAGGACTGTTGTGGTAGTGACCACTTACCGATTATTATTTCTCTCAATTGAAATATTCCAGCCACGTTTTCTCGCCCCAGATGGAAATATGAGTTAGCAAATTGGTCTAACTACCAACAAGAAATTGTTTCAATTTTCTCTAGCAGCCCTCCCTCCTCGCCTAATGCCTTTTCCACTATGATTTTTGACATTGCTCTTAACCACGTTCCCAGAACCAGTGGTAATCCTGGGAAGAAATCTGGTGGAACCCTGAAGTTAAAAAAGCTATTAAGTTGCGCCGGAAAAAGTTACGTGCTCTTCAAAGAATCCTTGTAGACGATCGTAAGAAATCGAATACATTTGAGGAATTCAAATCTGCTAGGAATTTAGCCAGAATTGCAATAGACAAAGCTAAGTCAGATAGTTGGAACCGGTTCATAGAGTCAATTAACCCTGAAACTACTTCCAAAACATTATGGAGCAACATACACCACCTGAACGGCAACCGTGGGAGTCAACCAATTAATATCAAGATCAATAACCAAATATCATTTGACCCATTTTCTAATGCTGAACATTTAGCTGATCACTTCTCCTTCGCTTCATCATCTTATAATTACAAGAAAAATTTCCTCGCTCGGAAAAAAGTTTTAGAAGCAGATCCTCCTTGTTTTGATACTGATATCGATCTTCCCTACAGTAAGGATTTTTGTCTCTTAGAGCTGGAATGGGCTTTGAGTAAACTCAAAGGTTCATCTGCTGGTCCTGATGAGATTTGGGTATCCGCTCCTTAAGAATCTTCCCCTGATTGGGAAATCTATTTTGTTGTCAATTTACAATACTGTTTGGTCTTGAGGAGTTATTCCACAGGAGTGGAAAACTGGTCTTATTGTTCCCATTCCTAAACCTGGCAAGGACAAATTCATGGCTGATAGTTACAGACCCATTACTCTTTTGAATTGCATTGGCAAGATCCTGGAGAAGATGGTTAATCGACGTCTGTTATATGAGTTAGAAAAACAAGGGCTGCTCGATGATAGGCAGTTTGCGCTTAGACCAGATAAAGGTACTGATGTTTATTCTACCGAGTTGGAAACTATAAAGGATAACTACCGAGAACGAAATATGCATGGAGATGTGGTGTCCTTGGACTTAGCTAAGGCTTATGATCGTGCATGGCGTTTCTCTATACTAAAATACTTAGATGAATGGGGAATCAAAGGTCGAATGGGATTCTTTATTCAAAACTTTCTTAAAGACCGGAAATCCAAGGTGATAATAGGTAACACACAATCAGATATTAAACCACAAGAGAACGGCATTCCGCAAGGGTCTGTTCTTTCTCCGACCCTATTCCTTATTTGTATGCAATCCATTTTTGAGATTATTCCTCATAATATAAATATTCTTGTTTATGCTGACGATATTACCTTACTCTCGTTTCACAACTTTAAATCTATAGCTCGGAAAAGAATGCAATCTGCTATTAATCTTGTATCGCTCTGGGCGGATGAAAGAGGTTTTGCTATTGCTCCTGATAAATCACAACTTCTTCATATCAGTACCAACAGAAAGAAGCTTGAAAACTTCCTAATCTAAAAATTAACCAAGTCACTATTCCTGCTAAACCAAACCTTAAAATTCTTGGAGTTATTCTTGATCGTTCACTTAATTTCAAGGGCCATGCGGATGCAATCCGGAAGGATACTGTTAATAAAATTCGGCTTATTTCGACAATTGGGACCAGAATGCCTTGTGCCCACAGATCAACAATCATCAAGGTTATAAATGCATGGTTACTACCCAAAATGTTTTATGGAGTCGCCTTGTATAGTAAAGGCGGTGATGCAGTTTTTAAAAAGGTTCGTCCTTTATACAATCGGGCCTTCCGTCTGGCGTCTGGCGTTTTTATCACAAGTCCTACAAAGGTGGCTGAATGTGGTCAACTACCATTTGAGTACTATCTTCTGGAATGCCTTTCTAGAATATCGGTTCGATGGCTTAGTGTTACTGGCCGTGCTGAGGTTCCATTGATTATCAGAACTAACTGTCTTATCGAACGGACATGCAAATCTTCAATCCTACCAATAGCACTTATGCCTAGATCTAAACATCGTCCATGGAACCAACACCCTCCTGCCATAGATCTTTCTCTCTCCAATTCAATCAAGGCCGGTGACTCATGTTTATTTATTCAGCAATATTTCCTCCAATTAATCACTGAAAAATACAAAGAACACTACCATATTTTCACTGACGGTTCAGTTAAAGACGGTAAGGTTGGTTACGGCAATTTCTGCAAATCATTGGATCTTAGATTGGAATCTTCCCTTCCATCGTTATGCTCTATATTCAGTGCAGAGGCTTTTGCTCTAATGCAGGCATCCGACATCTGTTCAGATACCGAAAAGCGTTCAGTGATTTTCAGCGATTCTGCCAGTTGCCTTAGGGCTATGCAGTCTGATTTGGTTAAGCATCCTTGGTTGATTGAAGCTGAAATTAAAGCTAATCTAAACAACGTTGAATTCTGTTGGATCCCCGGTCATTCTGGGATTAAAGGGAATGAAGAGGCTGATAAACTGGCTGGTTTAGGACGCGAAACAATATTTACTGTTACTCCCATTTCTTCCTCGGATGCTTTCAAGTGGTTGAAGAAGGTTATTAGAAATAGCTGGGATTCCGAGTGGTTCCGTAACAGATCATGTAACCATCGGAAAATCAAAGATTCTACAATTTGCTGGCCAGATAATAGAAACCCAGTTACACGCCGTATTATTTCTAGAGTTAGAATAGGACACACGAGTTTGACTCATAGATACATTTTAGATAAGTGTGAACCTCCTGTATGTACTACTTGCGGGACTCCCCTCACTATGATTCACATATTGACCGACTGCAGAGCTTTCCATGCCGAACGAGTATTCAATAATTTTGGTAGTTTGGAAGAAGTACTGTCACCTAATAGTGAAGATAGCCTAATTAGGTTCCTCAAAGCAACGGATCTCTTCGACAAAATTTAACACCTCTAACTCTGTGACCATAGGGACGAATGACCGTTTGGGGTTAAAGTCCCTTCAAAATAAATCAATCAATCAAACAAGCAAATCAGTTGACTAGCAGCAGGCAGCAGCATCGGACATCAACACCGATGGCAGTGGGCGAAGGCAGCGTGGATCAGCAGCGAGCAACAGCGGCGGTGGTAGTGGTTAGCTGCAGTCCAACCTCTTTCAGTTCGGCTCCCCTTCGATCTGAATTGGACCCCACCAGCGGTAATCCGATTCAGATATCGTTGGGCAAATACAACCCGAAACTGAAAGAGACTCGCACCGCCAGGTGGTTTGAGAAGCCACCATCATCCAGCGTATGTATATACAGGGTGTATGCACATAACGTGTGTGAATATTTGAAGCGTGTGTCCCTAATATATAAGGTGTGTGGCTAGCGTGTGTGGCTTGCTTTAAAGCGTGTGTGTATGTTTATGGCGTGTATGCATGCCTGTAGCGCGTGTGTGCATGTTTAAAGCGCGTGCGGCACCGCCACTGCCACCGCCATCAACGATTTTTAACGATTATTAACCCCTCCCCCCCCCCCCCCCGTGGACAAATGCCCATACAAATTCTTTTTTTTTGTAAGGACCATGGACAAACCACACCCCCCCCCTCTCAAGTTGTCCACTTGGTATGTGGATGGCCCCTAAGACATCTGTGTTACTCGTGGTGAGATTCGAAAGACAGAGACAGAGAAGGAACTAATTGGCTGGTGCATTGGTATTAGGTATGAGACTCAACAGAACAGCTGCGTAAGCTGTCAATCAAAGAAATAGTTTTCGGTTTCCGTTATACTCTACTAAATTTTTTGGAAATAAATATTGAAATTCAGTCCGCAAATATATATTTCGACTGTGGCATACAGTCTTCCTCAGTGCTTATGTGGACTGGTATTTATTTCCAAAAAAAAAATAGTAGAGTATAACGGAAACCGAAAACTATTTCTTTGATTGATCTCAATCACTCTGCTAAGACGCTCGTTATAGATTTTCTAAATTTGCGTAAGCTGTGTTGAGTCATACAACAATCATGAATTTTTTGCCTTAGGAAAATTTCTAAATCTTAATCCCGCCGCTGTCACCAGGATGTACTGTAGGGAGTACAGCAAAGAACCTCTCTTTTATGTTTAAGGACTTCCTCGGCCCTCTCGTTCTCTCAGAATGAAAGTTCACTTAGATGTATTAAGTCAGAAAGCTACGAGCGGATTCTCTCTCTATCTCTCAGTTCCTTAAGAAACTCGCGTACGCAGCCTTTGTGAGATCCCGTGATACGTACCTTACCATGGCATACTTCCATCTTATTATTTATTTGACACGACCCAATACGATATAATGTTGAACGGCGCCAGTATATCTATTGTCTTATTTTTAAAGTATCTCATAAACTAAGGGTAAATTTTCGAAGTAGAACTACGTCTCTCAAGCAGCTAGCTACATAGGGTTATCATTTTATAACACAGTGCAACATTTTTTTTACCTTGGCTTCTATGTATGATTTTTTGACGAAGTTTGATGCGAAAATAAATTTCCCCGAGTTTGAACAAATTTCAAGTTAAGGGACAGCAACAGCGCCATTCTGAACTTTTGTGAAATCGGAAATTTTTGATGTTTTTTAGACGCCATTTTGTTTCAAGACCAAATATCAAAATTCTATGAGTTTGTCCATATATTTGCATCTTCTCACCCATCTTTAGAAAAAAAAAACAAATCTTAAATCGGACAAAAAACGGTGATAGCTCAAAACGGCGATTCTAAGAAACCGGTTTTTGCATAGTTGTAGTATATTTCACAGAGCATAATAATATGATAATATGAGTATGTATGAGCATTAATGGTAATACGCTAATATCTGAAAGTGATAGTCAAATTATATCTTATATTGAATGGAAAAGCCTCGGAAATCGATTGGCAGGTGTCTGATCTGCAACATGCCGGTTTGCCCCAATTCCCCTACAATAGTAAAATAGGTTCATCTCGACGTTAAATTGACTTAATCTGTTTAATGTAATATCAAGAGGTGAGGACTGGCAACAAGGCCCGCTAAGTGTTGTGCGTGTTTTATCTCTACGTGAAATTTAGCTAATTTAAGCTGTTTCCCCCCAAATAATATAAGTATATTCAGTGAATTTTACAAATTAAGTTCTGCTGGTTACCAGAACAGTGGATAAAGGAGTCACCAGGACATTCTAAGCAAGCTAAGTGACAATTTATTTTGAAAATATGTTGTTTGTTTTCGAGTCGGTTATTCGAGACGCACAAAAAACACCGACGAATGAAGTACGCTCGCAGCGACGTCTGTTAGCGAATAGAAAAGCGCGAGGTGTACATGAAGAAGTTGCGACCTGCATATTTTTCACTCATATTATTGCGTGCGCGTTAGGCAATTCCATTTTACCATTTTACGAACTGCTAGAGTAGGATACACGGTATTTGCTGTTCCATGTTTTCTGTGGAAATATTATTCAGGAATTGAGTTCTGAAACGTCTCGTAAAATAGTCTATAGCCGTGTAAGGTCGTTTCTGTTTTGCTCAAACTGTGAATCGTCGCATCACGGTACTCCAATTTTTCCACTTCTTGCCGATAACGTTCGTGGTTGTGATAAATGCGTGAACGTGTGAATGATTTGTTTAGATGATTTTACGCGATGAATAGTCGTCGAAAAGAGCGAGACGTCTGTGCAAGCGCGGCAGTGTTTTTGTAATAACCTATTTCAATTTATGTTTTCAGCCACTGAAAGGAGCACAACAACAACTATTGATATGTCATGAAAAAGTCTAAAAAGTCCATCACTCTTTTCGGGAACACACTATAACGGACTCTTTTCATATGTTTTTCGAATCCGTTTTAATTATTTTTTTGCGTTTTCCACTTTAAAAATTTGAAAATTTCAGCTATGGAAGGCAGTCAACCGAGATTTTCTTCACATGCCTCTTGTTGTATTTTATAATTCATTTTTAAGAATCTCACATTACACATGATCATATCTACAATGTTTAGATGACTTTATACGGTGAATATGTTTTCAGCCACCGAAAGCAGCACAATAATTTCTATAGAATTGTCATGAATTAGTTTAATATAAGTTCATCTATTTTATTTTAGCACAACATGACGGATCATTTTCATATTGTTTTCGAATCTCTTTTTAATATTTCTTTTGCGTTTTCTGCGTTAAAAATTTGGATATTTCAGCTATGCAAGGCAGTCAACCGAGATCTCTTCACATGCCATATTACTTCTTATTGTATTTTACAATTCATCTTCATTAATCTCACACTATATGTATATGATCATATCTATATTGTTACATTAATTCAATTAAATCATGGTCATATCACTTATCAAAGTGAATCCTGATCAAAAACCCACCCCACTAACAAAAACTCCCGTCCGTGGTCTTTGTAGGGATGCAGAGGTATACTCGGTCTCTAAGAAAGCAAAGACTACATTCTAACATTCCTTCCTTATTGAAGGCTTCGTGCGGTACTGGCATAACTCGAAGTTCAGAGCTCCAAGAGGAACGGGATTGAAAAGTTGGCGTTTAAAATTATCTTTATCGTCTCCAAGAAATCTATGAGCAAGTTAAAAACTTTTAAAGACACATCGACTTATAACTCAGTTTTTTTGTGGATTTTGAAACAAGTCTTTGTGAAATAAAAGTTTATCACATTTGGTATCATTTGACTGCTACATGGAAAACTTTTAAGTTGTGCCGGAGTTTCACGAAACCGGCGATATCCCCACCTGACTGTAAGGACGTGGCCGGCGCCGTTATTGGTCTATGAAAAATCGGGTCATTGAATGATGCACAGTGAGAAGGAATTACCACTCCCAGTCGTTCTCTCAGTTGATTCATTGTGCATCATATAAGAAATTTGCTGGAAAATTACCGAGCTATAGGCATTTTTTAAATTGGACACATATTGTGACGCTCTATATGTTCAGGTTTTCATTTTACACCGACGAAATTCAAATGACTTGCATTTATTTATTTTGTAAAACACTTGAAAATATAGGATTGATGTCATTCAGGTATTTTTAAAAAGGTCGCAAATAAAAATTGGTTCAGCCAAAAAAAATTTAAAACTATGCTTCATGTTTTTATTTTTTGAAGTAGAATACTTCTCTCAGGAAGTTCGGCTACATAGGGATGTGAAATGAAAATCTAAAACCGAAAAAAGTGAAAAATATGTCCAATTTCAAATGCTAATAAATCGGTTAGTATTCGATGGATTTCCTTCGTTCTTGCAGCAATAGATTGGAAAATCTTCTAAGATTCATCCCAAAATAAGATAATTGTAATTTTATTATTCACACTATTGTACTATTGAAAATAGTCAAGCCTTTTCAAAACGAAAAATTCGACCTCTGATTGGTCGTTATATGCTTGCTTCCCAAGCACAGTCGACAGGATCATATACCTTGCAATTGAAAACATGCTATTTGGCCTATATAAGAGCCTGTTTCAGCCGGAGCCGCTCATAATAGTTCTAGACAGCGACAACAGCAGTCGTCCTTCCTTAGCAGCAGCAGCACTAGCTCTGTGGTTGGTCACCACGTCTCAGGAGCAGCGCGGTTTTTCTCAGCGTGTGTCGCCAGACAGCCATTATTCCCCCCGTGTTGGGGCAGCATGAAGATTGCCATCAGGAAATCCAATTTTGGAAATCAAAATGCCTTTTTGAAGGCAAATAAACAAGTCATTGAAAGTTAATAATTTTTGTCAACGCAAGCAAGTATTCTGTGTTGCATCCTAGCAATTTAAATTTGTCGCACCCGTCTTATTTACTGAATGTGAAATAGCTTCCACAGTGCATGTTGTCCGTGTATCTTAATTCCCCCAATGTTAGGGCAGCTCAAAGGTTGTAATTAGCAACCGATTTTGAACAGCAAAATGCTTATTTGAAGGCAAATAAAAAAATAATTGAAGGTTAATAATTTTCTGGCATCAACACAAGCAGACATTTAGTGCGGGATGCAATCAAATTCTGTTGTAGTTGTCTAATTTTTACTTTCACTTTATTTAGTAAACCCCCCACTGTAGGGGCAGCGCAAAGGCTGCGATCAGCATAACCGACATTGAATAATAAATTGCCCTGTTAGTACGCATTCACAAAAGCAGTTAGTTCGACTATGCAGAGCTAATATGAAGTCGATTCAATCAATCAGCATAAACAGAATTTCGTCGTCTCCCAGCTGCCAAGTTGCAACATGATGCAACACGCAACAGCGAGCAAACGAATTCGCTTGATGTTACAAACCGCAATAAGATACGGGTTAAAACCGTTGCGTGTGTGAGAGCACCATCGGTGTTTATTCGCTGGATACACTATCTACTGAACGCAATAATCTGCTTACATGTGACATGGGGACGGGAACATTTTCTTCAACCAAGCTGCACAACACGACACAAAACATGTTATTTTGTTGCTTCAATGAGAGTGCTATCGGTCCGACTCGACAAGAAATCATTTTTGTGCATCCGTGCTACGAAACTGAGGAAAAACTTTAGAAACTGAAAAAAGAGGTGGAGCTTATCAAATGATTGCTCTGAACCAGAATGAAGTCACACATATTTTTCAAGTTATATCATTCCACCACGTACGTAAAATAATTCATTCCTATTTTCATCCCTATATAAGAGCCTGTTTTAGTCGAAGCCGCTCATAGTAGTTCTGAACAGCGACGACAGCAGTCCTCCCTTAGCAGCAGCGGGAGCGAGCAGTGGGTACCATCGATAGCGGATAGCGGCCACAACTGTGGCATGGCTGCGAATAAGCGTAGCAGTTTCAGCGGATCTCACCATCGATAGCTGCAGGGCCAGCAGATGCAGGTACAGCGGATACCAATGGCGGCCACAACTGTGGCATGGCTACGGATAGCGTTGCAGTTGCTCAGCAGTTGGGCCAGCGTATAGCGGCCACAACTGTGGCATGGCTATGCATAGCGTAGCTGTTTCAGCGGGTATATCAGCATCGATAGTAGCAGGATCAGCTGATGCAACGACACTCCCTTCACTAAAATGCTGTTTCAGTGTGGTAGCGGGAAGCATCAGCAGCAGGCTTGCATGAAGTGAATACATCAGCCAGCAACTTCCTCTAAGGCCTCTACCATAGTAGACGCGAAAAGCGGCGCGAACCGATTCGCTCGGCCGTAGGTTGATGTACAGCTCTACTGATGGCTGCACATTAACCTACAGCTGAGCGAATCAGTTCGCGTCGCTTTTCGCGTCTATTATGGCAGAGGCCTAATGGAAAAGTTGTATCAGTTTGTTCAGAAGAATATTATTGTCGGTAATATTACAGAGATGCGATTGCGTAAATCCGACTTTGAATTGAACAATTGTTCTTTTGAGAACAAATAACACACTTATTTGAAGAGTTTATAGCTTTTGGTACCAATAGCAGTATAGTGACAGCCTCAGCGGTAGATGCAGATGCAGCCGGTACTTCCCTGAGGCCGATGTAAAGGTAAATGGGAGCAGCACGGCGAAACAGTTCGGGTTATGCTTAGACGCGCGTCATTTTTCGTTGTTGATATTCCCCACATGAAATGACGCGCTTTCGTATGATAGCGGTGGTGTTGGCGGTAGATGCATTTGCCAACACTTCCTCCAGTGAAGCCGTGTCTAGTTTTCAATGTGAAAACACCTTTCTCATTGTGTTGACCGTGCGCCTTAGTCCTCACTATCAAGGTAACACAGAGATGTAAGATAAACACTACATCCTATGATAAATTGAACAATTGTCCTTATAAGGACAACAAATGAATAAATGAAGATTTAATTTTGAATTAGAATACTTCTCTCAGGAAGTTCGGCTACATAGGGATGTAAAATGTAAATCTAAAACTGAAAAAAGTGAGAAAAATTTCAAATGCTAATAAATCGGTTAGTTTTCGATGGATTTCCTTCGTTTTTGCAGCAATCGTTTAGAAAATCTTCTAAGATTCCTACCAAATGCATGAAATTGCAATTTTATCATTCGAACTATTGTACTATTGAAAACTCTTAAGCCTTGTCAAAACACAAAATTCGACCTCTGATTGGTCGTTATACCGCGCTTTCCCAAGCACGGTCGGCAGAGTTATGGACCTAGTAAATTGGGAATGCATCATTTGGCCTATATAAGAGCTTCATCAGATAATAAACAAACATTTCAACGGATATTAAATTGAACAACTGAAATTTGAAGAACACAAATGATTATTTGAAGAGTTAATATTTTCTCGTTTTGCGCTATAATCCAAAGTTAATTATCTTCATCTACATGCATACTCTGACTATTATTACGTGTTTGCGTCGCTTAGTGTTTGGCTACGGTTATGCAGAATGCAAATGACGGCGCGATGCTATTCGGCAAGACGAAATCTGTTGAAATGTATAGCTCTACTTCGCCTTAAAAAGAGCTGTACATTTCACCACGGTAAGGCGAATCGCATCGCGCCGGCATTCGCGTTCTGCATAACCGTAGCCTTTGTTCCGTTCCCGTTTAATGATGTCGTACTAAATGTGCATATTACAATTCGGCAGCACTTCAACTTCTCATTTGCACAAAATTTAAAAATATCCAATGAACTTCATTCAAAATATCAGACAAAAAGAAATTACAATACTGCCAATGAACGGTCAACGTTTATTTACTAGAAAAAATGACTGACACGCAAGCAGCCAGGTTATCTTTCTTGTAAAAGTATTCTACTTCAACCTTGCGGTCGTGGCTATGCATACAACCTTCTTGTGATTTTTTTGGCTGAACCAAATTTTTGTTCATTTCCTAATTTTAAAGCAATTTTTGACAGTGATGGAAATGAAACGAATATGATGCAATCATCGTTGAATCTCCATATGTACACATCATGAAGTGTACAGACCGCGACTAAACTTGAATCCTCTCAACACATAATGAAATGATGATATTTTGCGTAGGTTTCAGGGAGAAAACAAACACATGACTAGACTACATCTGCTCTGAGAAGCGATTCGCTCGTTGCGTTTGTCTCTCCATAGGCCGGTCGTTAGGGGAACAAAGAATAGCAGCAGAAGAATATCATGTCGCTTGAGCAGCCGCAGAGGTGTGCTGCGGTGAGAGGGAAAGTATGGGGAAAGGGACTACATCGGCAGCGGTTGACTTGAGCGAGAGTAGGAGTGCATACATTGTCATTTTCTTTCTTTTTCTGACAAAAAATCATATTCATGAGTCAAATGAGTAAGAACATAACAAGATCAGATCACTCTGTGTAACAGAGACGAATAACTTCATATACCGAGTTGTACACATTGAGAACCATATGTTGTGGTGTACACTAACGACAAGCAACATATCGTAAAAAGGAAAGCAAAGAGAGTGAACCAACACCGATACTTTGTTATTCGCATACTGACGACGATATCAACGCATCTTAGGCTTGCTTCATATGTGTTCAAAATCGCTAGAGGTTATTTTTTTCCATCGCTGACTTATGATATTTAATTTATTTTAACTTTCTGTGTATCGCATGTTCTACTACCGGCTCGGGAGAGATTGTTCGTGCTAGTACACGCAGTACTAATATAGCAGATTTGGTTGCTTTTAAACAACATTCTACTACTTTTTGTGTTTTATGATCGTGTATTAGAGAAAATAAATGGATGACAGCTACGCCCTTGTGGTTGCTTCTATAAGGGAACATACAACCAAGAGTCGCGATGCATGTATTAGTGAGGCTCTACGCGCGGCTTTTGGATTGGTGTAAGAGATGCTGAAGATGATTGCAAAATTGAAAAAGTGAAAATTAGTTTTCACAATTGGTACGAGTTTAACAATATTAAAACAAATGAGTTATTTTTGTGGTTAACACGGAACGAATCTAGAGAAGACTGAAAATAGTATATGCTAAACTTCAAATCCGCTTGGTGTCCATAAAGTGATGAATCTGTTCTCTCAACATGACTTTCACCATAAGAAGGTAAAATTTTTGGGATTTCAAAAATGCATAGGAAGGCGCATCAGCATTTGCATACTGTATGACGAAAAGAAGTAGAAAGTATATACATTCTCTGCTTGAAAGTTATTAACGGAAAGTAATAAATTGTGGAACCCTGTTCCCAGTTCTATGATTTTGAAACTTTCAAAAGCTATACTACTTCCCCTGTCTAGTGTAGAATATACTGGAAAAAGCGATAAATAAAAAATACAATACCCTCTAAAACAAAAATAGAATCAAAATTCAAACTCTTTTTATTCAGAATTTAGCCCTTCTGAGATGTTACTCGTGTTTATGTTTGACGTTTCGCGGGGAAATCGTTTTCGCGACGCTGATTGGGTAAAATAATAATTGATGCTTGGTGGTTATTGAAGGTTTGCGTATGCTATAAATAAGAGCTATCTGCATTTGCGCGCACATTCTTGGGACAAATTTCGAGTGAGACACAACTTCCCATAGAAGAAGCAGAGTAATCCAGATGGATCCAGAAAACAGCAGCAGCGAGAAAAGAAGGCCGGCAAATGTGTCAGGTCGTTAGCTCCGAATCACGACATCTAGCAGTTTACATTCACGTAATTTCACATCCCTTCTGACAGCAGCAGCTGATACATCAACAGTCATCGACAGTCATTTAATCAAAACATCGTTAAGCTGGTTTCATCTTCAGGCTTGCAATATTTTACCTTTTCGTTCCTTTACGCATTTTTTTATTGTGTTTTCTTATTTGTTTCAACGAATTTGAGATTTTGTTTGGAAACATTCTAATTTAAATTACTGACAGATCTATTGCTGCGTTAACCGTAGTAACTAAATTTCTAACAGTTTGCCCTACTTCGTAAAATTTTGCAATGCTGTGCCAGTATTACCACTTATCATGGAAACGGTTATTTCCCCACTCAATCGCCCAAAGTGTGAGCAAATAACTCCCCTTTCTCTCGTCTGCACGGCTCTGAATCATCTTTTTACAGCAATATTTGCTTGAATGAAAAACACAACCATGAGTGTAAAATAGTAGGAGGGTGCTATTCAAGACACGACCGCATGACGTTGACTACCGTATTCTTATATTCCATTAAAACAAATAGTAGAGGGAATTGCAACTCCAAGGCACCAAAAGGTATCAGTTGCCGATTATTCTTGTTTACTGGTTAGTCCGTCCAGAATTCCAGACATTTTAGTATTTTGTAGTAGCCATGTACTACTAACAGCCACCAGCATTACGGGTGAAACCGGCATGAGATGACCGGTATTATTTTGTCTTTCCTCCTTTCAGCTGCTAACACCTAGCGTTCGTATGTAACCAGTACGGTTTGGTGATGAAACTGATGGGGTTTGATTGACTGATTTCTTTTGGAAGGACTTTAACCCCAAACGGTCATTCGTCCCTCTGCTTTGCTTGAGGAGAAACAGTCTCTTATATGTAGCCCAAAGACATACGCTGGATGATGGTGGCTTCTCAAACCTGGCGATGCCGGTGGCGGTGGCAGTACCACACGCGCTATAAACATGCACACACGCGCTACAGACATGCATACACGCCAAAAACATACACACACGCTTTAAAGCAAGCCACACACGCTTGGAGCTCGCGCATCATAAGACGGAGGTCACGGTTGTGAACAACCGTAAATCGGAGCAACAGGCGGTGGTCAGAGTCGGAGACTGCACCATCACCTCGAAGCGATCCCTGAAGCTCTTGGGGGTTATGGTGGACGACAAGCTCACGTTCGGGAGTCACGTCGACTATGCCTGTAAGAGGGCCTCATCGGCTATTGCAGCACTATCTCGTATGATGTCCAATAGCTCAGCGGTTTATGGCAGCAAGCGAAGACTTCTTGCCAGCGTGGTTTCGTCCATACTTAGGTATGGTGGGCCAGTGTGGTCCAGAGCGCTAGGTACTAACAGTTACCGTGGTAAACTGGAAAGTACCTACAGGCTCATGTGCCTGAGAGTTGCGAGTGCGTATCGTACGGTGTCATACGATGCAATCTGTGTCTTGAACGGCATGATGCCTATCAGCATCGCCATCAAGGAGGACAGAGAGTGTTTCGACCAACGTGACACAAGGGGCATACGAGGTACCAGAAGGTCATTCTCGATGCTCCGCTGGCAGCGGGAATGGTCCAACTCCACAAAGGGCAGATAGACGCACCGACTCATACCGGAGATATCCGGCTGGGTCGGGAGACGACATGGTGAAGTGAACTTCCACCTGACACAAATCCTGTCAGGCCATGGTTGTTTCAGGCAATATCTGCACAGGTTCGGACACGCGGTGTCCCCCATGTGTCCCGAGTGCGTGGAGGAGGAGGAGACTGCTGAGCATGTCTTCTTCGTATGCCCCCGTTTCGCAAGAGCGAGGAGCAACATGATGGCTGTGAGCGGGCCTGGCACTACTCCGGACAATCTAGTCCGGAGGATGTGCGACGACCCGGACATCTGGAACGCGGTCTGTGCGGCCGCCTCTCAGATTGTTCTGGAGCTGCAACGTGTGTGGCGGGTCAACCACCAACACGCCAGTGGTAGCTAATTACCAGTCTCCAGGTAGTTAGCTAGGAGGTTATAAGAGTAAAGAGGGTGCATCACGCACAAAAGCCACTCCCCGACGTAATACTTAACCGTCGTTCCGGGAAGACCAGGGCTGGAGACTGGAGGGGTTTTAGTGGGTCGGGACAGGGATCAGTAGGTGTCTGGGCGAGTGTAACTACCCCAGCATCTCTCCCCTAGTCTCATCCCCACACCCTGAGTTCTCTTCTCAGGTGTCTGTTTGCAGATTTCCCCGCCACCTTTAAAAAAAAAAAAAAAAAAGCCACACACGCTAGCCACACACCTTATATATTAGGGACACACGCTACAGGTATTAACACACGTTATGTGCACACACCCTATATACATACGCATCTCAAACCACCTGGCGGTGCGAGTCTCTTTCAGTTTCGCGCTGTATTCACCCAACGATATCTGAATCGGATTTCCGCTGGTGGGGTCCAACTCAGATCGAAGGGGAGCCGAACTGAAAGAGGTAAGAACTGCAGCTAATCACTACCACCGCCGCTGTTGCCCGCTGCTGATCCACTTCGCCTACTGCCATCGGTGTTGATGTCCGCTGCTGCTGCCTGCTGATAGTAAACTGAACTGATGGGGTGAAATGTTCGAACGGTACCTTTTATACCAAGGCTTCGTCAGTTAGTTAGAAAGAAGGAGGGGCTAAGTAGATGATGAAATAACAAGGAACGTAAATAAGCATCGGAACAGAAAGTGACAACAACAATAACAACAAAGTCAGATCGGTTGTATCCGTTAGTGTCGACTGTGCTTGGGAAGAGAGGTAGTGATTGGCTGCGCGGTATGATTTGGACAGTCGATATTAATTACCAATTTTACAATAGTGTATCTCAAACAATAGTTTGTTTTTGTTACATATATTTAACCGTAAAAGAATTTCTGATCGATCGTTGCCAAAATCTCGAAAACCTGATTATAAATGACTGCAAAATAAGCGCTCAAAACCTGACCACTTTTCCCTGGTTTTCCCTGTTTGAATTACTAGATTTTCGAATTCAGGTGCCTAACTTCGATATAGACGTTAATCAACGTCAAAAATTAGTAAAATTGTAATGACATCTACTCAATTGCATTATTCCATCACTCAAAAATAACACGAATTTTCTAGTGCAGCTAAACTAACGAGAGTGGTACAAAAGAGTTCTGAATCACAGAATTAACCATTCGATTCGTGAGTGCGTATGAGTTTCAGTAGCAGATTCAGTTTGATTCACGAGTGCACGCTTCAGTGAAAAAACGCTAGTAGCGTGAAACATCTTGGGCAACAAAAAATAAGGCGAGAACCTACCTATGAGAAAGTTATCTCATTATAAATAAAATTGAAAAAGTTTGCTTTACGTGCATCTTTCGTAACGTTTTTGTATTTTTGCTGCAACCTATCGTCACCTATTGAAAACAACTTCTTGTGCCGTCAAAGGACTTTTCGACGACTCTAGAGGGCGAACAAGTGGAATTGAAAAATATTTCCTTTTTCATCCATGCTGTGTCTCTAGAGGGTGTCACCCTAGTGACCCCTAGTTGTTACTGGTAATTGACTCAAAACACACATAATGATATCAAACAAACTATTTACCACGCAGAAAACTATGCTCGTACTCACCTGGAAATGACCTTCGGTAGCCAATCACCGCCGCAGTACTTGGCCAGCACCGGATCGTTAGTGCTGCTGCCATCGTAAAAGATCAAGTGGTCACGTTCCCCGGTGCAATCAGACCACGCTCGGACCGCTCGGGACGTCTTGTTCAGACTGGCGATTGACCTGGTGGAGAAACAGAAATGAACACAAAATATAGCGTGACTGGTCACGGGATCAGGATTTACAGAAAAGTCGTTCATTTTCTTCAACTTGAATAAGAAGAAAAAAACAGAAATCTTCACACCAAGTAAAATGCATTCGGGCGTGTATCTGGGCCAAAGGAAAAATCCTGCATACATCGGATGAGACGAAGTGTAAATTAAATTTATGCGCCCAGCCCGTTTTTTGTGCCCTTCCGTTTCAGCGAGTTGCGCGTCAGTTTGTTTGCTTCAGGTTCAGTGCATCGTGTTGTGTAAAAGTTTGCCCCATGTTCTCGACCGATAAAAACTTGGTGCTTACACTTTTTCGGTGTTGTATGTACAATGTATTACGTTTTTCTATTCTGTTTGGTTGGTAAGCAGTTTGCATTATGTACTCCAGTCAATTGAATGATGGATTTAGTTGTGGATGTTTTGTGGTTCCGTACTAGCACTTTATTCCTTGTTACCAAAATACCCTACTGATAGCGTAACGGTGTTAAAATTATTTCTAAAAAATTGGAGGATCAACTTGCTATAAAGTTAATCGAATAATCAGAATATGAATAAGGACAACAGAATCGCTGGAGTAAAAGTCAACCCACTCAATGAATCTTCTGCACCATCATCGCAAGTCAAATCCATTTCATCCCTAACAGCCTGACGAGGCACTATCAGTTCCGGTATTGGGTTTTACGAACTTTCTATCGCATTTCCATCATCTTGATCCGAGCACCATTGGGGGGCATAAATGGGAAAGTTTCGAACATTTTCGAGCAACCGGAGAAAACGATTTCCCATCACCATCCGTCGTGCACTGTGCATTCCTTTCCTCCCCCCTCACCAGATAAGCTTGTCCGCTGGACCGTCCTGGACCACAATCGCCGATAAAACTTTTCGTAAGATTTTTCCTTTGTTAGCGTCTTACGCCGCCGTGGCCGTCATTGTCTTTATATATGTATATGTAGGGAAAAGTCTGTTTCAACTTCCGGCTGCTGCTGCTGCTGTTTCTGCAGTGTTGCATGATTTATTAGTGTGTTTGTTTACCATCAACCGAAGTGGCCAAGTTGAGCTGGTGAGGTTATTTTTTTACACGATCTGCAAGTGTTTGTACGTAGAGCTTGTTATGCTTACTGGGGCTTTGGGACCATCAACGGTTCAAATTTATGGATGGAAAAGTTTCGCTGCCAGGAGGGCTGCCTGCTGCTGATATCAACCACGTGCTTCTGCTTGACGCGCCAGGAGATAACCTTTCAAGGCAGCTCAGGTTGGCGCACGGAGATAAGTTCAAGCTCCCGAAAAGGACCCCATCAATCATGTGCTGCTGCTGCTGCTGCTGCTGGCTGAAGCACCAGACTAAATGGTATACATTAAAATGCAAATTTTCCAGCACGTCCGAGAATGGCCAGCAGTTGTCACGTAGGGTAACTTCGAGCGCACCGGGCTGGATTGCGCAAGATTGTTTCGAATGGTTTGGGTCGCAAATTCAAACTCGGCGCAACAGCGCATAATGAACAAACTGTCGCCGGAAAACGTTTTCATAAATTCCGCTCGCCCAAAATATACAGTAATTATTAGGGAACTAGGGGAAATTTCTCGCTTCCTAATACCTGGCGTCTTCTTGGAAGCAAAGTTCATTATTCAAGCTTTAGTCTCATTCCAGTGGAAATTGTGTTAACATTCCTCGAAAGTTAGCCTGTTCCGCTTCAACTACCGAAGTCAATAAATTCCACGTTGCTAAAGTATGACAAAGACGTAGGGTGAAAGTACCTGTTTTGGTCTCAACAACAACTTGAGCTTTTAAAACTTTGAATAAAACAAGAAGCAAGATTGGACTCAGGATTTTGAATTGATTATATTACTTTGTCTTGAATTTTGAATTGGAATGTATTCTAAACATAGGTCTATACTAGACTCGTATGAACCAGTATTGTTGATTGTACTCTAGATATCGGATTAACAATTTTGTACTCTGTATTCAGGATTTTGGTTTTTGGATTCGACTAGTTTCTAGAATCTGACGTAAACAAATCTGTAAAAATTATCCGCAAATTATGTACTTTAGAAACCATTATCCTTGGAATCCATAATAACTAGTTATTATTTATTCAACTAGAGTATTTTTATCGAAAATCGGTTATTGATAGAGGAACTAACTTTTACATTGGCTACTGACAAAATCACGTTATAGGCTCAACTCATTTTTATATTTGCAATCGTTGTTCGTTTTTTAAGTCATTCCATGATGAAATGGCATAGTGTACTGATTCAGTTTGACTTTGGCATCCAAGCGTCCACAAACCAGTGCTGCCAGCTTGAAATAAAGAACGTGAAAAATCACCCCTCATATCATAAGGAACTGAAACAATCGATATATTTCATAACATACTACGCCCAAAACCGACGCCTTTATCTTAGTAGCTACTCGCAAGACTGACGACACTCAACCTGTGCCAAACCTACGGGTAACGGTGAAATTGTGCCAATTCCACCTTCCGCAACAGAAGCTGACGCCATCTAAAATTATCATATGCTCGACTCACAGGATGAAGCGGAAATTAAGTCTGTTTCGCGGACGGGACGGGATAACAGTGACATTCAGTTGGATGTAGGGTAGTTTGGGGTAATTTGGACCCCTGGGGTGAAACGGACAGGTGCTTTATCTTGGAAAGTATTACATTTTTGGGCTCCATGTACTACTTCATCCTTTCCTTAAACTACTAAACCCTAACTAATATAAAAAATTAATGGTTTGCTGTGACAGGTGCACCGCAGTGCCAATGTAAACAAAGGAAACATCAAAAGTTGATTTTGCTGTAAGAATTTCTTCGATGTTTTCAGTCTAATGAGCTTTGCAGCCGTGTTTGTCTAGTAAAAGAGTACATTTTAATGACAGATTGCTATAAGTTTGATCGAAAATAGTGGAAGGAATTTAGTTTTTAGAAAGGCGTCCTGTTTGGGGTAAAATGGACAGTTTTTTTGGGGTGATATGGTCAGGCGAGTTTGAAGTAAATTCTTTTGTCGGATTGATGCCGCGGGCATATAAAAACGAACGGATAGACGGCGGTGTACAAACAAGGAACTGTAAAAAGTGTTTCAGACAATCTGGGACGATTTATTTGTACAAAAAGTGTTTTCAATGCTCCGCAGAGTGGCGGGTTTCTGAACGAAAGTTGGAAAAACCAATTTTTTTTTCTAAAATGCTTGAAAATGACGTATTATGCCAATTTATGGGTGCTGAACTCATTTCTGATGTCCGAAAATGCTGTTCCCCTAAAATGCCGTTAAACCTTTCTTATTATCAGATTTATTTTTTTGTTCAGATCATGTTCAACATTGGTATACTTGTTCTTTATCGAAAAACTTTATACCCGTATTTTTTTGTTTGGTCCTTAGTGTGATCCACTTTGAATTAAAGTTGCCAAAAATCCCCAATCATTTTTTAAAAATTGTAACTTTTGAGCCGTTTGACCGATTAAAAGATTAAATGGAAAATTTAAGGAATTTGATAGGCCTTTCAAGGAAAAATAAGAAATCGTACGTCAACGTACATTCCTTATATATTTTCCCGTTTCGCGAATTTGGGATTAACGGATTTGGAACGACGATATGCAAACCGGGACCCAAAAATTCGAAAAATACGGTTAATTTCATATAGGCTGTTGATTATCCGATCATTCCGAACTGTTCCACGAGACTGTACGGTACACAAGAGTTCTGAAAAATAACATAAATTTCCCCTCAAAACGAAACTCGTTGATCCAAAATCAGATCAAAATTGAGGGAATTAGGTAATCGAAGTTAAGCTCAAAATTGTGATTTTCGAACATAAAAATCATTGAAATTTCCTGACACAGCAACATTCACGCACACAAACACACACACACATGCACACACACAAACGCGCGTGTGCGACACACGATCGCATATTCAGTTTCTAGTATGAATAATTGGAGAAGGGAATTTTTTTTGGCCTACTGTGGAACCACTGTGCAATGCCTATGAATTGCAGTTATCATTCCGTATGCCTGATACCACCTTCTACTGGTATTAAGCAACTATTGATACTATAAAACTCACATTTTTTACCCTGTTCACATCACCCCAAACACTGTCCATATTACCCCAATAGCTGTCCATTTTCACCCCAAACGATTTTTTTATGTCCGAAAATCATAATTTTTAGTTTCTTTATTTTTTTTGTTCTTTTGACCTCAATATCAAGGTTTTATCGCGCAGAAACATAGAAAACAGATCAATATTACTATAGTATATTACGTTTATGGGATAGAAAAAACAGGTTACGAAATAACAGGAGTTTTCCTTAGGGGGTCCAAATTACCCCAAACTACCCTAAGAATATTTTTGGGTTCCCTCGCTTCGCAGTAATGCCACGCGTTTAGATGGATGTCGTCTCTTTGGAATTGGCAGTAACAAGGTGTGTCACATACGTACGAATTCGTCTCTATCTGATGGTTATGGTAGATATGAGGGGTAGAGGGCAGGATGAAATGAATTGCAAGGTCTTAATTTATTCAAATTTATTTTCTGCCGCTGAAAGCTGCCAATTTAAAGAGCATCAGATGTGACATCCGACTATGATAGTCACTGTCAATCTACGGAATGAAAATAATAATGTGATGGGTAAATTTTTCACCTTCTAAGAAAGATGTTTATATCAGAGAATCACGTTGAGCTCAAATTTATCATTTCGGTAATAACCTAGCAAGATTAGCGATTCTGACTGACATATCGCTAATTTCACACCCTTCCAAAGGACCGCGTTTCAATCCGGAAATACCGTTGCAATAGAGAAACTATTTGCTTGCACCACGGTGGCACTGCGAAACGAAACTAAATTACACAGCTGCGACCAATGTCGAAACATTCATTAGTTTAACCGTCAGCAGCATTCGCGCGCGCGAATAAGTCAACAAAACTATTGTGCCATTCGACGTAAACTGTGTGTCAACACACAGTTGCACCCACGCAAACGGCTTCCAGAGGTCTGAAAGTAAACTTTCTCTCTCTAGCACTCCGAGTGACATGTTTGCGCGACCGAAAATCCACTCAACATCCGTGTGCAGCAGAATCACATTACCCGGGTATTTGTTACCGGTTACGGACGCTAGAAAGCACTTCATACCTTCTCTAGTGTATGTAGTTTTCCGTTTCGATTGCTTCCATCGGAAGTAACTTTGCTAGCCAAACCAACAACAAATTTGCGATACCGACTGACTGCCGATGTAACGGTTCGGAAAATTGTTGTCTCAGAGCAATGGAAAACTTCTGACGCTGTGTAAGTAGTGACACGATTTTCCGACGATATCGAATAAGAAATTTCTGAAATATTGACGTCAAATGAATGGTTTGGATTGATGAAATAATGTTTTGAGTGTTTTAGCTTTGGATGAAAAAAACTATGTGTTTATCCGGATAGTTGTGTTTCAGACGACGATTTACAAGGATGTTCAATTGTATTGATAACTATTCTACTGTTATGATGACTCTGCGTTGCTAAGGAAGGGTGATTGTTTTTGTTTTGACGTAGGACTACGTGTTTCTTCACTGTACTGGAGTACATTCCTTATTAACAAAAATGAGCAACGTTGAAACAGGTAGATTTCAAATGCTTTTATGACATGACAATTATCATCACAATTTTCCTATTACTATCATTTTATAATCTCTAACTAATGCGAATTATTCCGAATTCTGTGCATCGTAAAGAAGAGCTAATCGCTCTAGAGAAGTGTTTCCGGTTCCGTAATCTGATTTACTCAGCCAGTGAGCAGCAAATCGATTTTGGTGCAAATGTCGATGCACAAGTTTCGTTTGGTAAAGTACAAAATCTTTCGATCGTTCTCAGAGGAACTAGACTTTCAATGAACTGGCTCTTTTGATCAACTCGCAGGCAATCTACTTGCAAAGAGTCAAGCGATCAAAAGATGTCGTTCTTTCAAAGAACTGATTCTCCTGATTATCTCGCGAGCAGATTGTCTGCATCTACATAAATTCAGAAGATCGGTGAACCAGTTGTTTCGCTCTTCTCGCTGCACCTTTTCTATTCATTCGCGTGCGTATTCGGCGTTATCCAGTTCCTGTGGGTGAGCTATGGCAAGTTATTTTTTGCGTGCTCGCGCGGCTGATGGATGGGTTATGCTTAGCAGAACAGACATTCGGTGGCAGCTGGTTGTCGGGAGTTTTATTGCAGTTTTGCGCTTGGTAGGAGCGGTGTAAAGGTGTCACATGGCTCTCACTTGCGTTGTTTGATAATAAAATATACTGATCGAAACAAAAATTATGTAGAACGAAAAGAGCGAGTGAGCGTAAAAACCTTTTACCTTAGTCACCGAAACCGCTCTAAGCCGCTCACTGTAGTGAACCATTTTTCCCAGCGCTAGAAGTAATAGAAGTAGCGAGGCGTTACCGAGGATACAACTTTCGTTACTTTCGTAACGTTGTGTAGGCGGATTAGATAAGAAACATACTTTTCGATAGTTTTATTTGTTTATTTGTTCATCGTCTTCGATCACTGATTTGTTTTATGCTATATTTTTAATTCTATTTTTAAAACCTTTTTTTTGTCAAGTTAAAGTCAAATAAATCACAGACGTCATTGAATCCTTTAGGCAGGAACTGAGCGGATTGTTATAACCATAGCTTGTCCTGTGCCCGGGTATGGAGATCATTGTCCAGTATCACAACTGGCGCTGAGGAACATTTATTTGAATTAGCAGGAGGATAATATAATGACCCGAGGAGATATCCGTGTTTGTCTCAAGGCGTAGGTCCGATACCATCGTGTGCGCTTTTTTCTTGCGATGATACAATATAATACAGAAAAGTTCGATGATACAATATCATATAGAAAAGTAAGAATTATGGCAGATGTAATGAACCCGCAAGCGCGATATTGGTTATTTTAAACTCGATGCTCGAGCTCAGTACAAAATGAACTCTGCTGCAAACCTTGCTCTTTCTCAAACATTACAGTGATTTCTTGTGGAAGTGCAGATGTATTTTTGCCTTCCAATAAAGTGAGTATCGCGTCAACATATTTCTATACGCTGGTATTGCTTGATATAAATATAGTATTTACATTTTAAAGATGAATGTTGATTCATCCCAAACATCGTCTATTGATTCTCTGTGTTACTACAGCTGATCTGGCAACAATGAAGTAGCAACCGCAGGCAGTCGATCATGCTTATGTCCTGTCTCATGCTCATGCTAACCAAAATAGTGGAACATTGATTTTTTACGAAATTATGTTGATTTTCGCACTTGAAAGTGACCGATTCTACAATTAGGTTTCAATAGCATCGAATCGACCGCCGCGGATAGACTAGCAACTTAAATTTTTCAAACTCCATATTTTGAAGATTTAAATTTATATGCGATTGATTAACGGAGATTGTTTCAAGTTACGGCACCCCAGAGGTGACTGGAATGGGTTTCGACAGTTTTTTTTTTCGAAAACGTACTATTTGTTTGCGTTTCGATATGTATGACTGGAGCTTCTTCAAAAGATAAGATCCCAATCTCACAGCTTGAGAAGTTCTGTTACTGAAGTCAGTGCAAAGGGCTTCTACGCGCTTGCCGTTATCCTTCACGTTAAGAATAAAAGTTACGCATTCGTAACGAATAGAAGTTGTTGAATATCCTTTCGCATTCAGTTTTCACTGTTCATTGATTGAAGTTCATTTTACAGTGCATAGTTCGAACAGTTCGATCCAACCTTTGAACATGCAATAAAAATCTTTTTTGCTTCAATAATCCAACAAACAGGTCATCTTAAATCTATCAAAATCAAATTGAGATAAAACCGCATTCATGGAGATCTTTTGGGCGGAAATTCAGTAGCAATTCAAAATCAACATCAATAGAAAAAAATAAACTAAATATTTCCCAATCATTCAAACATTGCTTAAAAAATTTTCTTGGATCGTACAATCTGTTACTGTTGAAAGAAGTTAGTCGAATTCCCCGACTAACGACAATAATTTTTGTTCTCGTGCCGTTTATTATACCTAACATTGCGAGTAATGCATATCAGACACGCTATACACAGCACTACTTACGACATTAGGTACATACAATGTAAAAAAACGATTGTCGTTGGTCAAAATAATCAGTTTTCAACTCAATCAACAATGAAATTCTTTAAAAAAAATATGTACATCATAAAGATTACACGTATGCGGGCGGTCCTGTACAATTATTATGAAATGGCACTCTCGCTATACCAGTACTGGAGAGAACAAAAAATTCTCTCTATAAAAGAGCGGTGATGCTTTCTGGTTTTGTATGAAGACAAGAGAGACCGAAATAATTTTTCACCATCAGCAAGGGCCATCCATTAATGATGTCACGCAGAATTTGGCAAAAATTAACTCCCCCTTCCTCTTGTCACAACTTTCTTGACCCCACCCCTCAATTACGTCACGTTTTTAAACACCCCCCTCCCCTTCCTTGGTTATAATTGAAAAAAAAATGAGAAATTTGTAAAAAACGCATTCGATTTTACTAAAATAAAAACTGAAAGGAAAAGAAGATTATAAAAGATAACTAGAAAAGGCGTTTAATCCTTAGTCCCAGGATTTGATGGAATCGCATATCGACGACATAGAAAACCGAAGCAGTAACTGCAATATAATTGCTTCTTTAATTCTTAAAGGACATTTAGTTCCTCTTCCTAGAACAATTCGCAATCCAAATTTTCTTCAAAAGTTACTGTAATCAAGCATTCTTATTCACGTTTTGTCACAATTTATGTGCACGGCAAAATAAAACTAACGAACATTATGTTTTTTAAACCTAAAAAAAATTAATTTCAGCAAAAAAGTGATCGTACAACTATGACTGAATGATGCAATTATCATAAATAGTTCTGAGTTGAACTCTGTGGTATGGCTATGTGTATTTTTTTGAGTTGAAATGTGATGTCACACTCAAGCTAACCCCCACTCCCCCATATGTCACAAAATGTCACAATAATCTAAATAAATAATAAAACTGGCAGAATAGACATTTAATTGATGAAACCTTCCCAGGAAATTCAAATTGAAGATTATTTGACGAAAAATGGAATGGTGAAATAGCATACACACAAACACTGATAAAAATTCAAGCATGCCCCTTAGTCTCAATAGTGATGTTGCTAATGCAAGAAGTCCGGAATGCTGCAGACACCAAGGCAATATAAAGATCAATGTTTCTGCTCGCAGTGAGTGGTTCATTCCGGAAAAAAACAGACCCATCCGGATGTGGTCTTTAGCATCTTGAACAGCAACTCCCATCCCTACCTGCTCGTGGTACCAGCCGGGATACGAGTAACCAAGCGAAGATCATGGTAACCAACCCGTGGTGGGATCCTGCCGTATTCTAACAGGCAAGGGAGAGGTGGGTTGACTTCCTTCTGTTTCCCAGGTTAGGGGCGGCTCATAACAGCGTCTGACCCGGAGCGGGCGGCTAAATTAAGAAACGTGCTGTCTCGAACGCTATACCCAAGATGACATCCCAATCATAGCACTCGGCAGCGTGGCCCTAGTAAGGCAACCTATTTACACAATTACACTACGAACATTCAAGAACATATAACTCGAAACATTTGGCATGGATCTAGGTAACGAAAAACGGACCACGAGTGGAATCTCGGTACCTAGAACTGAATGTCGCTAAATTTTGTGGGCGGAGACAGGGTGCTGCTTGAGCAGCTAGAACCCTGTAAGTTCGGCATCATCTGCAGGAGATCTGTCGCAAAGAGAAAGTGTGAGAAGTCCATGGAGGCAAGGCCCAGTTCTACCAGAGTGGTGGAGAAACCAATGAGCTGGGAATGGGTTTTTGTGTTATAGGCAGAATGCAGGATCGCGTGATCAATTGGTAGGCGATCAACGAGAGGATGTGCCTGTTAAGAATTGAGGATCGTTTCTCCAACTACAGCATCATCAACGTGCACTGCCCGCACGAAGGTAGACCTGGCCTAGTTATCAGAAGCACATTCGTTCCACGCAAAGATATCCCTTTGTCGAATCAAATTGACAACTTTCTCATTGATGGCCGATTTTTCTCAAACATTACAAACATACGGTCCCTCTGGGGTGCTGATATCGACTCAGTCCACCACCTAGTAGCAGTACACGTGCGCTCAAAACTTTCCACGGTATTCCACACACGTCAGAACCATCCTCCTCGGTCAAACATCCGGCAGTTGACGAACCCGCAGGCTGCCGGAAACTTCGCGCGCCTCCTCGATGAGGCACTGCCTTCCACGAAAGAATTATGTGCTTCGACTCTCGACGATGGGTGGGGGAAGATACGCTCGGCCATTGGAGAGGCCGCAACCGCGGCACTATATGTGGTAATGTCGAGCCGACAAAATGATTGGTTTGACGGGAAATACCAGCAATCGATGGAAAGGAAGAAAAGAGCTTGGAAAAACTATCTAAGCATCGCCACAAAAGAAACCGCGGCCAAATACCGACGAGCTTGAAATGAATTGACCACGATTATGAGGAAGAAGAAGCGCCAGTAGGTGGACAAAACTCGTGAAGAACTGGAGTAGCTGTTTCGGGCTAACGATACGCTTAAGTTTCTTGAGAGAGTGAACTAATCCCGTAATGGCTACGCACCGAGTCCAGATAAGTGTAGGGACGTGGAGGGAAACCTGATCACAAGCGAGTGCGTGGTGGTTGACAGGTGGCAGCAGTTATTCGATGAGCACCTAAATAGTGGAGCAACGGAAGGAGGCGGGAGGAAAGTTATATTTGGAGTGCCTACAAATGAGAGTAGTGTCCCAGTTCCCGATATTCTGGATATCAAACGGGAACTTGGGTCACTCAAGAACAACAGAGCCGCCGGCAAGGACAGGCTACCGGCGGAGCTCTATAAAAATGGAAAAGAGGCACTAGCAACGGCACTCCACTGGGTAATCTTTAGGATATCGAAGGAAGAGAGACTACCGGAGGAAAGGATAGAAGGAGTTGTAAGCCCCATCTATAAAAAAGACGATTGGCTACAATGCAGCAACTACTACGGTATAAGCTGGAAATCGTGCCTACTTTGCCCTTCGCAGGGCGCTTCGATACAGGAGAATACGCCGCTGCACGAAACTGACGATGTACAAAACCCTAATTAGACCCGTAGTTCTCTATGAACTCGAAACCGTGACGCTTCTCACGGAGCACAAACGCGCACTGGCCATATTTGAAGGGACTACTTGGAGAGATTCCCATCCTGCATCTGACGAAGGTCAGGAGGCTACGATGGGCCGGGCATGTCGCGAGGATACCGGACGACAGTGCGGTAAAATCGGTTCTCTTCAATGACCCCACCGGCACCAGGAATAGAGGGGCCCAACGTGCGAGATGGCTTGGCCAAGTGGAAGCGGATTTGCGAGTATCGAGACATCTAGGAAATGGGCGACGAGTAGCCCAGAACCGAGAAGAATGGAGGAAGATACTTGATACGGCAAGAGCCACTACGGCTCTAGGCTGCTGAATTAAGTAAGTACCATGGAACGGGATGGAATTGATCAATTTTTATAACAATTTCCAATTAACTAGCTTCATGTACATTTTTTTTTTTTGGTTTGTGCTCCAGTAAACCTTTATGGCTATTGGTGATAAATGATGATTTTTGTACTGAAAAGTATCATTTACAGCTAGTTTGGAAACGAAAATAACGATATTTCAGGTTAAAATTTGTTTATTTTGGTTCACGAGCTGCTTGTTGCTAAATTTGCTCTTATTTGATCGTCGTTAGACCGATTTCGATTCGGTTTGATGCAAAAGCTAAAAAACTAGCTCTGGAATTAAACTCTTTGTGGTTTCCTGCGAATTCATCAGTATTTCTTTAATGTTATGGAATGATCATTGTTGAAAATTACATTTTTTGAGCTTTTATCAAACTTTACTCACTTCTCCAAATTTAGCGTAATTAACCCTCAACTAGGATTACTTTAAGTAAATTCAATACCTTTTTTTGTTATTCGGAAACTTGTCTGATCAAATTTGATTGAGTTTTGACTGAGTTAGAAGAATTTTTCGAAAATATGAAAAATTGCATCGGGCATGTAAGGGTTAATTTTGACAGGTATGTGAATCATGCAAAAGTTGCGTTCAAGGACACGTCAACATTGCCTAGTAAGAGCAATATCTTTTGATTAGGTTTTTTTATCATGAATTTTCAGGTGATCAATTTCAACCCACTGATCAATTTCACCCCATTCCACGGTACCCTAACTTAATGTTTCAATTCAAGAATCCTTCATATGTTTCTTTCGAGGAAATAAAACCAAAATAACGCGTCAAAAATTAAGTCAAGTTCAATGTTCAATGGTTAACTTCCAGATGACTTACGACTCGTGAGTGAAAGGAGATGTAACGGCCTGCTTCCCATACTAAGGAGTAAGCAGTCTAGTTTCCACTCTTAAAACATTTCAGACATTCGATCAATGGCATATTCCGGATTAGAATCTTTTTCATGCACTTTTCCAGAATTAGAAAAACCGATATATTCCATACCCACAGACAGTCAGATATTCGATGGTTTGAAATAGTATACAGTCGAATCTAGTGGCTCTTCAGTTAATTATGAACAATCAGTGGTCCCTCTTAACTATGCTTGAATAGGCAGAATAAAATCAAATTAATATTGCATGTATAGTTACCTTTCGAAAGTTCACGAAAAAACTATGAAAAACAATATTGTAAACTAACTGTTTTTTGTTTAATCGTTTGAATTAGGGCTTAATAATTGAACTCTGAGAGTACATTATTTACACAAAACATCATTAATTTAAATTGTATTCAACACAAAAAAAAACAATTTTGACAATACGTAAAATTCACGGTTTCACCCAATTCACTGTGAAATTTTTTTTTGACTGTGATAAAATCAAAAAAGCACTGTATGTATATGTTTAGCTCTCAAATTGATAGCCTTATTTATTCAATTAGCACTTACAGTACTGTCAACCAATTTTGATTCAACTTTTTCTAGAAGAACACAAATTTATCACAGTTTTTGGGACTTAAGATTTCAAAATTTTCCATTGTTCCGGAATTTTTGAGGGGAAACGTGGTCAGATTCACCAGGGCACCCAATTGCCGGAACTCGGCCAGGAGTGACCAAATACCAATCGCCAATAGTGTTGTTTTGCAAAAACTTGAAGTCTGATATGTCGTAAGCCAGGTTACGATACCGTTTTCGATCTAGCTTGTGTCTCTAGAAGGGGTACTTTCCTCACGGTCTTTTGAAACAATTTGGATCAAAATCGATTCATATCTCGCGGAATGGCTGGAAAAAGAGTTTTATTTTTTCGACTCTGAAGAGGCCAGTACTGTAAGTGATATTTGTTAATTTTTTTGTCAGATCCGCATTTCTGAGGAAAATTATTTCTTAAATTTTTGCCAGTTAGGTAAAGTAAAATATACAAAAAGGAAACTACTCCAAAATAGGTTTGAGCTCTAAAATTGGTAACTTTATATTTATTTGATTAAGAACGTGATCTTTCTTTTTAAAAATGTATAAGGTAATCGCTCCATTATTCATCTCAACAGCTTGGTGCACCTATATTCATCTTATTTCTCTCATTTGTCCAATTTACCGTCAAATTTCTACAAATTTTTGAAAGTAAATCTATTTGCTTCTCGATTTTCTCAAGTGGCTGAAAGTTTTACGTTGAAAATATAGTAATATTTGACGATAAATTGATCAAAAAGGCGTGATGAGATGAATATAGGTACTGATATGAATAAAGGAGCAGTTACCCTAAATAGAATTGATAATCATTCAATTAGCAACAAACAATAGCTTCACAAGTCAAAAAATCGAATAAAGCAAGGTCACCGCGTTATTCGCAACGAAATGGGATTTCTTTTGTTCCGGTAACAAAGACATATTTCAATATACTGTGACAAGGAAACATAACAGTAGTTTGGAGCTAAATTTGTTTCTAGTATCTATCCCCTAGCTCTTATTTATCGTAAGTGTTCAAAGTGTTTGCCTTATTTGCTACCTGTAGTGCAATAAAACTGGTTAAAGGCTAATGTTGAAGATGCGTTTCGAGAATGTTTTATTCGGCAGAAGTTGAAATGCATTTTGAGCTTTACGTAATATTTTTTATGCTAAATAAGATAAGTCAATCTTTCTGAATATAATCCCTATGTTGGCAAGTATTTTCTCCTAGCACCCTACACAAAATAAGTCCCCTCGGACTAATTTCTGTCCCTAGACTTGGAGCAAAAAAAGAAAATTCTCTGTAGTAGTAGATTTATTTATTACCAATACAGAGGTGGAGTCGGTAGTTGAAAGCTATTTTGAGCAAATTAATATCTCTTATAAAATGGGGGAAAATGTTTCAGGATATAGCAGACTATATTAAAAAATGAATGTTACCTTCACTTTTTTTAACCAATACTGGGTCGAAAAACATAATCTACAAGTACAAATATTATCCGTGGTTTTTATATAAAGCTTAAATGGTGTAGAGCAATTACTGGGGATCTCTGCGCTCCTTCCGTGTACTGTTTTTGAAAGGTTTTGTGAGTCATGAGGTACAATCTTTGATTGCAAAAAACGCTTCGTTTCTAATGGATAGTTTTACTATCACAGTGTATTACCATGATACCCAGTTCCTGAACAGAATTTCGCAGTCCAAGCAGATGCGAAACACTTCAATTGCAATTAACTTCATGTTCCCTTTTTTCCTCTACTTACAGAAGATCCTACATTCCTTCTTTTTGCGTGAATTACGTCCCAAACACATCAAATACGGTATCAAAAAATCCATAACCGATGATGTACGATGAAATTAAAAAGAACACACCACAACCCACACCTCACTGGCAGGATGCTTTCCACAGAAAACCACCGAAGAGTAACCAACAAAAAAAAATAGCCCTTTGAAAATACACCCGTTTTGTGCCAACACGAAAACAATTTTCCACTTGCTGTCGGTGCCAAACCTGCACTAAAATGGCGGCAGCACGACGGACGCGCGACGCTTTGTTTGCGTGACTTGAAGCAGTTCACTCGCCCAAAGGCCATCACCAACGCTACCCACACGCACCAAGTTAGGGTTCGAGTGGCGTGAAGAGGGAGAGTGGTGCTGCACACGTGAACCTTCAGACTGAGGTCAGCACCGGATTGAAATAATTTCCGGAAAATTTTCATTATGATTCATTATTAATTGTGTTAACAATGATTGCGCGCGTACGAAGTGAGCCACTCGCTGGAAATGCCGATCCGGTGCAGTGGTCAGCGGTCGATTGGCCGGTGGGTTTGTTCTGAAATTAATACACTGCCCATGCCCAGGATCGCTCACAACAGGGGGGCTTGCTAGATGCTTTGGTGTTTGAGCAGCGGATTTATGTCGCAGTTCGCAACGGATTAAAATGAATATTTAATTAAAGTGAATTGCTTTGAGAGATTTTGTCAGGCCTCGCCGAAATCGAGTGCACACTGAATACGGTTTATTAAAAGGCCCTTGCCGTAGAAGATGCTCTAAGCCCCGACTAAAATACTCCTTTGTTTGCGATTGATTTATAGCGGTTATATCCATCAATTACCCATTTGAAAAGGATAAAAAGTGTACACAAATATGTTCCCATTTCATCCAGACTTTGGCGATGTAGTCGCTTAAGACTTAACAAATAGTTCCGCAGCGTCGCCAATTCAGCAAAATTGCACGGGCAAGCGACCGAAACCGAAAAATGACTGCAAAAGGAACGACCCAAGCGCTGCCCTGAATTCCAGGGCGAAATAAAACGAACTTCGTTCCTCGCTTGCTTCTCCCGAAATTCATTTCCGTAATATCCGCAGGACGTGAATCAAACTGAAATGAAAGGTGGTTGGGGACTACTAGAGAGGAGGGTTCGAGGATGAAGATGGCGGGGGTACCAAAATGCCAGTGAGTTCCCAACCGGAAGGGGAAAAAATAGACAACAGGAACCTTTTGGCAACAACAGCAACGATAAGGACGGACCGACTAAGAGCCACCAACTGGTTTCTGTACAGGAATGTGCCAACGAGTTTTTTCTTGCTCCCCGTACTTTTTACTGTTTTTGTGCGATAGAGTCGATTTTTGAGCAAGAAGAACTCTATCCGAAGGTGGTAGCAAAATAAACGGCGCGACAATAAAAATGTCTAATTTATGAACTTGCCATTTCTGGTTTTTGCTTTGCAGTCCTGGCTCGCAACGAATCGGAAGGCACGACCGGCCTTGGAGTGGCGGATTAAATGCATCCTTTCCGGAAAAATGGCAATTATTGGGCATTGATCAAGTGGCTCCAGACAAAAAGCATCGTTGAAACGTGCCTAAATGGGAGATGACGATAAGTAGGAAGTTTTAAGGGGACTCGTGCTTGATGCTGCTGTCAAGGAATGGAAAATCATGATCATTTTACTCTTCTGTTAGCAAACACATTCATTAGGGAAACGGAAATTTATTCGTCGAGTTTCAGTTCTGCGTAGTTCACGTAACGTTGAGTTTACATTGTTCATTAACAACGGGAAATAAATCCATTCAGTTACTTTGAACTGTGATGTAGGGCTAAAAAAATATTGCTAACGAATGTAAACTGAACAGGTAACAATACGTAACTTGTCCGCGTGCTGGAAAATTTCCGCAGCGCTGGCGGTGCCAAACTTTTCGGTTCCATGAAATTACCGGCCATGTCATTTCTAACTACTGCTGCACTAGCTAACTAACAACTGCTGTTACTACCCTACACGCGAGGGTACACAATGTTTTCAACCGATCGCTGAAAGTTTGCTAATTAAAATTTTCCATTTGATGCACATGTTGTAGTAGAATTTCTGTTTGCACCGGCACCGGGCGAACACTCCCGGGCCCGGCCCTTCCTCCCCTGCGGCGAGGCTACGATGGAATTGTTGCAAAAGGTGACTTGGTGCGTACTTCATCACTGCATCGGAATGAAAATACTTTCATTAATTATGTCAACTTTCGGAACCGGCCATCCGGCGACAAACAAGTACCGAAGGCGGTGTGAACCGGTCGCGGACAGGACGGTGGTTATCGCGACGAAAAGTTGGTTTGTTACGGTGGAACATAGTTATATTTTTTTTTCACTAGCATTTCGGAAAATATTGCACGGCCAGCTGTGGAACGGTATGGCGACGATGATACTGCCGAAAAGGTTATTGTGCTTCGAGACAGGTAGAATATTTTTAAGCTGAAACTTTATAGGTGATGAAATAGAAACTGCCGAAAACATCATCGCTTAGTATCGCTTAGGACGAAAGTTGATTTTGAGATGTAAAAAAGATTTACATCTTATCCTAAGCACTTTCAGTTGGTTAGAAGAGCACGAAGAGACGTAAATTTTTGACTTGGTTTTAAATTCACTAGAAAATTTTGCAGATTATGTTCTTTGTGGTACATTTTGGGGTTCAATAGGGTTTTATCGTTACGTGCCTGAGGTGTTGTCAATAAAGTGATTCAGGAATAGAAAAAAAGCCATTCCAGTTCGATCCGGCATAATGTGGTAGCATCAGAGCCTCACTAGCGTTTGGTAGTATTTTTGAATCGGAGCCGAGCTGTTTTGGAACAACGGAAAAATTGACAGTGTCAACAGTGAAAAAATTTAAATTAATAAGGATGCAAGTATTTTCGATTTCAATGGCAGTTTGGGGTCCGTCAAGGGCGAACGTCGACAAGAACGGAATCCTGGATGGTTCGTTCGTTTCATGTGACCGTTCGCAAGCGAGGGTTGACTCATGTTCGTGCACGCGAAGTGTCACAGGGCAACTATAAATTTTGCTTTAGAAACAGGGGATGGAGACAAATTCTTAGTATATATTGAACTCAAATTTATTTCCTATTTCATATACCTTTTAGAGACCGAGTAATGGCGCTATAATCATAAGCTAAGAATGCTAGGACTAGAGTTAGTATTCAAGTTTCAACCGTAAAAGTTGAAGCGAGTTAAGGCGCTATATCCTTGGTTTCGAAACCCGTACATAAAGAGGAAATACCTATGTCCCATCCCAGGATATTGGTCAACAAAGGAGTGTATTTCTTAGCTTTAACACTCCCAACGAATTATAACACTTCTTACATACGGATCGGTTGGTACGGATTGTCCTTGTTATTCAGGGCCGGACTTAGATGCTGGGGGGCCCGGGGCAGATATTTTCGTGGGGCACTCTTTTCTTAAAACAATAAGAGATAAGAAAATTTTGAATTTCGGAATGACTTAACACTTCGCTGGAAGGCGACCAGCAAAAAAAGGTCTCCACTCTGTCTTCGGGTCTGGCTCAGGACTAGGGGAGGCCCTCGTGTCGGTAGGTCGGGGGCATTTGCCCCCCTTAAATCCGGGCCTGCCGTTCTTAGATTATATTGTATTTTATTGCGCTATACAGTAGGCCTGGCCGTTGACAAGAATGTATGGAAATGTATGGAAATCTTTTTTTTTTAAATGGTGGATATCATCTTTCAGGATCCTTTCAAGTAGTGGCTGTGTTAGTGTAGACTAGACTAGACTAGACTAAACACTTTCAGTTGATTATGAAAGTTAAATTATATTTAATTATTGCTAAAATACTCGATGAATCTCGAAAACTGGTGCTTCGTTAGACGATTCAGTGGCAACCATTTTCAATGCATGTTTTTGCGAAAGGTTAATTTTCAGCATTATGGATGGAGTTTTTTATGTTTCCTGTCTTCAGGACTAGGGACCAGCATGACATAGATAAATATCGTTATATCACGTTATATCACAATATATCGCTATATTTTTGAGTGAAGTGCTAAGAACTACATTTTAGCTAACCAGCATGGATTCATTTTCGGGCGTTACTGACTACAAACATTTTTGACTTATAATCGCATAATTGTAACATCTGCAAAATTGGTTGTTCGAGAAAATGACACTTATATATTTTGACCTTAAATGCATTGTTCCCAATATATTTTTGCAAATAGACGCTTCAAATAAACTTAGTATAATGAAGAAAGCACTTCTTTACACTATGTATGCATTGAACATTACTTTTGAAGTCAAATTAGTTGAAATTTTTGCAATGATACTTTTATGCCGTCACTTTCGAAGTACTTTTGGAATATATCTCAAGGGAAATGAAGTTTTTCTTGTTTTCAACAAGCATGAGCTGAACATCAGAAACGGATCACCGATGGTTGGCTACCGGACCAGAATAACCTCCGAATTTCAAAGGATCCAAATGTGGATTTGGATGGAAGCTTTTTTGACAAAAAAAGTTGAAAAAGTTAAGTAGTACGACTTTTTTCAAACAAACATAAGTATATTTTTTCAGATGTAAAAATACATACTATTTTAAGCATTTCCCAATAAAAAGCACAAAATCCATAAAATGTCGAATGTTACAATTATGCGATTACATGCAGTATAGATGTGTCAACGCACCAGAGAAGAGATCTCAGGTGGTTTTATATATGGATCGTAAAGCAGCATTCAATAGGATCGACCCTAAAATTTTGCTATGCAAGGTATCACGACTTGGAGCATCCGAGCAGATAATAATATGGTTGAAATCGTACTTGACTGGAAGAACCCGTCAGTACCGACTCGGCGGTTCAGCGTTTATCAGCATTTGCGGGGTATCATAAGGAAGCAATCTGGGCCCACTACTGTTCACGTTCTTCCTTAACAATGTGGTAACTCTGTTGCGACCACTACAACATAATTTATGCAGATGATCTTAAACTGTATGTTGTAGTTTACTCGATTGAATAAATTTATTAATAGTGCTCCAAAGTGTGCGAAGATGTCTTTCCATAGCTCCATGAACCCAACTACCTTACCTCATCGAAGACTATATGAGTACGAAGAACCAGTGACAGCAATGATTCTTAAATTTTCTCTGGCGTATATGGTGTTCGAGTTTGGAAAATTATCGATCCTATTGAGGAATTGGCTATAATTTTTCGAACGTTGTCAATAAATTATATTCAAGACTCATAAAGAAAACTTACTGGAAATAAATTGGTGGCCCTGGAAAGATCCAAAATGGCATTTAGTGTTAATTTACGGACTCTGGATTCATCCCGGGATTTTAAAACTGCTTCAGGAATCGTTACCATCTAGATCAGGAAATACCCATATTATGTGGAATCGGTCTGTTTTAGACTGTTTTTTTTGGAACCGAATTCGCCCCCCCTCCCTCAATCATCAATATGCCGTTCGATAGCTTCTGTATAATTTTTTTTATAATAAGATAATATCTTCTACTATTTTCTTATTACATGGGGAAAATTACAAAGAATATAAATAAAGAATAAAGCCCAGTGTACCATTTGTTTATGGCACGGCCATAGTACACGTAACTGCAAAATAGAACCGCGCTGCGACAAGTGTGCTAGGGAACATCGTTCTTCGACCTGCCTTCAGTCTGATGACACCGAGCCTAAATGCGCGAACTGTGGCCAAAACCATTGGCCACCAGCTGCTGCTACCCGGAACGTACCCCGGGTAACACACCAGATCAGTTCCCCCGATCTGGACCCGGCAAGTAATTCCTGTACTATGCGCTGCTTCCAAAATCTTTCGTTAATGAAACTAGCAGCATGCTGCCGACATCGCCCCAATCTCCAACAACTTGTTCATTGAGAAACAAACATGTTGAGCTTCTTGACTTCCTTGGTGAGAAGGAGGTCAATACTGCCGTCATGCCGGAGACACATCTAAAGCTCAGCAGGTTCGACTAGACAGGATTAGTGTGGGGATTAAGGAGCAACGTCAAGCGTCACCTGTTGCCAAGTTTCCAGCTTGAAACTATCGAAGTTATCGGGCTCGGAGTCGAAACCTCGGTCGGTCCTATTATCATCATCGCAGAGTACTCCCATGGAAATCACTACCCGAGACGGTACTGCTGCACATTCGCGAAATGATCTGGCAAAGCTGACTCGGTGGCGGGCAAAGCCCAACACTACGGGGGACCTGAACGCTCGGCACAAGATGTGGAGCATCCGGAGACAAAACCGAAATATGATCATCCTGGCAGAGAACCTTTCTGCCGGATACTACAACATTATAGCACCGGAGTGACCTTCCAGAATCTCCCGGACCGGGGTTCACTCTGTCCTAGACATCTTCTTGTTCAACATGACCATCTCCGAGGTTCCAGTCGTTTTCGACGATCTGTTGTTGGATCAATATCCGGTGGGCACTTCTGAAACAGATGCCTGTCATCTTCGGCGAAACTACCGTCGCGTCGACTGGGTCCGGCTCCAGCGAAGCGTCGACGAGAACACTAACTTCGACTGCTCCTTGAATACTCCAGTTGAGACCGACCAGACGTTGGACACCCTCCAGCGTGCGATAACCATTGCCGAGACTCGGTGGTTCCGGTGCAACTACTTCAGGTGAGTATCGCTTTCCATATTAACAACACTTGTAAAAATATCATAACGTTGCGGTACATCTATCGGCGCCAGTAGCAACGAACTGGTGACTAATCCAAAAAGAACATGACCAACCGACTGCCCAAAGTTATCCAGAACATATTCAAGATCTGTGAAGCCACGATCTCAGCCAGAAGCTCCGCCTGATTTTCCTCGGGTTGTCTCGGGTTGAGGTCTTGAAAAAAGGTCAAAACCTATCCCTCCGCTTGTCTCGCCCAGGAAGGAGAAATTATTCTTCTACATCTGCTGAAAAATCAAACGCGCTAGGGCAACAGTCGTCATACAACTTGAGGCGTCGCCAGCCCTTTCGAGTTGTGTGTTTCTGAGGGAGTCATCGCCGTCGACCATTCAGGCAGGCTGGTTCTATAGGATGCAAGAGTGACGGTCAACAACCCTATCGGTTATACGAGAGGATCGAGGTACATGAAGGCTCCAGGATTCGATGACTCATTCAACTTCAAATTCATGAACGTGACCCACGGTACATTTGCTTCAATCGATGTTTGGCAACTTCCCTTCAATGTGGAAGTTAGCTAAAGTCATTTTAGTACTTAAATCGGGGAAAGAACCTCCTATTCCTAACCAATAGCTATCGCCCAAACAACTTACTTTCAAAGCTGTTCGAAAAGTCGATACGGAGTCGTCTGCTTCTATTCACCGATGAGAATGGTGTCCTCCTTGAGGAACAGTTTGGGTACTGAAAGAGTAGGTCTACCATACACCAACCTAATCGGGTTTCCAATATCATCAGCAAGGCGACCTAGGCGACGAAATAAGGACTACGATTGGAAACTCGGTACATGGAACTGCAGATCGTTAGGCCTTCACGGCTGCGACAGAATCTTATATGATGAACTAAATCCGCGCAACTTTGAAATAGTAGCACTGCAGGAACTTTGCTGGTCGAGACAGAAGGTATGGAAAAGCGGACATCGAGAGGCCACCTTTTATCAGAGCTGCGAGGATGTGTAAGTTGAGAATTAAGGGCCGGTTCTTCAACTACAGCATCATCAACGTGCACTGCTCATACGAAGGAAGAACCGACGATGAGAAAGAAGCGTTCTATGCGCAGCTGGAGCAGGTGTATGATAGCTGTCCGCAACGGGACGTTAAGATCGTCATCGGTGATATGAACGATCAGATAGGACAGAAGGCAATGTACAGACCGGTGATAGGGCCGAATAGCCTCCACGCCGCATCAAATAATAACGGCCAACGATTTGTGAACTTTGCAGCCTCCCGCGGCTTTCTTCCCCCGCAAAGACATCCACAAAGCCACCTGGAGATCACCTGACTTACAAGTGGAGAACCAAATCGACCACGTTCTAATCGATGGTTAATTCTTCTCTGACGTCATCAACGTCCGCACCTACCGCAGTGCGAATATTGATTCGGACCATTACCTTGTTGCAGTATGCATGCGCTCAAAACTTTCGACGGTGCGAAACACGCGTCAAAGTCGCCCACCGCGACCAAACATCGGGCAACTACGGGACGCCGAGGTTGCACGGGAGTACGCGCAGTAGCTGGAAGCAGCATTACCAACGGAAGAGCAGCTTGGCGCAGCTACTCTTGAAGATGGCTGGAGGGACATTCGATCAGCCATAGGTAGTACTGCTGTAGCGGTACTTGGTACTATGGCTCTGAACAAAAGAAACGACTGGTTTGACGACGAGTGCAAACAGTTAGTGGAAGAGAAGAATGCATCACGAGCGAGAATGCTGCAACACCAAACGAGGGCGAACGTGCAGCGCTACCGATGCGCACGGAACAGGCAAAACTCGGTCTTACGGAAGAAGTAGCGCCAGGAGGAAGATCGAGATCGCGAGGCGATGGAGGCACTGTAACGTGCGAATGACACACGAAAGTTCTACGAGAAGCTGAACTGTTCCCGTAAAGGCTATGTGCCACAAGCCGACATGTGCAGGGACCTTGGTGGCAACCTTTTCACGAACAAGTGTGAGGCAGGTGATTGACAGGTGGAAGCAGTACTACGATGAGCACCTTAATGGCGATGTAGCAGAGGACGACGACGGAGTGGTAGTAGATCTCGGTGTACGCGCAGATGACGACAGAATCCCAGCCCCTGACCTCCAGGAGGTTAGAGAGAAGATCGGCCGGCTGAAAAACAATACAGCCGCTGGAACTGACCAACTCCCCAGCGAGCTGTTAAAACACGGTGGTGAATCACTGGCTAAGGTGCTACACTGGGTTACTGCCAATATTTGGAAGGAGGAGGTAGTACCGGAGGAGTGGATGGAGAGTACAGTTTGCCCCATCTACAAAAAAGGCGACAAGTTGGAATGATGCAACTACCGTACAATCACGTTGCTGAACGCCGCCTACAAGGTACTTTCTCAAATTCTGTGCCGTCGACTATCACCGTTTGCAAAGGAATTCGTGGGGCAATACCAAGCGGGATTTATGGGTGCCCGCGCCACCACAGACCAAATATTCGCGGTACGGCAGGTCCTACAGAAGTGCCGTGAGTATAACGTGCCCACATATCACTTGTTCATCGACTTTAAATCAGCATACGACACAATCGTTCGAGACCAGCTATGGCAGATTATGCACGATTACGGCTTTCCGGGTAAACTGACACGGTTGGTCAAGTCGACGATGGATCGGGTGATGTGCGTAGTTCGAGTTTCGGGGACACTCTCGAGTCCCTTCGAATCTCGAAGAGGGTTACGGCAAGGTGATGGATTATCGTGCTTGCTATTCAATATCGCTTTGGAAGGTGTGATACGTAGGGCTGGTATCGACACGAGTGGCACGATTTTCAGAAGGTCTGTTCAGCTCTTTGGCTTCGCCGATGACATTGATATTGTAGCACGAACCCTTGAAAAGATGACGGAGACGTACATCATACTGAAGGCTGAAGCCGGACGAATTGGATTGGCCATAAACGCTTCGAAGACCAAGTACATGAGAGGAAGAGGTTCCAGAGAAGACAGTATTAACCTCCCGCCACGAATTCGTATTAGCGGTGATGAAATCGAGGTGGTAGACGAGTTCGTGTACCTGGGCTTACTGGTGACTGCTGACAACGACACCAGCAGAGAAATTCGTCGACGCCTTATGGCAGGAAATCGTACCTACTTTGGACTCCGGAGGACGCTCCGCTCGAATAAAATCCGCCGCCGCACGAAGTTAACCATCTATAAAACACTGATCAGACCGGTAGTCCTCTACGGCCACGAAACCTGGACTCTGCTCGTGGAGGACCAACGCGCCCTTGGGGTTTCCGAACGAAAGGTGTTGCGTACCATCTGTGGTGGAGTGCAGATGGAAGATGGATCATGGCGGAGGCGGATGAATCACGAGTTGCATCAGCGGCTGGGAAAACCACTCATCGTTCAAACGGCGAAAATCGGGAGACTACGGTGGGCTGGGCATGTCGTTAGGATGTCGGACGACAACCCGGTGAAAATGGTTCTTGATAACAACCCGACTGGAACAAGGCGACGGGGTGCGCAGCGAGCAAGGTGGCTCGATCAAGTGGAAGACGACCTGCGGGGCCTTCGCAGACGACATGGCTGGCGAGCTGCAGCCATGGACCGAGTTGAATGGAAACGACTTCTTCGAACAGCAAGGGACACTTCGGCCTGGAGTTGACTGGTAGGGTAATATCATCAGCAAAACAACTCGGTGTCCAACACGAAAGCACTCTTGCACATTGAAAAGGTTCTCGACATTTTTTTGCCCGTGTATCCCTCAGCGATATTTTCCACATCAATTGTACCGCCTGACTTGGAATGCTCGCGCAGAGTGGGAGAGAGTAGTGGTAGATCATGTTGTGGTAGTCTAGGTTTCGAATTGAACTATGGTTTGTTTGATTGCTACACTGCCCATAGAAGCATCAAAGTCCCTTATGGAAATGTTCACAGTTGAGAAAATTGCAAATGAAGTTCTAATCTTGAATTTATAGCAAACTAGCTGACCCGGCAAACTTCGTCTCGCCCATTTTTGTGCTTAATTTAATAATTTTAAACATACCAAATTCATTGATTCTTTGCGATTTGTTCATAGTCTAAAAATGCACGTCGAATCGGCCATAGGATATGATCAAAGTCAAAAGGCAAATCGTTCAAATGATTGGTTTTATCGGAATGACAACATCCTCGACTTTTGGCTTCTGTACATCACCTCTATTCTGAAAATATTCATATTGAGTGGTATTCGATCATTTTCAGCTGTTTTTCTGGCATCAATCTGATTCCGCAAATACTCATATTGGGTGGTGTTCAGTAATTTTGTTGTTTTACAGAAACTAAAAGTGGTCATCTTTGAATTCGAAATAGTGTCCAGGGTCATTGCTTGGCTTCTATGCATTATCTCGATTACGGAAATATTTATATTAAGCAATATCCGGTCTTTTCGGCAGTTTTTCCGAATCCGGGAGTCGCTATATTGGATATCAAAATGGCATTTGGAGACAAATTCTGGCCCCTGGGCGTCATTCTGGTTTAAGAAACACCCATTTTGGGTGTTATTTGGTCTTTTTCGGCTGTTTTCTAGAAACCAAAAGTCGCCATCTTACAATTCATAATGGTGTATGTGGTTAATTTTAAGCTTCTGATTCCGGAGATACTCATAGTGGGTGGTATTTGGTCATTTTCGGCTGTTTTTCAGACACCGGAAGTCGCCATCTTACAATTCAAAATGTTGTCTGAGGTCGAGTGGTAGCTTCAGAGCACCATTGCGATTCCGGAAATACCCATATTAGAAACCGGAAGTTTTCACCTTAAATTTATAAATGGCGTATGGAGTCGAGTTTTGACTCCTGTGCATCGACCCGATCATTTTAGGCTGTTTTCAGGAAAACCTGGTTGAAATATCTATTTAGCTTGTATGGGAGACCTGCCTCCCCTTCCAGAGTACGGAGGAGTATCAAACCACCATAGAAGTTTAGGTTGATTTGTATAAGAGCCCTCCTATCGAGAAAAGAGAGGGGTGTTAAAACACCACTAAAATATTTTCAGCCCAAATACCTCCACATGCTAAATTTGGTTCCATTTACTCGATTAGTTCTGGAGATGTGAAAAAATTTGAGTTTCATTTGTAGGAAACTTCACCCTTTCAGAAGAAGGAGGTGTGTTGAACTATTATGGACATATTTGTAACCCCTAAAAATATTCACCTGTCGAATTTGATTCCATTTCATTGGTTAGTTCTCGAGATGTGCAGAAATTTGTGTTCCATTTCTATGGAACCCCTCCTTTTCAGTAAAGGAAGGGATCCCGAACTATCTTAGTCACCTTTCTCGGCCCCTAAAACCCCTATACACAAAATTTCACGTCGATCGGTTGAGTCGTTTCCAGTAGTTGGATCAGACAGACAGACAGAGCTGCATTTTTATATGTTTAGATAGTTGAACCGATCACCGTGACGGTAGCCACCAGTCGAGCGTGATTCTATTTGTATTTAATTTTCGGTGGCAGCTTTTGAAGGATGATCTCAAAATAACTGTCGAGAGTCACCTATTTTAAAATGCTGTCATACTATTGTTGTTCATTGCGCCTTCTGCGATCTCATTTCTTCGTTGTATGGAAATTCTATTTTCGTGAATTCCACCATTTTCCTTTAAATTTTATTAGTTTTCTTGCCGTAACAATTTGCCTTGGATGAAGACGAACACAAAAAAACAAAGCCAGCTCAAATCAGACGCTCCGTTGTAAAGTTATGGACGGTCGCACATATATGTAACTTTATTTTATATATAAGAAGATAACTATGATTTAACAAAAAGTATGTTTTATTCAACTGTATGTTCATGAGGTGAAGCTTTGGGTACTTTCATGAGTTTTAAGAACTTTCACATTAATTCCAGGCTTGGAAATAAATGATGGGACTCGTTTGCCTTTATTTTTTTTTCTATATACAAAAAATAGAAGCATATCTGTCTCCACGCATTTTAAGACGGCCAATGCATTTATAATTATTCCTTGTTGTGTCTGTCATGTGAACAGTTTATTTTAAACCAACATAGAATTGCAATATAGCTATTTGGTTTTAGCGAATTGTAGCATGAACCGGTGCATGTTATTTACCAAAGAGCAACTACAGTTGATAGACGAAAACTCGTTCGACATAGAGTCTACAAAGAAATTCCTTAAGAGTCCACAAGAAATTGATACAGACCGTAAGGCCACACTCCTGAACACTTTTTTCTACCCATCCCAGATGCTAAGAAGAATTTCCGGAAACAGTTGCCAGAAAAAACTTTACTTTAACTTTCGGTTTTCTTCGAAAATACACATAAGTTTTATTCAGTTTTTATGTCTCTAGCTTATTTTAAGTGAAGTGCGTTTTAATTTATTTTAGTCAATAATATACTTTTCTTTTAACTGATAACAAATGTGAAATGTTGTTCTTAAAAGACATTTTAGTATATACTTAGGATGGGACTCGTATGCCTTTATTTTCAATATGGGACAGGCAAGGTATGGTATTTTTCCAGTATTTTTCAGAAGAAACTTTCAAATTTCATCAAGGCAGACGAAAATATGAACAAAATTAGATATATTGACAGCATAAACTCAAATTTGCCAAAAAGTCATATGGGACTCTTATGCTTTTATGGGTAGTAAAGTCATGTTCCAAGAGCAAGATTGAACAACAGATGAAGTATTAGGAAGTAAACTTGCTTTGTCCGCCATTACAGATTTTCCTTTCGATTCCTGCACCCCTAGAGGTAAGCGTACTCCAGGTTGAGAACCGCTGTGTCGACATAATATTCTAATATATTTGATCGAAGCTATCTGTCGGACAGATTCTTCCCGGTTTCCTTACACAATTTGTGCTCAGAGCAACTCTACATCAACGCAGGAGTGCCCCGAGGTAGCATCTTGGATCCACTCAGGTACAACATTAACTACTCATATAACTCATCTCTTCCTGGGGGTGTTGTGTTGTCCCTATTCGCGAATGATACCGCGATCATGCAGGCTGCAAAAGGACCTGGATATTCTGACAACAACTGAAGGATTGTGATGAATGCGGCTAAGTAGTAGCCAGAACTTTTTTTCTGCGGAATGCGGCTCAGTGGCTACCTCATGTAGTGGACTAACGTGCTGGATTTACCCTAGACAGTCATATGATCTTTAGGTCATATATGGGTAAGACAATAAGCAAATGCAATGTTCTTATCAGGGCCCTCTACCCCCAGAACCCGAAACTGAACGAGACTGGACCTGGGAACCATTGGAAGACTTGGTAGCCATTTGGTTGCCGATAGTGAGTCGTGAGAGTTGGAGGTGGGTTACTAACTATGTAGTTCTTTTGAACTATGCATTTGCTCTTTCCGTTCCATTTGCTTTTAGAATTTCAATCAATATATAATATTGATCAAACAGCAGAAGTGAGAGCTTTGAGAAAGTTGATTCAGAAGTACTAACTTCGCGAGTGGATTGTTCACTGCACCAGTAATCTCGATCACTTTTCAGCTAATTGCCTTAAGTAAGTGTGTGTATAGCGTGAGTGCATATCGTGTGTGTGTTTGTGTTTGTAAGAGTGTGTGTATATGTTGAAACATGTATGAAACATGTCTCAAAAATGGCAAAATATAACTTCTTTTGGTTCAAATATGGAAGAAAAATTCCTCGTGATGGCTTGAATATGTGTTTCTAAATGACCAAATCAACTTGAAAATGTGCCGATGGATGTCCTAGAAATGACTAAAGACTACTTAGTGCTGTCAAGATTTTTCGAAAATATTTCATGAATATTACTACTATGGATTTAAAAGCCCGGAAACATGTTCTTAGTATTTACTACATTTTTCAAAGCTGTCATACAAAAATCGCGAATTTCTTTAAATTTGCATCTAACCTGTTTCTAAAATGCATCAGAAAAGTTCTCAAATCATTCTAAGATTTTTTAAAATTCCTACAATTATCGAAAATGTCTCAAAATATATGAAAACTGTTTCAATGTGATCTCATTGATATTATTCCCTCCGTCTCTGTGGTGTACAGTAATCATTATCATTTAAAATCATTCTAAATCAGAAAAATAAGCGATGACATAAAGGTTTTTTAACCGGAAAATGTTCGCTGATGTTCAGGGAAGACATTTGGAGAAAAATAGTTAGTACCTGATTACTACAATTTGAGCTATTATTCACAAAACTACGTAAAACATGCAAAATTATGACTTGTCAAGCTGAATTTGCCTCTAAATCAAAATTCAAAGCGATGACATAGGATTCTTTTTCCATTAACATGTTTGTTACGTTCAGGAAAGACTTTCGAGGAAAAATAATTAGTATCTGATTACTAAAACTTGAGATATCATTCACAAAACTACGTAAAACATGCAAAATTGTGACTTTTATACTGAATTTACCTCTAAATCAAAATTCGAAGCGATGATATGAGATTCTTTTTCATTAAAATGTTTGTTAATGTTTGAGAAAGACATTTGAGGAAGAATAATTAATAGCTGATTACTAAAATTTGATATATTATTCACAAAACTACGAGAAAAAAGCAAAAATGACTTTTTAAGTTGAATTTGCGTCTAAATCAAAATTCTAAGCAATGACATGTGATTCTTTTTCATTAAAATGTTTGTAATGTTAAGGAAAGACATTCGAGAAAAAACTTAGTATCTGATTACTAAAACTTGAAATATTATTCACAAAACTACGTAAAACATGCAAAATTGTGACTTTTTATGCTAAATTTACCTCTAAACCAAAATTCAAAGCGATGACATGAGATCCTTATCTCAGTAAAATGTTTGTTAATGTACAGGAAAGACATTCGAGGAAAAATAATTAATAGCTAATTACTTAAACTTGAAATATTATTCACAAAACTACGTAAGACATGCAAAATTATGACTTTTTATACCCAATTTGTCTCCAAATCAAAACTCAAAGAGATGACATGTGATTTTTTTTTCATTAGAAAGTTCGTTGATGTTAAAGATGTTAAATGATGTTCAAGTAAAAATAACAGGTATTTGATTACAAAAACTCGAGATAATAATCACAAAACTACGTGAAACATGCGAAATCATGACTTTTCATACTGAATTTGCCTCTAAATCAAAATTCGAATCTATGATCTGTGATTTTTTGAAGTAGAATACTTCTCTCAGGAAGTTCGGCTACATAGGGATGTGAAATGAAAATCTAAAACCGAAAATAGTGAAAGATATGTCCAATTTCAAATGCTAATAAATCGGTTAGTATTCGATGGATTTCCTTCGTTCTTGCAGAAATAGATTGGATAATCTTCTAAGATTCTTTCCAAATGAAGATAATTGTAACTTTATTATTCAATCTATTGTACTATTGAAAATAATCAAGCCATGTCAAAACGAAAAATTCGACCTCTGATTGGTCGATATATGATTGCTTCCCAAGCAAGGTCGACAGAATCATATACCTTGCAATTTAAAATATGCTATTTGGCCTATATAAGAGCCTGTTTCAGCCAAAACTGCTCATAATAGTTCGAGACAGCGACAACAGCAGTCATCCCTTAGCGGAGCAGTAGCAGTGCAGTGGATACTAGCGATAGCGGATAGCGGCCACAGCTGTGGAATAGCAATGGATAGCGCACTAGTTGCAGCGGATCTCAGCATCGATAGCAGCTGGGCCAGCTGATGCAGGGGCAGCGAAAACCAATGGCAGCGTAATGCGTCCACAACTGGGGCATAGCTACGGATAGCGTAGCAGTTGCAGCGGGTATATCTGACCATGAAGCATTTATGCATTAATTGAATGAAAATTGCAATTGCAGCAATCGGCCTTTTTCAAGGCTACTAAATGTATTTGGAAGAGCACAATGAATAGTTATTAATAAACTGCAATTGAGGTTTGATGCTGCTACAAATGCACAGCAGTGTGATGTTTATTACGATTTGTTGATACTTTGCTTAACAAGCGGTGTATACGAAACAAATCCGATTTCAAACAAAAAAGTTCGGCACGTTCTGCTCACGATGCTGAGTCTGTTTTAGATCTTTCTTGTAAAAGTATTCTACTTCAACATTGCGGTCGTGGCTTTGCATACAACCCTCCTGTGATTTTTTTAAGATGAAATTAAGGGAAAATTCATTTGAAATTTAAATAATTTTAATAAAACTACGTGAAAAATGCAAAACCAAGATTTTTAAGCTTAATTTGTCTCTAAATCAAAATTTAAAGCATGTGATTTTTTTCAATGAAATGTTCGTTCATGTTCAGGAATGACATTTGAGAAGAAATGATAGGTATCTGATTACTGAAAATGTAGATATTATTCACAAAACTAAGTAAAACGTGCAAAGTCATGAATATTTAGGCTCAATTAGTCTGCAAATCAAAATTCAAAGCTATGATATGTGACTGTTTTCCAATAAAATGTTAGTTAATGTTCAGGAAAGACATTTGAGAAAAAATAACACGTATCTTATTGCTAAAAGTTGACATATTATTAAAAAAAACTACGTATGTTCGAAGCATTTTTGTAGATGATTTTCTGCATACAAAGAAACACCTTAGAATACTTTCTTTGATTTTTTTTGAAAAACATATAATACATGCAAAACTTTGACTTTTTAAGCATAAGCTCAAATCGCATCTAAGTCAAAATTCAAAACGATGACATGTGATTTTTCTTTCAATAAAATGTTCGTTGTTTCTTTAACATTTCCAAATATTTTTTTGCACAAAAATCCATGTTTTGAATCAGTGTGAGTCGAGCATAAAAAATTTATATTTCTGATGTATTCGTTGATTTGTGAATAGTAAACCATTACGAGATTCGATTCACTTTTTTACCTTTACCCAAACTAGATCTTGGAACATTTAGCTGGAGGAAAGGTCCCATTTCATTGGTTTGAACATAGATTAAGAGGCGACTTTAGCATTGAAAGTAATTTTTTTATTTTCTACATAGTTTTGTGGATTGCACAATTTTAGTTATCAGAAAACCTTCACTTCTTCCCAGATGTGTTCCTTGGACACCAACAAACATTTTAGTTTTGAAAAAAATTACAAGCATCTCTTTAGAGTTCATTATAGAGGAGAAATAAACATGAATGGTCATGCTCAATTCTTCTTACTTACTTTAATTTCCTAAAAAGAGGTTTTACTGTAAACGATTGTCAAATAGCCCGAATATAACCCAGTATAGGTATATTCGAAACTGGGATGACTCGACACAACATTTTTCAAAACGGCGGCGTCAGAAAAATAACCCAAAGTGGTATTTGGCCAACCATTTCAATAATTCCAAAAGTGGAACTCCATACGTCGTTTGAAAATCCGATATGGCGACTTCCAGTTTATGTGTGTTCCGTTCTCAAAATATTGAAGTATTTAAAGTGATGATGAACCTATAAGATGTGAAATATTTTTTAAGTAAGTTGTGCTAAAGCAGTAATGAATTATAAAAAATGATTCTTAAATTTGATCCCGAGCATCGCCGGGAACGTTCAACTAGTTATATTATATATTATTAGTTAAATTATTTGTATCGTGATCTTAATCTTCTAGAAATTCTTAAATTTGTATTTTTTGCCCATCGCTCCACATTAGGTCTGGTTTATTTTTAAGGTTATAATCAAACCATTTCATAAATTTTCATAAACTTCAACTATGAGGTGTTTAACCAGTTCCAAAACCATTTAAAACGCCGTAATTAGCTTTCGCGTTTACTTATAAACAATCTTTCCGTAACGGTAATTGCAAAGGTCCAAAAACTCGAAACCCGCCACTGACTGACTGAATGATACGCGCTCTGCGTAAAATTGTTTGAAGTCAATCTGAAACGATTCGTCTAACTACGGGCGAGCCATCCTTCGGGCAGCTTCTTGAGCAACAATTACGCTAATTAGGTTACGGCAGTTGTTGATGACTGTAATTGAGAGCACTTCTGTCGAAATTAAACTGAAGAAAATGGTTCTAGAAGTAGAAACGACGGCGGAGAGAAGCTTGCTGCCGTACGTCAGCTTCCGCCAAAGATTGAAGAACGTGGCTAAAAAATTTTCGAACATTTCACTCCTACGGTGCACAACCACAGGAACGGCAGTAACAAAGTGTGTGTGTGTGTGTTTGAACGTGTTTGCCTTCGGTCTGGGAAGTTATGGTTTCAGTCCCCAGGCCTAGGCCAGAGCGCGCCGCAGAGTGGTTTCTGGCAAACTGGCTTCCGAGCCCGTGCTCACGTCAAGTACATTTCCTACCAGCAGCCCTCGGGGCGAGCTCTACGGCATACTTTCTTCCTCTCGGTTTGTTCCGGTTTGCCCAGCAACCTCGTTTATAGGTGCAAACCCATAATAAAGTTCTAGAGTAAGAGCGCTTTTAATATGGACTGAATTATTAAATAAATATTTTAAGAATTTTCATGCTCCAACTTTCTTTCCTAGCTGGTGGTTTTACGTTCGTGTGTATGTGAGTGTGTACCCAAGCCGAAGGAAGTGAGTTTATGTTGAGAGTGCGCCTTCAGGTACGGTTAGAAAGTTGGCAAAGTTTCATTTTCGCTGTTCCACCGGTAATTACTTTGTACTGCCCATCCGACACTGGTTACTTTTTTCCGTTCGTTGGCAGGCAGTCTATAATATACCTTCTTTCTTGGTACTCGTCTAGGCGCTTGGTCCTTCACAGTGTTATTATGAGCTGTAATGTTCACTGCCTTCACTGGAGAACGGTTACTGCTTGTTGGCGATCCACAGCCCAGTGTTGACGGCGGCGTTGATAGCCTTAAGCTTCGCAAGTGCTTTGTTTTTCGGCCTGCTCTAAACTTGACGGTCTGTTGCTGAAGTTTCATTACAGGAATTCAGTTTGCGGCTGTTATTGCCTATTTCGAACATACAACATGGAAGGTTGTACGAGGCATGTGAAAAGGTCGTTTTGTTTGACAGTCTGATCTGATTCAAGCAGTTGTACATTTTCATAACCGCACTAAACAATCGTGACTGGGCTTTGTTTGTTTGGAAGTTTAATTTTTTTCCAATTTCCAATTGAAATTGAAACTGTCGGGCTCTAGAGGTACGAGTTGGAAATTAAACATTCAAGTACGACTAGCTGCGCGTGTGTTTCTAAAACCATCGCATAGTTGTGCCAACCACGAAAACAATTACAACCTCATGCTCATTCAATCGAAGTTCGCAGATTAAATTATGGCCCACTCTATTGCTCGCGCTTAGCCGAACAGCACCGAATACCCCAACAAAGGAGCATTTCCGCCATGGACGGTAGTTTACGGAATGCCCCGGTGCACCTGTACTTCATCCTGACGAGTTGTTGTTCGTGCTGAATAAGTCCAAAGTTGCATAAATGCAAATTTCGCGCTGCTATATTTCCAACTACATCAGACTGTGCACCAACTTCATCGCGGTTCTGCAAAATGAGGCAATGTCAATGTCGGAACGTGTTAAATAAATAAAACTTTCAAGGTACTTTGCCTTCTTCTCCCCACACTCACACAAACACGAATGTGCAGTCGGCATATCACGAGCAGGAGTCACGCAACTATTCATGGTCTGAATTTTTTAAGTTTCAGTTAAAATTCAAATTGTATACTGAAAGTCGCGGTCCCAGTGTTGGCCAAACTCATAGCTTTCGATATAAATATTTTAATTATACGCCCGCAGCATGATTAATTAATAATTGAAAATTGTCACCATGATGACCGAGCGGAGATGAGCGTCAAACTCGCTTACCACGACTGCGTTAGAGCGTACACATACATCAGAGGAAAATTCACAACTTAATTAATATATATCACACATGTGTCGTGTTGTCGTGCGATATGCATAACGTAAAAGAGGAGTCCTTCTACCTACGGACGGCGAACTAAACCGCAAGATAAAAGAGAATCGATTTTTATTTCGCTGATACGGTTTTAGCAAGCTTGAATGGAGATGAGGTTTTTGCGTCGGACGGAGGGATATGGCTTGGTATTAAACTAAGCGATAAAATTGTCTGTTTCTTATCAGACATTTATGCATATACAACATTTTTTGAAAGTTCTATGGGCAATATGACCTATCGTCAAATATCTTCCATTTTTGATTTGAATTACTCTTACACACGAGTCTGACTAACTAAACTAAATATTCCCCACCTAAATTAAAACGCAAGAATAATGCTCTAAAGGAGCGTTAGTATTTTGCAGTCTGTGGCAAAATACTAACGCTCCTTTTTTAAACTCACGCTCAGAAGTTTTCGGTCGTACGGAGAAACAGTTTGATAATGAATCACCTTCCACAGCGCTAGATTTTGAATTTCCCGTCTATGTGGGAAGCACCGTCATACAGACATATCTGTAGCACTACTGGACATGTCCGGGCATGTTGATTCCGTCACGCTCGTTTTCAGTCGTTTGGTCACGGCTAATACCATACAAACTTTTCAAACAAGAAAAAAACTTTCCCAAAAAGAAAAGAAAGAAGTGCAGAGCTGGCAGAATTTTTTATGCTTTTTTCAATATTTTATTTATTTAATAATTAACATTAATATTTAATATCCCAGACACCAAACAGGCAATAATCACGCTAGAAAGTCGCTAAAGCCACTATTTTGCGATAAAATGGTCTTCGTGCTCATTTTAGCTGCAAATAAGTAAAACAGCTCTATTGACATGGAAGGAATCATGGAATCATGGAAGTTTAATGCTACTCAATGTTTTGGAATTTCTCATTGGAGTGAATAGTCAAGAATAACCACGAACGAGCGTTTTAAGAGCTACAAAGAAAGTAACTACAAATTTATTGCATAAGATGTTTGGGTCTTTTATCAATGTTGTACGTAAAATTACGTCTCCTTACCCCGAACAACGAAGTTATAAATACGGAACAGAAACATCAGTAAAGACCTAGGCTGCTAACGAAGTAAGTAATGGCAACCATTTCAATATAAACCAACCGTAGAGATTTTACCACGATTTATTTCTCCCAGATGGTCTCGAGGAACGATGCTGACCTGACAAGCCAGTCGTCGTAGGTTCGAGTCTCGGTTCGGAAGAGACTGTTAGTGTCAGTAGGATTGTAGAGCCAGCCCCGCAATTGTCGTGTACACTGGACAGTCGGCTGCGAAGTCTGTGTATAAATAAACAGGAGGTCAAGTTCCGAATCGGAATGTAGCACCAAGGCTTTGTATTTATTTCTCCGAGAACCAGTCATTCCACATCCTATGGTCTGAACACATATTTTAAATAAAATCCATTATCCATTCTGATTACTATTTAAATAAAAAAAATCACCCAAGTCACTATTATTTTACTCCGAGTCCACTACCTGCGCTGGAAGTGGCTTACCAGCTGAAAGTGAACACGTCAGATCCAAACGAAAGCAAACACGCCAGATTCAGAAGTGCTGCAGACACTTGGTGGACGCATAACTATTTTTTCAATCGATTGCTGTAAAAAAGAAGTAAATCCGTTGATCATTGACGCTCTTGGTGCGTTTGGTTTTTCAATTTGCACCCGTATGCTGCCGTAAGACGTGACTTTATGTCAAAAATATTAATTGCACAAAACGACATCTTTAGCTCATAGGAGAACCCTTGCAAAGTTTCAGACAGATTTTATATGATCGAATGAAATTGTTGTCCATCTTTTTTGTTTTTGTAGGATTGCACTTTTATGACGCACCAGTGGGACTTTTTAGCACCTCAAATTCATTCAATAGAAGATTTATTTTTAATTTTTCTGCCACCCGTTAGAATGTTTTTAATAATGATAAAAAGATTTATTTTTGAAACTTTGCAACTTCAAATAAATGATTTCGTGGTGCTGAGAAGTTTGTTTCATTGGTCAATATAAATTTTCTTGTTTCAAATTTTTTGAACACCAATAATTACAAGTGCTTCGTATAAACCAACACAAGCTTCACCAAGTTCCACAAAACATCACTTCATGTAGAGAAAGAATTTACTTCCCTTTTGTGTGGACTTCTCTATTACTAGTGCTCTTTGCGCAAGATATATGTCAAAACAACAAAGAGAAGAGCCTGCGACTCGAAACCAGAGCATATAGTCAGAATCTTGCTGTTTTCCTATTTTCCACTGATGAGAAACCATTCCTGGTATTCAGTGCCATCCTAACGATATGCAGTTGAGTTGAAGAAAAAGTACTGTACTCCGTGCGTGTGCAGCGCAGTCCGTCCACTTTTGCATATTTTTTCATTACATCACTTACACGGCGCCGCCTACTTGTGTTTCTCTTCGTATGTATTTCAGACAATCACACCGATTTTGCATCGTGCAGGAAGCAGGTTGGTTCACCGTCAAATAGCTATTCTTCTTAATCGAAATTGCAAGTAATACTGTTGGTCGTGACAAAGGAGGCAAAGTCCAAGGAAAGGCAAAGGGAAAGGCAAATTTCAATTTATCTCGTACAGGACTTTAATAAGCGGTTCATCGTCTTTTGCGTAGTAGAAAATTATGCGCGTTGGTGTTGGGGTACCCGTCTATCTGGTGGCTGTAATGTACTATCTTGCTGTAAAAGTGTTAGAATTGGCGCACGGTGCTCCAACAGACCGTCATTATGAAAAAAAAATGCACCAAAGAATCTGAGTGCACCATTCGATTCAAGGACCAGACACCAACACTTATTATTCTTACTAAATCTAACAAGTGAACAAATTAAAATTTACCTGTACCGTCGACCGATTTCGAGCAAAATTCTGCTCATCATTCAGGGCGAGGCCCGATGTCCAACCATAGTTGGTGTCTGGTCCTTGATGTCGTTCGTCATATTAAGCTCTTGCGGATTTGTTATGATGTCCAGAATCTCTGGTCAAAATTTCAAAATCATCGTACGGTACATTTTTGAGTTATGCCCGTTTGAAGGTCGTAAAGTACAAAAAAGTGATATTAAAACGACGAAATACTCAATGTAAAGCACGTTTTTCAACCACCATTTTATTAAATAACTTCCAAAATAGTTTCTACAAATTTCAAGTATATATTTCAAGACATTTACAATTGGTGGAAAGATTTTTTGAAAATCCCACAATGCACAGTGGTCTAAATTCAAAAAATCGTGATCGTTCTAGATTTGACTATGAAAAATTGATTTTATGTACTCAATGTCTTCAGCAAAACTGTTTCATAAAACAAGGTCTTACTTTTGGCGATTTTGGTTTTTCGATCAATCTACTTAACAGTTAGCTGAAAAAAAATATTTTTTTCTAATTTTCAATATACCAGGTTGCTTCCTTCAGCAAAGGAGTTGGGAATTTTTAAAACAGAAACAATTGCTGAATACTGCGATGTCCTATCGATACGGTAAACACGACAAAATAGATATTTTTGTGGAACACCCCTCTTTAAAATCAGTTTTTTGTCTATAATTTCGTCTGTAATGGTCAAAACAATGCAAAATGTGCTAAGAATTTATGCATTCAGCTAAGCTTTTCTTAAGACTTTGTAAAATTTATCGTTTTGAAAATCTCAGAAAAAATTATAGACAAAAAAACTGATTTTAACGATGGTTGTTCCTTGAAAAACTGTATTTTGTCGTGTTTACCGTACAGATAGGATCGCAGTATTCAGCAATTGTTTTTCTTTTATAATTTTCCATAACTTTGCTAAAGGAAGCAGTCCGGTATATTGAAAATTAGAAAAAAATATTTTTTTTTATCTAACTGTTAGGTGGATTGATCGAAGAACGAAAAACGCCAAAAAAAGGCCTTATTTTATGAAACAATTTTGCTGAATACATTGAGCACATAAAATCAATTTTTCATAGTCAAATCTAGAACAAAAACGATTTTCCGAATTTAGACCACTGTGCACTGTGGGATTTTCAAATAAATCTTTCCACCACTTGTAAATATCATGAAATAAATACTTGGAATGTTTAGAAACAATTTTGGAAGTTGTTTTATAGAATTGTGGCTGAAAAACGTGCTTTACATTGAGTATTTCGTCGTTTTTATATCACTTTTTTGTAGTTTACGACCTTCAAAAGGGCATAACTCAAAAATGTACCGTACTATGCTTTTGAAATTTTGACCAGAGATTCTGGACGTCATAACGAATCGAATGGTGCACTCAGATTCTTTGGTGAATTTTTTTATAATAACGGTCTGTGGGAGCACCGTGGGCGGAGAACGCTGCTAGAGATAATAAAGCGAGAATCATTCCGCGGCATCTATAGTTGGCAATCCACAATAATGAGGAACTGAACAAGGTTTTATCTGGCATCATGGCCGAATATCCAAGCTTTTCTGAGCCGATAATAACAGGAATGGAGGCATAATTTGATTAATTCCCTATTTTGTAAGAAGTAAAATCAACCGTCCTTTTAAGAACGACCATATGGTTTTTTTCCTCAATAGACTCCCTTACTGCGACCAGAATCGCCAATCTATCTTCAGATATCTATCAGCAATACCTTTATTGAATATGCTTATTATTTATCCGTGCTTGTGTGTAATACGATTTATCCCTTCCTCCTACACGCAGTCTGCTCTACAGTACGGAGCCTCGTTCTTTCTGCCAAATATCACCAATTTCAATGCCCGGAGAAGTTTCTTTGGGCGTTCTTTTGGCCAGTTTTTTCATAAGAGGGACTTATTTTGCTAAGAAGCAGTCACACCAAGGAATTAATAAATCAAACGCAAAGAAAAAGTAATTTGTTGTGGACCTCGTTATTGTCAACACTCCTGGTCAAAATTTAAATATAATTTAAATTCCTTAGCTTATTTTCCTTCAAGTTGCATCATTCAAAATGTCCATAATCAAAAGAGTTCCAAAGATATTAGCAAAACAGGAATGGAAATTATGAGCAAGTCAGAGTAAATATGACCTAACTCCCTCAAAATTCTGTAACACGAGTTTTTCTCATAACTTGATTGAATTAAAGATGTCTGATCAGGTCGAGGAATTAGCTACGAATCAAAGTTTACTGAGGGTGTATAAAGTCAATGATTCTATCCTATCATTTAAGTGCGTTTTTGTAGTACACCCGACATCTTTCGATCTCCATACAGCTTTGGCCCAAGTAAAGCCGTGGTCGGATACGGGAGCCTGATGATTGGAAGTCACATGTTTTAGCTCAATAGCCTTCAGATCTACTTGACTCGCGAACAAAATGGTGTCTAATACCGACGTATTTTTTTCAGCCCGAATAACCTATCTCCTTCTCTGCAAGACAAATCGAATTTTTGCTGTCGCAATTGATGAACGTATTCGTTAATGCCGTACATTTCACGCAAAAATCATTTCCACCAGATAGCTTATCGATAAAACCATGTATTTTGCTTCCGTAGTAGAGAAGCTACGGTAGATTGGTTATCACTGCCTCATTGAGCTTGAATTTTACCTGTAACTTGATCATTCGAAAATAAGAGAAAATCATCTACGTAATCTGCCATAATGATAAGCTTCTCATTACCCGTCGTGTCGAACTTTAAACGTTTCAGTCTCATCCGTTTGAGTTTTCGGTCCAGCTTGGTATTCCAGACCTGCCCGCTTAAGTCCAAGGCTTTCTTCAAGCGGCATACCTTCTTTGGAGCGTCATGACCTTCAATCGACCTTTTCCATGTATATTTCCTAATCGTCCTCGAGAGAAGAGAACCTCCAGATGTCCCAGTTCAGTATGCCAGTTTGACATCCTCCAGGTGTCTGGTTGGCCTTCAACGCGTTGTACTCGAACTCCATTGCTTTAACCTACTGGTCACGGTCGACCCGGCCTAATGTCTCCTGCGCTATGTCAGGATCTTTCTTCACCTGTGAAAATCAGATGGCGAGAGATGGTTGCCGCCATGGATGGTAGGTATTAACTTGCCTTGGACTGACAATAACTTCTTGACTGCTCTCTACCGTAGCATGTTGATCGCCATTCATGGTTTCTTTTTGGTCAGCTTCAGTGAAATTCATAGTTTCCACAATTGATTCTTGGACGCCTAGAACAGTGCAAAACTCCGCCACCTCATCCAGTATCACAACGTTTCGACTCTCTGTTTACTATTTCCATTTTACATTCGGTAGACCTTGGCGTTTACCGATCAGAATGCATGGTGGGATTTGAAATCCCAATCCCAATTCGATAGTCTTATCTATGGCACGTGTGTCATAATTTTGGCTCAAAAACACGTAAATTTGACAAATCCGGCTTTCTTCCTGTCAATTCAAAAGGGAGTAACTAGGATTGATCAAATATACAGCTGTTGACTCTGATCTGCCCAAAATCGCTTGTCTAGCTTAGTATCGAAAAGCGAGCTCCTGTCTCTTGAATCGTCCTGCTCATGCGTTCAGCCAGTCTATTTTGCTGCTGCATTCGTTCTTAGAAACGCCATGCATTTCTTGAATACCCCAAATGCATCCTCCTGGAACTTCAGGAAATATGCAAACGTCGTTCTGCTCCCATTATCGATAAAAGTGACGAAATATTTGTTCCCACCGATTGAAGGTTTCTCCATTGCTCCAATTAAATCCGAATGGTCTAGCTCAAGAACATCACATGCCCTTGTTCAACCGGATTTAAATGGCATCCTCTGGTGCTTTCTTCCGATGTGACATTCGTTCCTTCACCAATTCAGGTAATCGTTTCACGCTGTCTACGTTTAGATGAGCTATTACCGATGCCAAAGTATTAAATCGGTTGATGAACGTGCCACACATGCCCTCGGAAGACCAACATGATGAAGTTGATAACGACCGTCTTTCTCTTGCCCCATGGCGATGACTTCTCCCGTTGATTTGTCCCTGACTACAGACGACTTCCTTGTAAAAGTAGATGCAGTAATATTTCTTGCAAATGCGTCTCACAGACAATAGGTTGACTGCGAGATCTAGAACACACAAAGCATCGCCAATATTTAGGCTACAGAACTCACCGTCTACATCAGCATCAAACTTTACGCGTCCAACTGCGTCAACTGGTATTTCAGGTGCATCAGTAACATAAATGGTCTAAGATGACTTCTTTGCTCCTACGAAAACCATTCTCGTTGCTGCTCATATGGTCTCCAGCTTCGAAATCCAAAATCCACTCATCTACTGATTGGTTCTATTTTTTACATACCTATAAAGCCTTTTTTTTTCGAACGTTCAGGGAACTTTTCTCATTCATGCAAGGCTGTGATTGCGATTTCTTTGGACATTCCGATGCATAGGGGCTTATTACGGGAGTCACTTCACGGTGAGAACGAAGTGAAAAAAGACGCGTGCAAACCAAATGGGAATCACTTTCACCGTGCCTATTACGGTTGTCACTTCACCGTGAAGTGACTCCCGTAATAAGCCCCATAGTTACCAAACCTTTTACATTTGAAACATCTCATGTTGGATTTGTCCTCCTTCTTGGTCGGCTGCTCCGGATGCATTGCATACGCCCCAGTTGATCCGCCGGCATTGAAATTGGAATCGATCATCCTGGGAAATCTTTCATTTGACCCAATCTGAACCTGATGCATTCATTCCCGTGACCATGGGCTAGTATCACTTCGGCAAACCCATCATTAGAACCAGTGACGTCCATTCATCATCTAGCGGAATTTCAATCTGCTGCAGGCTTGTGGTCAAAATTTCATCAACATACTCCTTTACAGACGAAATCGCGGATTCAGTAAGGTTTTAGTTCTACTTCTCAATACTCAAGCAAATTGTCTCTCTTACATTCGCTGATACTACGTTCAAGTATGGAGAATTCACAGCTTTCCAGGTTCCCTCCTTTATCACGATCATATGCATACCGAAGGCCCCCGTCGTGTATTGCTCACGGCCTCGAAGCTTCTCCAACGGTTGATGGGAAACGCTACTCGGAATTCTCTGCTAACACACCTTTGTTAAATGATTACGTCCGGCGGAGCACATGGTGAACCAGTTCACCGTAGCCGTTGACTTGCTCAGGGATGCTCGAATAACCCGAAAAAAATTTCGTACGATTTTTTGAAGTAGAATACTTCTCTCAGGAAGTTCGGCTACATACACGCAAAAGTTAAAGTCTTGTACAATCATTGTGTCTTCCCGATTCGCACAAATGTTGCACAGAAATCGCACAATAAATGTGTGAAACGCATAACGCAACAGTTGTACTGCGAATACATTGACATAGAATGAAATCAGAATATGTATCATATACCGACACTTTATTTCTCACGTCGAGTGTATTAGTGACTGCTACTCATGGAGCAGTGCAAGCAGCAAACCACAACTTGTGAACTCACTAGATTTAAATAGCTATAATACTCGATCGATTTATCTCGAAGGATTTGGTAATTAAAAATTACCATTTAATGATTTGCAAAAAAACGAAACAAAATTCTGTTCACAACATTTTGTAATCCACACTAGCTTCACCGCAAAACTAGCAAAACCCTCCTTTCCACAAAGCCACAAAAGCGTTGCTGATTTTTTATGGCAACACTTGAATTGTGAATAATTATTATTTGTCATTCTGTGCACGCACTTTTTTCTCAAGCGACGAGAGAAATTTCTCTCTCGCTCGTAGAATTTCCATGTATGTGCGACAAGACTAGACACGTCACATACAATTTGCAGGTTGCACTTTCGCTTCTCTTTCGGTTCGGATTGCGACGCGCAGGCGATATCTCGTTGCTTCACGAAATGAGCGAGACACCCGTGCTTTACCCACATACTTGATACCAGTGTTGTTAGTCTCACTCATACTGTCGGTGCGTGCTTGCTACTACTCAGAGAAATGCATGGAGAAGAAAAAGTATCTTGAAATCGTGTGTGCAAAAGACTTGAAAAGCGTAGTATATGTCTCGTCCTCAAGCAGGAAGGAGGAGAATGGTTTTGCTTCTCGCTCGCTTTGCAATGCTGCTTGATACCAGTTGAAACTGTTTAGGTGTAGTAGTTTGGAGCTGCCAAATACATTGGAGAAACGCTAGAGCATTAATTACGTTATGCCCAACACGCAATCATTGTACTGGTTCCGAATTACATCACCAATTGCGCTAAAAACGCACAATTTTGTGCTGGTTTCGCACCATCCAACTTTTGCGTGTAGGTATGTGAAATGAAAATCTAAAACCGAAAAATGTGAAAAATATGTCCAATTTCAAATGCTAATAAATCAGTTAGTATTCAATGGATTTCCTTCGTTCTTGCAGCAGTAGATTGGAAAATCTTTTGAGATTCTTCCCAAAAGAAAACAATTGTAATTTTATTATTCACACTATTGTTCTATTGAAAATAGTCAAACCTTGTCAAAACGAAAAATCGACCTCTGATTGGTCGTTATATGATTGCTTCCCAAGCACGGTCGACCGAATCATATACCTTGCAATTGAAAACATGCTATTTGGCCTATATAAGAGCCTGTTTCAGCCGAAACCGCTCATAATAGTTCTAGACAGCGACAACAGCAGTCGTCCTTCCTTAGCAGCAGCACTAGCCCTGTGGTTGGTCACCACGTCTCAGGACCAGCGCGGTTCTTCTCAGCGTGTGTCGCCAGACCACCATTATTCCCCCCGTGTTGGGGCAGCATGAAGATTGCCATCAGGAAATCCAATTTTAAACAATTCATTGAAAGTTAATAATTTTTGACGACGCAAGCAAGCATTCTGTGTTGGATCCTAGCAATTTAAATCTGTCGCACCCGTCTAATTTACTGAATGTGAAATAGCTTGCACAGTGCATGTTGTCCGAGTATCTTAATTCCACAGTTAGGGCAGCTCAAAGGTTGCGATCAGCTACCGATTTTGAACCGTAAAATGCCTTTTTCAAGGCAAATAAACAAATAATTGAAGGTTAATAATTTGTTTATTTGCCTTGCCAACACAAGCAGACATTCTGTGCGGGATGCATTCAAATTCTGTTGTAGTTGTCTACTTTTTACTTTATTTAGTAAACCCCCTACTGTAGGGGCAGCGCAAAGGCTGCAATCAGCATAACAGACTTTGAATAACAAACTGCCCTGTTAGAACGCATTCACAAAAGCAGTTAGTTCGAATAGGCAGAGCTAATATGAAGTCGATTCAATCAATCAGCATTAACAGAATTTCGTCGTCTCCCAGCTGCCAAGTTGCAACATGATGCAACACACAACGGCGAGCAAACGAAATCGCCTGATGTTACAAGCCGCAATACGGTTAGTGGTAAAATTGTTGCGTGTGTGAGAGCACCATCGGTGTTTATTCGCTGGATACAAAAATCAAATGCGAATTGTGGAGTAATTCGTCTGAAGAACATTAGAAAATGGTAAACCTGAACAGAAAGGCGTGGCCTATTTCGTCGCACCATTCGGCTATAAAAGAGTGTTTCTGGGAAAACTAGCTACATTCATCAGTCGGATGGTGAGCTGGATGGACCGTCCACAACCGTGACAGCAGTAGCAGCAGATATCAGCACTTAGCAGTAACAGAAGATAGGTTGGTCACCACATCTCAGGCCTCTGCCAGGCTGAACGCCAACGCGAGCGGTAGGGCGAGATTTTTGCCGTACATTAGCCGGCACTTCGTCTAATGGAAATGTTGGATCATTTTGTTCAGAAGAATATTACTGTCGGTTATATTACAGAGATGCGATTACATTATATCCGATATGGAATTGAACAATTGTTCGTTTGAGGAGTTGAAAGCTTTGGGTATCAGCAACAGTATGGTAACAGCCTCAGCGGTAGGTGCAGTCGGTACTTCCATGAGGCCGATGTTATAAGGAAGGCGGCGACGACGAAACAGTTAGGGTGTGCTTAGACGCGCGTCATTTTTCGTTGTTGATATTATTCCTCACATTAAACGACGCGCTTTCGTACGATTGCGGCGGTATTAGCGGTAGATGCATTTGCCAACACTTACTCCAGTAAAGCCGTGTCTAATTTTCAATATGAAAACACCTTTCTATTGTGTGGGCCGTGCGCATTAGGCCTCTGCCAGGCAAAACGCGAAAAGCGGCGCGAACCGATTCGCCCGGCCGTAGGTTAATGTACAGCCGTAAGTAGAGCTGTGTAAAAGTATTCTACTTAAATCTTGCGGTCGTGGCTTTGCACACAACCCTCCCGTGATTTTTTTTTTCACTTTTTGTTGTTAGCTAGCTATTGCTATGTAACAGTTTGCTTAGTGCAATCTTGGGCCCATAACCTTATAGAATAAAACACCTCTAGTTAGGTCGATTAATTAGCAACGAATAAAATTGAATAGTGCTTTTCATGAAGTATTTTCTTAAAAACATGTTGTAATTGCCATGTTTGAAAACAGAATATACTGATTAGCCTAAATTCGCAATTTAATTTTTCAAAGACAAAATTGGCATATGGAAAATAGGTACATAATTTTGAATTCCGTGAAAGATTTTTTTTCAAAATGCAATGTTTTTTCGATTTTATCAAGGTCAAAAAAAAATTTCACCGTGAATTTGTCGAAACGTGAGTTTAGCGAAATGATAAAAATTATATTTTTGGGTTGTATTCAATTGAAGTTTAACCCTCTAGTGCCCAGTGCCGCCTTTAAACGGTCTTCAATTGAACCTCTAAAAAGCTTCAATAAGAACTTAAAAAATGTTTAGAAAGCTTCATAGTTTTTTTATTCGAAGTCAGTCCAAAAATTAATTTGGGCACTAGAGGGTTAAAATATTCCAACTAAAATGATGCACTTTCATAGATCAATCGAATATAAGTTCAAGATACAAACGAATAAACAAAAAAAAGTTAGTTCATAATGTTTTTCTCCAAAGAATTTTTACGAACTTTCTCAAGGGACTATGTGGAACCACTAGATTTTATAATTTTGAAATCTATGCTGTCCACTGTAGCTATCAACAGCTCTTCTTTCTCAACTACTCGAATAACAGAAGAAGAATAACTATGAACATGCAAGAACACAAGGCACGAGTGAAAATGATTTTTCAAATACTTTTTCTACAGCTGGAAGTACATTATACTTGATGTAGATTTTTTTAAAAAGCGTGATAAAAACGAAAAAAGCTTGGGAAAATGGACTGTTATTAAAATCGGAAAAGCACTGTATTAGAATGTCCAATGATGTAAAATATTCGAAGATATAAGAAATGGAAAGTAGATTGCTCAAAATCCAAAAAAAAAAGACTTTAATTCTTTAAAATCCTGTAACTCGAGTTATGATTATAATAGCTCTAAATGATAGGTGTTCTTCGTGAATAATTTTCTTAAAAACGCAATGAAATTATCATATTTGAAATCAAATACGCTCAATTACCGAAAACCGCAACGAAATGTTCAAATGCAAGAAAGAAATATCTGGAAACACTGCCGCTTAAAATAAATATTATTTTCTGATTTCTTGAGCATTTTTTTTTCAAAAAATTTTTAGAACTTGTATTTTTTGCCATTGTTAAAAGAAAATAAGTGTTTTGACATAAAACGGCACTTATATCAAAGAGTCCCATGAACGAGGGGTGGTGGGAAGTTGTGATTTTTGCATATATAAACTTATTAAACAATTCCTTAAATTATGAGTTAAACACTTGAGATTAAATGACTCACAAGAAAAATTACCCTCTAGTACCGCCTTTAGACGGTCTTCAGTTAAGCCACTAAAAAGCTTTTTTTTTAAGATTTGGTCCACTGCGACCATTATTTTGATCTTTTGTGGTAAGCTTTAATCAATGCTTAAAATAAGTTTAATTAATACTTAAAATGTGTTTATAAAGTTTCATAGTGATTTTTTCGAAGTCTGTCTAAAAATTAACTTGGGCACTAGAGAGGGTAATAATGTTCCCTGTTGGAAAAGCAGTGTTTTCAACGAAAAGTTGCTAATTTGATATTACCTAGTCCCCATTTTCGAATAGCTGAAAGTTGTACAAGTTGGAGTGTTGCTAAAGAAATGTTTGAAGTCCGCCTGAAAATGAATTTGGGCACTAGATGATTAATAAACAACAGGAAGCTTTTTCTTAAGCTTTATCTCGTATGAAACTTCGTGCCAGTAACTATTCTTTGCAATATTTTACACTATCCCCAACTAAAACCTCAGAAATATTATTAGAATTACTGAAGCAAATCTCTCGAAAACCCATGGCAAACTTTCCCATATTTTCGTAATCAAGTAAAGTATCAATAATAATCTTCCATTCACTCACCCGGACTATAATCCTCCGGCATGAAGAATCAAGCGCCTATTGATCCGGCACCGGAAAACTTTTCTGACCATATTGTGTGTTGAGCCAGTTGCTTGTCGCAATTTTCTCCGGCGGAAAGTCACCACTTGCTAAAAGCGCCCCGGGCCTCGGGTCGCTAACTCTCCGCTCCTCAGGAGTGACAGTCGAAAGCAGAACCACGGCAAACCCAAAGTGACAAAAGTCAGCGCCCGAGTCGGCAGTGATCCTTCGCGCCGGGTACCCAAGCGGGTAAACAGCAAAACATCCGGACGACAAGTGTAAATACACACAGCACAAGGATGATGCAAGAAAAAAAGTGCTGCCCTGGGGGAACCATTTTTTATATCATACGCGGCTATAATTGAAAGCAGTTCGTTTTCGTTTCTCCCCACGTTGCCAGAAATGCTGCAAGCGTGATTTGGAAGAAAAGAAAAAGTCTAACAAAGTTTGCAAAGTCTGCAACGCTCAGGAGAGTGTAACAGTGGCTATGATACATGGAGGAAAACAACAACAAAATATGTTGTCGAATGCTAATCGACTCAACATTAAATAATAGAAAATCTTGTTAATGATTCTTCTGAAATATGTACAAGGATAGCTTAAATTCACTTACCTTTTCACCAGTGCCTTGTGTTCATTCTCCTGGCTGATGGAGACCATCGCATGCTTACAGGTGGGTACCACCTTCTGTCGGATTGTCCAATAGCAGGTCACGTTCCGTGGATACATTCCCGGATAGTTTGGACTTTGTAGTCGACATTTTTTCCTATAACACTCGTCGTACTGTCGGGTACAGTAGGTTCCAGGTGTGACGCGGCCCAACTCCAACAGCTCGTTCGGGGCACCGTACCTGTCGTTTCAAGTAGGAAAAATTTACGATCAGTACGTGTATTGCCGATTAAACAGTTGCAGTGCCAAATAGATGACTTCTTGAACTGGTCGAAAATTGAAATGATGAGAAATAGAACAAAAAAAAAAACTTTTCACAAATCCAAACATCTCACCCCGGAAGGAAACAAGCAACAAACGCACGCACAACCGAAAGTTCTCGACAACAATAGCCATTTCCAGCTTGTCTTCGTTGTAATAAACACGAACGGGTTGAAGGGTTTCTCACTTTCTAATCAGTTTTCCGACAAGTTATCTAATCTATATAACTTCGGAGAAAAATCCTTCCCCGAAATCCTAAACACACTCACGTATGAAAAACAGGACAATTTTGTTTTTTTTTCGATGAATCTTTTGTCGGCTTTCTCCGATGCAAACCCGAAAACTTTTCTCCTTCACCTGCCCGGGACAGTGGAATATGTCTGCAATGTGGTCTGTATTTTTCCAATTTTCCGCCTCAACGGTTCCAAATTAAGGCGAATAAATGAATCAATGAATAGATTTCGGTTGAAAATGCACGCACATGAGGCCAGCACGCAAACACAAACAGACACACAGACGCAGTCATGCGTGCGCCCGAAAGGCCTGTCGGCAGCGGCGGCAGGTCGCCGTAACCAGTTTGGCTGGCGGAAAAATAAGAAAAACCAATTTTTGTTGTTTCCCTTGCTTACGGGTTTCTTTCAGGTCGGATTTTACAAATGATGACAGAGGGGCGAGTTTTCCGGCCGGCAGCGGAAGAGTGGGGCAGTTGGACATTGACTGCTTTCCACTGGCACTATCGTTCCGGGATGGAGCCCGAGTGGCGCTGCTGTGATTAAACTTGAATGAGATTGTTTGGAATGCGGTTTGAAGCGATTAAATGATGAATATTTCATCAAGATGATGGCTCGGGCGGAATTAATTTCGAATGGAAGTTTGTCTTCTTTCGCACAGGAGGTTTTTTTTCACCGCTTCAAAGTTTTCTTGTTATGCGTTAAGAATCGTTGCATCAAGGTGTAAATAAAACATTCTTGCTAGTAGTTTTATTTGAATTTGAGAGAAGAGAATAGATTGGAATCTTTTATCTAAATATCTTAATAAATTGCATTCGAGAAGCAAGGCACCACGTTATAAGATATTTTATAAGAAGCTCTTTTATTATCGAGTAATACTCCTAAGCCTGAATTCTTGGGAGAAAATATTTGGTTGGATGCTTAACCGACAGTAAATTTCATGTTGTTCACTATTAACTATGGATTGGCTGAACTTCATTTTTATTGAAAAGCCATGTTTTAAAATGAACAAGGTTGAGGTCAAAAACCAATTTTTTTTCTCGAATAGTCGATTTCTGTAGAATAAACAATTCTAGTAGCAGTCTCGAGAAAAATAAAGCAAAACTAATCTATCAACTGAACCGATCAGAAATGCAAACTCCACAGACAACATCCTCAACCTCACACAACAATTTGATTCGCTTCGGTTCGGGCCACCGTGAAATCGGTAACCCACTTTACCTAGCTCCAACCGAACAAAGCGGACATGCGCTTGACATGTACAGTTTGTGGAAAATAGTTTGACTGCTTGCAGAATAACTTCCGGCACCGAGAGCCTTTGAAGGTGCCTTGAAGTTTTGGGCAACAAGAAAACATTAAACCATACACTCCCCCGCCTCCATCACCCCCTCAAAGGGCAATACTGCACAATATAGTCAACCATTAGAAACAGAACGACAAGAAGTGAGTCTTTGTTGGCCGAGCCAAACAGGAGCTATGTACTAAACAGTGCAAGTAACTCGCACAAAATGGACAAAAGGAAACGGTAAGAAAAGACGGTAAACATTGGCAAACGATTCTTCGGCCTGGTAAATCTCTTTGAATGAGAGTGCAGAAGGAGGGCTAAGTCATCTTGAATGATTACGGCAATGCCCGAATGCAAATGACGACGGAATGCAAGCGGAAACAGGGCGAGGCCCGGCTGAAGGAAGCGGAAATGCTGCAATCAAAACTTGTTTTCCCATGTCCTCAGACGGGTGCTCAGTTTATCTGTCCCTTTCTCTCTCACCCGCTATCGGTGCTGTTTGTTTGTGTGGGTGTGTGTGTATGTTTGTGCACTCTGTACTAAATGCACATTCAGAATAATTCGTGAATAGGGAAATGCTGTGAGCTGAATTTTCGAATTGTTGACCCGAATGGTGCAAGGCGGTTACACCCAGCATATACACAGTAGGTCACAAACAACTGAGTGTAGCAGAAGAGAATCTGTTGAATCACAATCAGTGATACTGTAAGGCTAAATTGTGTCTGATGGCTGAATGTGCCGTCGTTTTGTGTGGGTTCGTATGCTGGAGTGGACGGCTTCGAGTCGGGGTTTTGGTGCTGCTGCTTAAGCATCAAAACCGTTTGAAAGGACCATCGAGGTGTGTGTTCCATTCAATCGTAGTGTTTTGTAAGTGGTGCTTGCGTTTATTACACCGTCAGAGCGTGGGGAAAACGATTGATCGTGGTGGTTTCGTAGCGATAGAGTATTATCGTCACTTTGATATGATTTCCTCGAGAACGAAAATAATATGCTAACTTCATCACACACAGCCATTCACAGGTTCTTTTGCTACATCAAATGAGTGGGAGGACCGTAATTTAGGACCGTGTTTTTGCAACGTACGAAAATAACCTTACCTGACAATGGCGTCTGATTGACTTATGAATTTGTACCGGATGCGAAACTCGAACGGCGTTCCGGTCTGCATTGGTGCATGGAAAACCTGAAAAGAAAGGCAACAGAGAAAAATTATTAGATATAGGAAAAGCACACAATCGATCGGAGTTATTAGATTACATTCGTTCCGTGCATTTCGATACTTAGAGTGCTTTTTTTGTTCAACCCTCCGTCAACTGTATTCAAATGGAAGGTAACATGCGAGTGAGAATACTGTAGAACATAAGCCAATATGACGGCTTTTCTTTTGTTCTGTCATGTGAATGACGACTTTTTTTGCTGGGTCTTGTCGAATGCAACAAAATTTCAGTATCTGTGCAGTGTCAGTGTTTAGACTAAGGTAAATTTTGTTTGACTCTCTTGCAAGCAAATTAAGTTTTATGAATAAAAGGATTATGTGTTTTAATTCGATTACATTCCAAATACTTTACATAACCGGCTGACTTATTTGATTCTTTCAAAGTAAATTTGAGTGATTCTCAATACTAAAAAGTCAATTATCATCTACTCAAAATTTCATACTTAATTTGTTGAAGTCCATAGTCAATCTGTATTCATTTTATACAATTCAAATAGAAAGACATTGCTTAAAATAACTATTTCTTTCAAAATCTCATAAAATCCTTAAGGCTTTATTAAATTCAATGGATCTTCATGGTACCCAAAATGTTCTGTGCTAAAAACCTTAAATCACTTTTTGAAAAAACTTTTTGTAAGAGTTATAACTTGTTATTTTTTGCGGGCCAGTTCTTGTCGTCAAAAATTAACACAATGGCAAAATATTCTATTTACAACGAAAAAAAAAAAATAACGAGAAAGGCCACACGATAAGATGTACATTACAAAATGTTAATTAAAGCTGATATTTTTATTGCTTAAATTGAACATCAGTTGCTTATGTTGACTCACGACTGCTGTTTCAAAAGAACCTATTCGAGAATGTAACTGATGAATAAAGTATTCTATATCAGAAAAACGGGTTGTTAAATTGAAAAAGTTTTTTCGACAAAGTTATAGGCAATAAAAATGTGGCTCTATAAAAAATATGTACACAATTAAAAAAAGTTGTGCCAAAATTGAAAAATTATCACAAAATAACAAAAGTCCACTTCTTAAAGTTCCGATTTCTCGTACTAGTACACATTGAAGTCTGTTCGAACATGGTAGAATAAAAACTAGAAATGTTATGATTTTTGAAAATTTTTATTTTTGGAATTATTATTTTCTACTTTGCCGAAGACACTCGATCAAACAACCACCAACATTTTTTCAGAGACTTAAATGAGTTAACATGACATTGAAGCAGCGAACCCTAGGAGCAATTAACATGCGACATTTTGACGTAAGTTGACACATTTCTACACTGGCTAGAGGCACATAATTTCACAGGAATGGTTAAATAGCAACTGTTTTGAGCCTTAGGGCAGCCTTTATGTTTCGCTTCCATCGACCAGTGTAATCATTCATTTGCTGCTCATCGTGAATTTTCTGAAATATCCTTTTGTTCGTCGCTCGGCGATTCGAGATATGAAGCCATATGTGCTGTTAACTTGATCCGTTTTTGGAATTTCGCTCATTGAAGGACTACTACAAAATTTTATGAAGCGACTTGGTTCCAGTATACACATTCGTTTTACATTACATCTTAGAATGCCTGATGCGGATGCAGATCGTTTATTCGTAACATCTCTTATCGTATTTGTGAAACCGGAAGATCAATCATAAAAACACTTTAAGCAAACAAAAACAGAACAATCGAAATTTTAAAATAAATGGAACTAAAGCGAAATGACATAAAAATAATCAATTTCATCATCATTATATCATTCTTTCAAAAGAGGGGAGATGTAGTATAGGCATTTTAGATAATTTCGATTGTCTGGCGAGCGTGTTTTTTACATACAAATCGATGCTGGTTTTCCAATAACGCATTTTCTTGGATCTCTTTGAACCAGGATTACCTGTAGCATTTTTTACCGAGAGCTGATCTATAGGTTGGATTTTTTATCAATTACTCATTCGAAAATTTCGCAGCTAAAACAAGTCTCCTAGTAATTATTTTGAATTATTTGTGTGGCATATTTGGTCCCATAAAATATTGACTTTCGTTTTTCTTAAATTTATAACCCTATAACTCAATTATTAAGCCCTAGAAAATTTTAACTTTTCATTTTCCAAGTTGATGAGTCTATAACTCGAAACTTTACGACCATCCCAACACTGCAAGTAAATATCCACTTACATGTAGTAAACAATTTTCCACAGTCCGATTCCAGATAACATTCCAATTGTCCCTTTTTCCCATGATCAAAAACCAACATTCCGACTAATAAATTCCCACAATCTAACCGATTGTCTCCAGTATCAATTTCCATAGACGCAATCCTCAACAAATCTAACTTTGGCAATAAATTAAGTGCATGCTTACGTGTACTAACCAAGTTATAATTTCACACGCTTCAACTGCATAGCGTGACTGGAAATCAGCTGACGCGTGCAGTGGGCGATCTTCGAACATTCACGAGTCGATTCTGGCTGTCGAAAATATTCATGTTGGGTGATATTTGGGCAATTCCGGCCTATTGGATATTTAGCCATTTCATATTTGGTAAACTGGAAGCAGGGATGTTATCTGCTCACTTCAAGTGCACAAAGAGTCAACTTTCCGTTTTTCACATTGAGAAGAACGCCTGCAGCCGTTGAGAAACTTACCAGCACAAAGAGAAATGACGCGAACGAAAAAAGAGAATTGATAGTGCACAATTTCACTCTTTGTTTCTCTTTGTACAGAGAAATTGGTCACTTCGCTTGCCGCAAGCGCTAGAGCATGAAACAAAAATAGCTACTCTAATCTCTATAACCTTTCATAGTAATGTGGTAATTACCACTGTCAAAGGCAATGTGTTTATGACCGGGATTTACTGTGTCTGAAATTCTCGTGTGTTTTGGGTTTGTCATTATTACATCAATATTATATTTTTGTTTTGTTACAACATTATTAAAAAACAGTATAGGTAATTTTCATTGCCTATTAAGAGATATTGTTTTTTTTTTTAATTGAAATGTTTGTTGGTTTTGTGATGAGGACGTATCTGAGCTTGGAAATATGATGATGTGCTATAGCTTGGCGCTTGCTTTTTACCCTTCCCGCGGGGGCATTTTCCAACCTCATCAATTGATTTACACGTTGTACTCAGTGATGCCATATTTGCATCTGTATTTTGAGGATCAAAAAATCTTGTCACTTTGATAAAATTTCGAAAAGCTTGTTTAACATATATCATGATTCGTTCATTCACACGCTCACGCGAAGCATATAAATATAATATACAGGTTTCGAAATGATCAAGGTAGATGCTTTTCACTGCGATAATCGTTTTTTTCCTCTGACGGTGGCTAAATACATTCATGAACAAACATGTCAAACGAGTACTCGCCATCACGACGTTTTTCACCTCGAACGTATTTTGACATTCACGAGCAAAAGCCTACTGTGACGCACGCTAAGGAAGCGAAATAAAATGAAAGTGTTGACTGTTTACAAGCCTGATAATAAAACAAGCCTTGCAACATTTAAGTTCATTTTTTGCCTTTCTCCTAGAAAGGTATAGCAATCACTGGAAAAACCAAAGGTATAAAAGTGGTCCCAATGGCCGAATGTCATATACCACTCGACCCCTTTCGACGAACTGAGCATTTTCTGTATGTATGTATGAATGTGTGTATGTTGTGTGTGTCTTTTCTTAGAGATGGCTGGACCGATTTTCATAAAATTAATTGCAAATGAAAGGTCTAGTTGCGCCATAGGTTGCTATTGAATTTCATTGTAATCGGATTGTTAGTTTAGAGGTTATGTATCAAAATGTAAAAATCACGAAACATCGATATCTCAGAAACCACACATCTGATTTGATTAAAATTAGTTTCAAATGAACGGGCTACCTTAAAAAGCCTTAACTTTTGAATTTTATGAAGATTGAACATGTGGTTCAGAAGTTATGGAAAGAAACGTGTTCTGGACACTATTTAATCTCACTCATGTTTCTCAGAGATGGCTGGCCCGATTTTTATAAAATTAGTGTCATATGAAAGGTCTTGTTGCACCTTAAGACCCTAATGATTTTTTACAAACGGATTATTACTTTGCCTGTTATGTTTAAAAATGTGAAATCCAGCTATCATAAGAAACATATTCCAAGACAACTTACGCGGACTCACTCATATTTCTCAGAGATGGTTGACCCGATTTCCACAAAATTAGTATCAAATAAAAGGTCTACCTACCTCATAACACCCTATTGAATTTTGCAGTAATCGGACTGTAACTTCGTCTGTAATGTATCGAAATGTGAAAATCACGAAACTTCATTATCTTAGAAACTACACAACAGATTTGAACAATATTGATATCAGATGAACGGGCTAGTTAAGGGTTAACTGATGAATTATGATTGAACACGTGGTTTCAAAGTTTGGCTGCCCCATACGTTACCTTTTCATTTGATTGTAACCAAACTTAAGCAAGCGTTATGTTTTAATTTGTAAAACAACGAAAGTCTATTATCTCAAGTACTACACGACTTATTTGAACATAACTAGTATCATACAAATGAGTCATCTCTCAAACTTACAAATAACAAACTTCATAACAATTTGATATGCTGTTTAAAAGTTTTAGAAAGAAAAGAAATTCAAAGACTATTCAACACTTTACCTGCTTCGATCAATATATATGGCCTCAACATGATTTAAATGTGGTATCGTAATATCTGAACGTTCCCGGCATCGCTCGTGATTAAATTGTTCGATATTAAGAGTCATTGCTTTTATTTCGCTATTTCTCAAGTACTAACATTACGTCAACTTTAATTACAACATCAATATTTTAGAACCCAAAAAGTGGATAAACATTTATTGGATTTAAGCATTCATGTAAATCTATTTTTACAAATAATAAGTTTGAATGAGAAAGGCTGAGTCTGACCGCTAGGTGGATTAATTTGGGTTTTACTGTATCAAGAAGTTTAATTTGCGATCAGCAAAACCTAAAAAATCTGTATAAATCTGTATTATTTCCAGAAATCTGTAATCTGTATATGAAGATATCTGTATGGAAAATACGTAAAAAATCTGAATAAATACAGATAAAATTGCACATGTGGCATCACTGGTTGGACTAAGTACACCAGCGCTAGTGGAAGAATGAGAGATTGATTTTACCCTCGAAAAATACCAATACCAATAACCAGCACATCACACAAACCAAAGCGAGCTTCACAAAGTTCCGAAAAGAGCAACTTTGTGTAGAGGAACAATTCACTTTCTCTTTGTGTAGGTTTCTCAATCTCCTGTGCACTCAGCGCAAGAAAGAAGTCAAAGCAACAAAGAGAAGAGCACACGATTTGAAAACAGAGCAGCGAGTGAGAATTTCACTTTCCTTTTTTTTCCTCTGAGGAGAAACCATCCCTGACTGGAAGTCACCATCTTGGATTTCATAGTGACGTTTGGTGTTGATTCCGGAAATTCTCAAATTAACTTTGGTTGTCTGGAAGTCGTGATTTTGATTTTTAGAAAAACGTTTGAAGTTGATTTCCAGCCTCTACGCATCAACTTGATACAAAAAAAAACCATGTTAGGTGGTGTTTTGATATTTCAGGCTATAAATCTGGGTTAGAAGCCGCCATCTTGGACTTCACAATAACATTTGGAGTTGATTACCGGTTTCTGAACATCATCTCGATTTGGAAATATTCATATTAGGTGATAATTGTCAACTTCAGGTTTTATTCTGAAACCGGATGTCGCCATCTTGGATGCCAGAATGGCGTTTAAAGTTAATTTCCAGCGTCTGGGTAACATTCCGTTGTTTCCAAATATCTATATAGGGTGCTATTGCGCAATTGAAGCCTGTAAGAAACCATGAGTCGTTATCATGCTGCTTCGGGAAATATTGAGTAGTGTTTGGCTATTCGACTACAGAATAGCCAACTACATCTAAAAGACAAGGAACAAATATCAATAAGATTATCTGCGTAGTTGCACTTTAGTTAGCTTATCCTCCCTACGTATAAGTTCTCCATCTAGTAAAATAACCTTCGTTTTCTATATCTCAGCAAAATTTTCTATACAGCGCAGTATTTGTAAACTTTAGATCTTCATTTGGGTAGCCCTAAATATCATTTTCTCGACCACTTTCATTTGTTACTAAAATCGGCTCTACAATAGCACCTTTGGAATTTTTTCAAGAGAATTTTAAATAATTTTAGCTTGAAAGCATATTACCTCACTTGAATCCATTCAACTCTACGAATACGACTGTAATATGCCGTTTTCACTATTTCTATGGACCACAACGTTGCCTTGAAGTTAATGAACAGATAAATACGCAAACTGAATTTCCGGAATGCCTCTACTGAGGGGTAAAATTTTGATCCATTTGAGAATCAGCTTGGTTATGGCCGACAAAGCAGTACACTACCGGTTTCAATTTTAAAAACCGAACACGGGAGGTACTTCTAACAGTTTGTTTGATTCGTCATAGTTCAACTTTTCACAATGTCTAGATAAAATTTTAATGTTTTGTTTCTCCTGCTTGACCGCCATTTTGATAACCTAAGAGTCAATTCCGATGATCACCGTGAAAAGTAAATGTCAAAAATATCATTTCCACTGAATGTGGCATTAGTGAACGGTGGGTATTCCTACGATCAGTGTTGCTGATTATCACTTCATTACACTCAAATACGTTGTCTGCAACCAGAAGTACTCACATTCTGTGCCGAACACGCATCAGTACTGGACGTGTTTGGTGATCGGTCCGATAGAGTATAAAACAAAAGACGTGTGAACAAGTGTTGGCATTGTTTGCCTGGTCGAGTGATATAAATCCGGGTTCAAGGTCGTGCCTTTGTGCAACTGTTTCGCATCGTGACTGCCAGCTGGTGCGTAAGCCGATTTGGCTGCTGGCTGGATTGTGCTACAGCAGTGGACGAGACACAAACGAGGAAAAAGAAGAAGCCATCAGTGTCAGCGAGTCGTATCGCTGTGTGGAGTGATCTCACACCTGGCTCGCTGCTGGTGGCTGTTTGGTGCTGCTGTATTGGTGCTGCTGGCTGTAACGGCTGCTACTTCCAACGATCGGACAACCAACCTTACTGGAAGGGAGAAATAAAAAGGTACGTGTTCTTGTCAGCGCTAGTGCGCTAGACTTAGCGCGATGGATGTAGATCCCTCGCCTCCCGCGCCACCATCCCCGAACCCCTCTGACCCTGACCCTTCTGTTACCCCCTCCCCTGTTCATTCTTCAGTCCCCCCTCGCCCCAGGCTTTACCCAGACGGAGCCCAGGGCAGCTATACTGTTTATTTTCGGCCAAAGGCAGGACCGAAATCGAAAAAGTTGAACCTCTTGCAGATTTCTAAAGACCTGACGAAGGAGTACAAGGGCGTGACCGAAATTTCCAAGGTCCGGCCTAACAAGCTCCGTGTCGTGGTCGGTAACCTGAAAGAGGCCAACGATATAGCTTGCTCTGAGCTCTTCACACGCGAGTATCGCGTTTACATACCCGCACGAGACGTGGAGATCGACGGTGTCATAACCGATTCGAGTCTGTCCGTCGAGTGTATACTGCAAAGTGCCAAAGGGTGCTTTAAGAACAAAACGTGTCCCGAAGTAAAGGTGCTCGACTGCAAGCAATTGCGGTCAGCATCGATCATCGGTGGCAAAACAGTATACACTCCGTCAGACTCGTTTCGAGTTACGTTCGCCGGGTCTGCACTACCAAGCCACGTCTCGATCCACCGGGTTCGTCTCCCTGTGAGGCTCTACGTGCCCCGCGTCATGAACTGCCTGAATTGCAAGCAGTTAGGCCATACAGCCGCCTACTGCTGCAATAAGGCACGTTGTGGCAAGTGTGGGGAGTCTCATGCGGAAGATTCTTGCAGTGTTAACGCTGAAAAGTGTATTCACTGCGGAGAAAATCTGCATGAGCTCTCGACATGTGCGGTGTACATGCAGCGCAGGGATAAAATAAAACGGTCTCTCAAAGAGCGTTCAAAGCGTTCCTACGCTGACATGCTGAAGAAGACCGTTACCACTTCTCCCGTTACTTCGAACCCCTTCGATCTGTTGCCCTCTGAGGAAACCGATTCTGACGATTCACCAGCGGGAGCATCTTACGCCAATCCTGGGGAGTCTAGAAAGAGGAAAAATATTTCCTCTCCTAAACTTCCCAGAAAAGGTCCTAAGATTTCTCAAAGTGAAATGAAAGTTACAAACAAACCAAACAGTGCTGCGGAAAAACCGAAGCAAACTCCTCCTGGGCTGGCAAATTTAAAGTCCCAGAAGGAGTTCCCAGCACTGCCAGGAACATCTAAAACCCCAGTTGCTCCTTTTACACTCCCAGTTGATGAAACAAACTCTGGATTAGTGAAATTTTCTGACATTGTGGACTGGATTTTTGAAACTTTCAATGTACCCGATCCAATTAAAATTTTTCTTACAGCATTCCTCCCAACAGTTAGATCATTTTTGAAGCAGTTGACTGCCCAATGGCCTCTCCTTGCAGCGATTGTATCCTTCGATGCCTAATTCAACTGCGTATATGAAGGATTCTATCTCTGTCTTACAGTGGAATTGTAGAAGTATTTTACCAAAAATTGATTCGTTTAAAGTTTTGATAAATAAAAACAAATGCGATGCATTTTCCCTTTGTGAAACTTGGCTTACTTCAAATATTGATCTCAACTTCCATGATTTTAATATTATTCGCCTTGATCGAGACACCCCATATGGAGGAGTACTTTTAGGGATTAAAAAGTGCTATTCTTTCTATCGTATTAACCTCCCCTCGATTCCAGGCATCGAAGTTGTCGCATGTCAAATGACAATACAAGGTAAAGAGCTTTGTATTGCCTCAATATATATTCCCCCCAGAGCACAGGTTGGGCAACGGCTGCTCTTTGATTTAATAGAACTTCTTCCCTCGCCACGTTTGATTTTGGGAGACTTCAACTCTCATGGCGTGGCTTGGGGTTCCCCATACAATGATAACCGCTCCTCTTTAATCTATAACCTTTGCGATGACTTCGACATGACTATTTTAAACAACGGTGAAATGACACGTATCCCGAAACCTCCAGCGCGCCCAAGCGCTTTGGATCTATCCTTATGTTCGACGTCGCTACGGTTGGATTGCACATGGAAGGTAATCCTCGATCCTCACGGTAGCGACCATCTGCCTATTCTTATTTCAATTACTAACGGGTCAACTCGCATGCGACCAATTGACATTCCGTATGACCTCACACGAAATGTCGATTGGAAGTTATACGAGGAAATGATTTCAAAAGCGGTCGAGTCGATTCAACATCATTCACCACTTGAAGAATACAACCTCCTCGCGGGCTTGATTCTCGACGCCGCGTTGCAAGCCCAAACGAAGAAATATCCCGGCGTAACGATCAAAGAACGGCCTCCCACTCCGTGGTGGGACCAAGAGTGCTCCGATGTCTACACGCAAAGATCCGACGCGTTTAAGGCCTACCAGACGGGAGGTATACCTGGCGACTATTTACGGTATTCGGAGCTTGATACCAAGCTTAAAAGCTTGGCTAAAGCAAAGAAACGTGGATATTGGCGTCGGTTCGTGAACGAGACGTCGAGGGAGACATCGATGAGCACTCTTTGGAACACAGCCCGAAGAATGCGGAAACGCGTAACGGTCAACGAAAGCGAGGAGTCTTCAAGTAGGTGGATATTTGATTTTGCCAGGAAAGCATGTCCGGACTCTGTTCCTGAGCAAAATATTGTTCGCGATGCGTCTCCGGGCCACGACGCGATAGAATCACCTTTTACGATGGCAGAATTTTCAGTTGCCCTCCTGTCCTGTAACAATAACGCGCCTGGATTAGATAGAATCAAATTCAACTTGTTGAAGAATCTACCCGGCAATGCCAAGAGGCGCTTGTTGAACTTGTTCAATAAGTTCCTGGAGCAAAACATTGTACCGCAGGATTGGAGGCAAGTGAAGGTGATCGCCATCCAAAAACCAGGGAAACCAGCTTCTAATCACAACTCTTATAGGCCGATTGCAATGCTATCCTGTATCCGGAAATTGATGGAAAAAATGATACTCCGTCGTTTAGACCACTGGGTCGAATCAAATGGTCTACTATCAGAAACTCAATTTGGCTTCCGCCGTGCCAAAGGGACGAATGATTGTCTTGCGTTGCTTTCAACAGATATTCAGCTGGCGTATGCTCGTAAAGAACAAATGGCGTCTGCGTTCTTGGACATTAAGGGGGCTTTTGATTCCGTTTCTATTGACATTCTTTCGGGTAAACTTCACCGACAAGGATTTTCTCCAATTTTGAACAATTTTTTGCACAATTTGTTGTCCGAAAAGCACATGCATTTTACGCATGGCGATTTGGCAACTTTTCGCATTAGCTACATGGGTCTTCCCCAGGGCTCATGTTTAAGCCCCTTTCTTTACAACTTTTATGTAAATGACATCGACGAATGTCTGGCAAATTCATGCACGATAAGACAACTTGCAGACGACAGTGTAATCTCTGTTACAGGAGCCAAAGCTGCCGATTTGCAAGGACCATTGCAAGATACCTTGGACAATTTGTCTGCTTGGGCTTTACAGCTAGGTATCGAATTCTCTCCGGAGAAGACTGAGATAGTAGTTTTTTCTAGGAAGCATGAACCTGCTCAGCTTCAAACACAATTAATGGGTAAAACGATTTCTCAGGTTTTGGTACACAAATATCTTGGTGTCTGGTTCGACTCTAAAGGCACCTGGGGTTGTCACGTGAGGTATCTGATGAAAAAATGTCAACAAAGAGTGAATTTTCTTCGTACAATAACCGGACAATGGTGGGGAGCCCATCCAGGAGACCTTATAAGGCTTTACCAAACAACGATATTGTCTGTTATTGAATACGGGTGTTTCTGCTTCCGCTCCGCAGCAAACACACATTTGATCAAACTGGAGCGAATACAATATCGTTGTTTGCGTATCGCCTTAGGTTGCATGCAGTCGACCCATACGATGAGTTTGGAGATCTTAGCTGGAGTACTACCATTGAAAAACCGCTTCTGGAGCCTGTCTTCTCGTATTCTAATCAAATGTGAGGTCTTGAACCGTCCCGTGATTGAAAATTTTGAAAGGTTAATCGAACTTAATTCTCAAACCCGTTTTATGACATTGTATTTCAATCACATGTCCCAAAATATTAACCCTTCTTCGAATATTCCAAATCGTGTCGACTTATCAAATACTTCTGATTCTACTGTGTTTTTCGATACATCCATGATAGAAGAAACTCGTGGAATCCCGGATCATTTACGCGTGCAGCAGATCCCTAAAATTTTTTCCAATAAATATCGAAACATCAACTGCGACAATATGTACTACACTGACGGATCACTTCTTGATGGGTCCACTGGCTTCGGTATCTTCAATAACAATTTAACCGTCTCCCATAAGCTCGATAATCCTGCTTCTGTTTACGTCGCAGAATTAGCTGCAATTCAGTACACCCTAGGGATTATCGAAAAAATGCCCACGGACCATTATTTCATCTTTACGGACAGTCTCAGTTCCATTGAGGCTCTCCGATCGATGAAAGATGTTAAGCACTCTCCGTATTTCCTGGGGAAAATACGGGAACATCTGAGTGCTTTATCCGAAAAATCTACTCAGATTACCTTAGCGTGGGTCCCTTCTCACTGCTCGATACCGGGTAATGAGAAAGCGGACTCTTTGGCTAAGGTGGGCGCAACAAACGGTGATATTTATGAAAGACCAATTGCCTTTAATGAATTTTTCGCACTTGTACGTCAGAATACGATCATCAGTTGGCAAAATGCTTGGACCAGAGGGGAATTGGGAAGGTGGTTACATTCCATAATCCCCAAAGTATCGACGAACCCGTGGTTCAAGGGGTTGGATGTAGGTCGGGATTTCATTTGCGTGATGTCCCGGCTTATGTCCAATCACTATAGATTTGACGCGCTCCTCCGTCGTGTTGGGCTCGGGGAAAGTGGTATCTGTGCCTGTGGTGAAGGTTATCACGACATAGAGCATGTGGTTTGGTCATGCCCTGTACACCGTGACGCCAGGTCTAAATTAATAGCTTCCCTGCAGGCCGAGGGTAGACAGCCGGCTGTTCCTGTTCGTGATGTCTTGGCGAGCCGTGACCTATCCTACATGTCCCTTATATACGTTTTCCTGAAATCCATCCACGCCCCAGTCTAGTCCCGTTCCCCTCCGTCTACACCCAACAAAACGACAAGAACACGTTTGAACCTTAAGCACAAAACCAGCAACCAGACCCCGCACAATAGAACCAGGACCCAAGGACTACGAGCCTCTGTCCCAACTCACGACATCGTGGCTCAGCAGAACGAATCCATACATGCCATTCGACGATTATCAGACGACCATTGAACAACAAAACACTGATTGGAAATCCCATGCTAGTTTTAAGTTAGACTTAATTTCAGCTCGTAGTCGGCAGCGAGGATAAAAAATTTGCTTTAGTTTTTAAGTCATCAGATATAATTGGCGCCGTTAAACATTAAATTGTATTTGTGCCGTGTCAAATAAATGTTATGTGAAGAAAAAAAAAAAAAACCAGAAGTACTCAGTTCAGTGGCAACAAAGCATGCACTCATAAATGAAACGAACACGTTGATTGTCCCGTGCCATGGTGAGTGACTCAAGTATGAGAAGTTTTTTTTTCTCTTCGCACCATCTTCGCTTTGGACCCGATCAGATCAATAGGGAAGACAGAGGTTTTTTTTCCGTGGTAATCTCATCACTCAGAATTTTCAGATGTTTCGTATCATTCACTTCATTTGCATCGTTCGCACGATTTGCATCAGTCATATTCTTCGAGTCTTTTTTTGGGGTAAACCGAAGCGATTAGCTTTCTTCAGCCGACAGTGCTGCGTAGTTTTTTTTTTATTTACCGCGAAAGAAACTTAATCTACTTATTCTAATCAGCTCAACCGGTGACATTTATCACCATAACATAGCCATGCTTCGTTTATACATGTTATAATTGAATTTGGAATAACGGTAACAATATATAATAATAGAAAATAGAATTATTGAACTGCGCAATATCTTTGTTGACCTTAGGTTCTTATTCCTCCAGATTTGATCAGATTCTTTGATCGATTGATTGTAAAAACGTATGTACGGGTTTAAGGTACTCAATGTCCTGACTACCAAGAGCATCTCTAATCGATTTCCCAATAGGCTTCTTGATTTTCGTCAACGAGCAAACCAGTTTGGTTCTCTCATTCTCGTGGCGGCTGCATGACCATACTATATGATCTATGTCCTCATAGTCCTTGTCGCATAAGTATTTGTTATCCTGCAAAATATTTATGCGAAACAGGTGAGATCTACAATTGTAGTGGTTAGACATAATACGAGACATGTTTTAAATGAAGCTTCTGGATGCTGGGATATCATTAAACCAAGATATCCATGAAACTGAAGGACAAATTGAAAAACACCATCTTCCCAATTCATCTGACTCCCACGATTTTTACCATTCTGATCTAACATGTTCCGTGATTTTTGGGAAATACTCTGACGCTTGAATTTCTCTCTCATATAAAGAACCTCGTAAAGCACCTTCTTTTGCATATGAATCGGCCTTTTCATTACCATAGATTGAACTATGGGCAGGGATCCACATGAAAACAATTGTGTATCGAAGTTTGTTTAGCTGATAAACTAATTGTTTGAGCTGCAAAAGGATATGAAAAGTTTTCCCACTTATTCTCGATTTGTATTAAGTGCGCATAGCACACTCATACTATCCGAGCAAATAATGTATTTAGATGGGGGTAGCCGTTGAATCAGTTGACAGCAGTGATAAATTGCAATCAATTCAGATACGAAAACAGAGCAAGGGTCATTCATTCTGAAGGAATACCCCACTTGGTTGTGATAGATTCCAAAACCAGATGAATTTCTGGTTCTAGAGCCATTCGAATAAAATACTTGGGTGTTTGTAAGATCGAACAGTTTTTCTCTGAGTACGTTTGCTGCGATTCTAGGGACTAGCCAAGTGGGTACGTTGCTTAACAGTGAATGGAATGATAAATCTACTCGCAGTGTAAATGCATGAATTTCAATACTGTAATCAAAATATTTTTTTGTTGGAGCTTTATCGATAGTCATGGTAATAACATGTCGATAGGATGTTAAAATTCTGCTGGAAGGACTTATGTCAAATAGTTTATCCAATGCATTTTCAACTGAGTTTCTTTCACTGAAATATTTAACAACAAATCGGCAATTTAGTTCAAAAAACCTCAGTGTCAAGGAGGGAATTCCAGATAAAACCTCCAGCGATTGGACGTGAGTTAATTGCATTAGACCCAGCGAAATTCGAATACAGCGATTTTGCAGTCGACAGAGCTTCAGTAAGTGAGTTTTTGCGGATTGTCCAAAAACAAAACATCCATATTCTAGTACTGATAGAATAGTTGTTTTGTATAGAGTCAATAATAGTTTAGGATGAGCACCCCACCAAGTTCCTGTGACAGTTCTTAGAAAATTAATTCTTTTTTGGCATCGTTGCACTAAATATTGCACTTGACATTTCCAGGTTAATTTAGCGTCATACCAAATACACAGGTATTTGAACTCAAACACTAGCTTGATTGTTACATTGTATAGTTTGACCTGTATATTGGGTAAGGATCGTTTTCGAGAGAAAACCATCATTTCCGTCTTTGATACTGAAAATGTGAATCCATGCAAATTACCCCACTGCACAAGATTATCCATTGATTTTTGTAAGCTATTTTGCATTTTTATACGGTTTTCACCAGCGACCCACACCACGCTATCATCAGCGTACTGAACAAGAACGCAGTCTTGAGCAATATTCTCATCAATATCACTTGTATACAAATTGAACAGAAAAGGACTTAAGCTGGAACCTTGAAGGAGGCCATAATAGCTGAATCTGGACACTTTGACAACATTGTTAAGGTGAAAATTCATCACTTTCTTTGATAAGAGGTTCAACAGAAAGTTCATTAGTAAAGAAGGAACACCCATGCAACTTAGCTTACTGCATAACTTATCTACGAGAACCGAGTCGTAGGCCCCCGAAATATCAACGAAAATAGCCGCTAGCTCTTCCTTTCTACTTACAGCAATATGAGCGTGTGTGTTTAGCAGAGCTAAACAATCTAGAGTACCTTTTCCTCGTCGAAATCCGTATTGAGTAGGTGACAGGATGCGTTCTTTTTCAGCCCAAGGCTCTAAACGGTTTAGGATTATTTTTTCTAGAAGCTTACGAGGGCATGATAATAGGCAAATTGGTCTGTACGAGTCCTCAGAAGACGGATCCTTATCAGGTTTTAATATACCGACAACTTTTACATTACGCCAAGCTTCTGGGCAGATGTTTTCAGCCAAGAAACTGTTAAACAAGTTTAATAAAAATATTTTAGCAATTTCAGGAAGATTATTCACAACACAAAACTTTATACCATCCAGCCCTGGGCTGATGTTTTTTGTACAACTAAGAGCTAGCTCATATTCTTCAATGGTGAAAGGTGCTGCTAAAGTGTTGAATCTCTGTGTGTTGTCATTAAAATAGATGTTGTCTTTTGGAACAAAGTCGGGGCAAATTTTTTCGGCAAACTTATCCACCCACTTTTCAGAATATCCTTCCGTAGGAGATGTTGATTGACTACTATTTCGAAGTCTGCGCGCAGTACTCCACAATGTTGTTAATGAAGTGTCTTTATCTAAACCTTCCACGAACGTTCGCCAGTATCTCCGTTTCTTTTTTTTTTGTAATTCTTATAAATATAGCCTCTTGTCTTTTATATTCTATGTAATCTTTTCCCAAGCCAGTATCTCGGTACTCTATGTAGGCGTTTGATTTTGCTTTCAGTTGATCGGAACATTCAATGTCCCACCAGAGAGTTGGAGATGTTTTTCGTGATTGAGGAGGCGGAGTCGGTTTGGATTGTGAGTTTGTTAATGCATCGATGATACCCTGAGAAAACCTGTCGTATCTCTCAATGATACCAGTCACGTCTTGCAGTCTGTTTACGGTATTAGTTATATTACCACTAAACTTGTTCCAATTCACGTTCTTAGTTAGATCATAAAGTTGAATCTGTTCCTTTAGCACATGATCAGATTGGGAATACTAAATTTGTATAGGTAAATGATCACTTCCGAATGGGTCATTCAACACTTTCCAGGTGCAGTACAACGCGATCGAGGCAGAGCAGAGTGACAGGTCAACACATGATGGCCTACCAGAAGGACCCGCCACACGGGTAAATGAACCGTCATTCATTATGCTAAAACGGAAGTCGTCAATGATATCCAAAATTATTTTCGATCTTCCATCGTCTCTAGAGGAACCCCAGGCAGTTCCATGCGCATTGAAATCCCCTAGAGTTATGCAAGGCTGAGGAACAGAATTAAGAATTTTCTTCATATCGGTATCAGTAAATTTTCCATTTGGTGGAATGTAAATAGATACAATTGAGCAAGTGAATTCATTTAACTTAATTCTACAGGCCACAACCTCAATTGAACCAGCATTGGCTATGGGAAGCGACTGAAACTCGATACCTCTGCGGATTCCAATAAGAACACCTCCATAGGGTTCGGATCGATCTTTACGAAGAATAACGTAACGAGAGATGTTGAAAAAATTTGCATCAGTCAACCATGTCTCCGATACACAAAAAAACATCAGTATTCATTTCTGAAAGCATGGTTTTTAAGCCATCAATCTTCGGAATGATACTTCTGGAATTCAATTGCAGAATCGACAAACTACGTTTCGGATTACTTCTGTCTTTTCCACTAAGAAGAAGTTCACTGAGCGGCAGACGAGACTTGAATATATCCCAGATCTTCGATAATAAAGGGGAGAGTGATTCGATTAACTTACACCACACCGGATCAATCTTGAGTAGATCACACACACCATTCAGCAATTCAGTCAACCAATTACTTACATTGGTTGCCTGTTTGTCTTCCACTTTCTGGAATCCTGGTACGTCTTTTGTTTTTTGTAGCAAAGGCCAAGCGGAGCTATTGTTGTTCGAACCATTAGAAGCAACAGGCTTACTAATGGCTAAACCAGCATTATTTTTTCTTTTCTTTGGGGGATTATAACTACAGTGTGCTTGATTTGACAAACCGTCATTTGTGCCGTCCGAAGTGTTCTCTAAAAGTGAGAAACTGTTTGATGTAATTATTGGGGGCATTGAAGCTTTTAGCATTTCAGCTAGAGATGCTTTGCTACGTGAAACAATTTTGTTCTTAACATCTTTTCTTTTATCTTGATACGCTTTACACACTGTAAGTGTATCGTGATTGTTTTTACAAAGAATGCAACTGTTTTGACTTTTAGTACAGGCAGAGGACTCGTGATCTTCTCCACACCTGATACATTTCACTTTATTGGTACAATATTTCTCGGTATGTCCAAACACGTTGCAGCGTTTACACAGCATTATCTTGGGAGAATAGAGTCGAACAGGAATGAGAACCTTTTCGACGCAAACACAATCTGGGATCGTTGTACCAGAAAATGTGACTCTCATGGCGTTAGAGGCAACTCTGTTATCTGTAGCGTCCAGCATAGTAAGCCTTTCGCATTCCAAAATGGGCACCTAAGGTAGATACGGATTATAAAATTTTCCTTTCCCGAGGTCAATTACCTGCTGAGGAGTAAGGGTTTCATCATAAATGACGCCATCAATTTCAACTTGGTCACAAGGAATGTACACGCGGTACAGACCCTGAAAACGTTTCAAATCGACCACCTGATTAGCCTCTTCTCGTTTACCAAGAATAGCTCGACATTTGTAATTGTTAACCCTCGAAATCTCTTTCACCGAAGTGAATTGACTATGTAATTCCGCTGAAATTAGCAGTAACTGGATCGATTTGGTTATCCTACGAAAATACACCACAAAAGGGCCCTTAGCATTCACGGGGTATTTCCTAATTCTAACATCTCTTGGGTGAGAAGAGAGAGGCGATACGTGAAATGAACCAGGCTTCGAACCAGGATCTGTAACGGGCTTCGGATCGGGTGCAGAATCGGAGCGGGAATCGGACTGCACACCAGGCTGATCTAGCAAGTCAATTTCAGGGTCGCCGTCCTTCTCGCAGTCCATTGCAACAATGGATTCGAGGAGACAAAAGAAAAGAAACACCAAAAAACCGGAACCTTCTGTACAGTACACTATATAAATAATGGAATACTTAGCTGAGCGTAGATAAAGCCTTTCAACAATAGATTTCCAAACAATTCGGTTGCACACAGTTCACGGGAGACAGCTGATAGTTACGTCCGTTCACGACAACTGCTAGCCGAGCACTGAGTGCTGCGTAGTGATAGTTTTTAAAAATAAAAAGAGTCTAGCAGTGATGAACTGCCGCGCGTTAAAAACAAAGATGAAGGATGTTGTGGAGGAAAAGGCTGCTGCCACAGGGGCAATAAAATATAGGTGCCTTATCGATGCTTTCAGTTTTGTTGAATTCATTTTAAATTTCAGAAACCTATATTCAGTAAAATATACATTGAAAGAATGTCATTTTATCCTTTTCAAATATCTCTAACAATACGTGCGAACATCTAAACTAATTCCTTAAACTGTATTCCGCAAAATTTATTCTGTCAAGAATACATCCCTTCTCAGATGTATCGAACACCCTATTCGATAAACAGAGAATTCGCTTGCCCACCCTAGGCGGCGACGTTGGTTTGGGTCTTGTACGAATCTATTTTTACCAAAACCAAAGGTGTTTTTTTTCCTTTGTAAACGTCATTGGTCTTTCCCGACGCTTCGTTCGCTTCGTTAGATTCGTTCGCTTCTGCTGTAAGTCCAATTGATGGTGAGTAACTTTTTTTGCGAGTGGCCGAATGTGGTAACTCAGTGAGATACAATAGCAGGAGAAGAAGTAAAGGATAGAATACACCCAAACAGTTCATTAAGCACTGTTATTCGCACTTGATGATACGATAGGCTGCAGCTCTAGTACCAAGTCACTAGTGAGCAGCGACGATGATGAATCATGAATGATTGTGATAATCAGCAACTTTGCCTACGATTAGTTTGATGAAAACATCCAACCTGAGTTTTTGCATCTCTTGCAACAGTTTTTATATGGTATATAGCTGTAAAATGCAGTAAAATGCAAGTTGAACAGATATTCGCTTCAAGATAGACGCTGTTCATGTCGCCTCTAACATGAGGTACAGACATATTGTTTATTAGATGTTACTACGGGTGTATCACTGTGAGTTTGATCGACTTATAGAGAAAATAATTTAGTCGAAATCAAAAGAAAACGATTATTAAATTTAAACAAAATAAAGCCTTAAAAAAGTGGATTTCATCTCGTTACATCATTATCCTGAAGGGGGGAGGGTGTAGTACATTATTATTTCTCAATTATCGTGATGATAAAGCGGAATTTTATTCTTCAAATGCGGTCGTTTTTCGGCGATTTCGATTTTGAATCGGTCCAATAATGATGAATAGTATGCTCCGGTTATGGTTTTATCTTTTTCAAGATAGTCTACGAATATCATGCCATGTGCATCCCAAAATATGGAGACCATAAACTTTCTGGCCCATTATCGCGTTTTTGGCCGCTTCGAAGCACTTTGGCCTGGTAAAACTCACTGTTTTGTCTGTTGCGTTGACTAAGGAGTGTAGTAATGGATCCAGGATTCATCTATGGTTATGAATCGGCGCAAAAAGTCGGTCGGCTTACACGAGAATAAATGCCAATTCTTCTGGGAAGTCGAGTTCCCTTTGGGCTACTGTGAGCAAACGCGGCACCCATCTTTCAGTTTCACTTTGGGATCATTCAACATCATATCATGGATTTCTTGACGTTTTCTGGTGTAGTGACCTCTCTTGGGCGCCAAGATCGTTCAGCATAAACTGTACTCGTACGGCCACAACGAAACTAGATAAACCCCTTATGAATCGTTCCAATCGACGATTCAGAGTCCGGGTAATACTTATCCTCTTTGACCTTGGTTTCGGATGTTGTTATCTTGCGTAGTTAGTATCGAGCGAAACTCAATTTTTTTCATATTAAAAACGCGGAGGTCTGACGCATCTTATTGCAGTGCTCTTACTTGTAAATGCTGAAGTTTGAACAGCCGGCATTTGAAGCACCAAGCTCGACAAAAAAGGTTCACATTAGTTGATAATAAAATTTTTAATTCCTCTGACTGTGGCACCAGTGAACGCTGGGTATTTCTACGATTAGATTGATGAAAACATCCAACCTGGGTGTTTGCATCTCATGTCATATGTTTATTAGATGTTACTACGGGTGTATCACGGGGAGTTTGATGAATTATAGAGGAAATCAATCGAGGAAGTGCTTATGAAATTAAGGCAAAAGAAAACTTTTGAAAAGAGGTCTAGGGAGAAGTTCACTATACATGATTTAATCTCTTTACATCATTCTCCTAAAGGGAAAAGGTGTAGTACATCCACATTTCTAGATAATTTCACGCGTCGAGCGAGCGTTTTTTATATTTATCTGTAGTATAGAATCTATGTTTATATTCTGATTGTGTGTTTATACGAATTCCAGAAAAAAGCCTAACTGAAATGTCCGCAGTATTTATTACTGCGGACTGTAACCGGTAAAATATATATTAATTACTCATTCGAAAATCACGCAGTTGAAACGAATGTTCAAATAATTATTTCAAATTACTAATATTATCAGAGTTTTATTCTGCGTATGAAGCATCGTAAACCAGTTGAAAATTTTGAATTTTACACCAGTGAGGCACGATCATAAAATTATCTCTTTATGAACAGGAATCAACTGTGCAAAGTTTCAGCAAAATCGGAAGAAAGGTAGTTGCAGTTTACCCACTATTAAAAAATTTTCCATTTTGTAGCACCAATATAAAAAAGCACAACAAATTTTGCAACTAAATACATTTTCTGCAAATTGGGGACTGAGCACAATAGAATACCTTCCCTTAGCAAAGGCACAAATCAATCAAGCAAAGCAAATATTCGGTGCTCACGCTGTGTCTAGAAAATGTAAACCCCAAAGAAAATCCAATCCCAGCAAATAACAACGATCATTTCGATTGGAACTATTCAAATACACGGTCTCATCCTGGTTCTCAATCTGAACCTGCGTTTCCTTACTGCAAATAACATCCCTGTCGCACTCTTGCTGGGAAAACATTACGAAGCTCAGCTCAGCAATCTCCTAAACCATCAACACACAGACTCACGGGCAGACACCAACATTCATCATTTTCAATCGGAAAGTTTCTCCCGTGGCTGTGGCACAAGTCAAACTTTCGTGCAAAACTGGAACGGATATACGTGTCAGGCAGTTACTGAGACGCTGTCACTGTCGCCGCCGTCATATGACTTCCTTGCAGATAAGACCGAGCACTACCACGCCGTAACCCAACGCGAACGAGAAACTATCAGAACGGATTTTTCCGCGCGCACCCAAGTGCCTACCGCTCAGTGGGGGGCTACCGAACATGTGGCCGCGTGTGCGCCTGTATGCTAAACTGCACACTCGAGCGGTGTTCCGCTGGCATCGAATTGCACATATCATAATACAGGAAAACGGTGACAGCACCGCATCCCGGCCGTTCCCGTTCGCAGTCTGTTATTGCGCACGGTTTGATAAATGTTTATTCCACAACGAACGAGCGGTCGTTGGCAACAAAGGCCGAAAGTTGCGCGCCTCCATCAACGTTATTCTGGTTTGGCTTGAGATCGAGATCGAGGTGAAATCACTTCGAAAAGGAGGATTAAAGTGGAGCTTTTGCTGTGATTGGTGATAGCGCCGTAAATCCTACGTCGTATACAAACCGTTGTTCGGATATTCTAAATCGGTAGGATTAGGACAGAAAAGCGGTTAGCGTTTCTGCTGAAAAAGGATTTGTTTGTACTTACCCATAAATTTTATTGAAAACAAAGAGAAGAGTCCGTTTCTGCACTTCTCATCGCTTCGTCGAAGTGAACTTCGTTCAACCAGTATGCCAAAAAACGGTAAACACACCTTGCCGGTGTAATTTAATTTTGTTTTTCAATAAAAAGTTCAATTATGGCCCGGAGGTCTATATAGGTCGTCTCTCAGCGTGAAAACAGCTATGTTTGTCTAGTCTAAAACTGCGGCGATCGGTTCTACCTACGTTGGTCTCGTTAAAGAGAAAACTCTGCCGGAAGGCTCATCATTAATTTCCAAAGCAAACATTTGCTTGGTCGAAAATCGGCTGGCTCGTGACGACCCGACATTGATTGCAGCTGCTGCCGAAATGGAGTACCATCGTGAAACTACACTGACGCGCATAAACGGCTCGCTGGCAGGGAAAAACAAAGATAAACTGAGGACAACATTTTAATTTGATAAACACAGCAACTGTCGTTGCGCCATTCTCACAAACACCGTCGTCCCGTCTGCAAAGGTCCTAAGCAAACCAACTATGATGAAGTATATTTTCCAGGCCACCTTATGGCACCATTACTGCCAACGTACTGCCGGTTGGTAAAATATTCAAATTCTCAATTTTCTAGCAGAATTCATCCTCCTAATGCATTCGAAAAGAGATCACGTCCCTGCGAATTTACCCACCCAGGTTGAAACATAATTCATATCAAATTTACATTCTTTTCTTATTTGGTAGGCATATGGAGAAATGGTTCAAAAACTGGCTCGAAAAAAAAAATCCATTCCATACATGCGACACGTCCTCCGGATAACACGGGGCCTGCTCCACCTCCCATCTGCTTCACCTGAGCCAACGTTTTCAATTTCTCTTATCCTGCCGCGCGAACGTTGTTTTCCCACCCCTCCGGCAGTAAACAGTGAACGCTCGGCAGTCTCAGCTTCGCATTCTGCCGATTCGGTGCCATAAATTCTCATCATGATCGTCATGAATATGCATTTTGCCGACGAATGGCACTGGCAGGAACGGGATTCGACGGTCCGCCCGCCGGGGTTCATTTTGGATCACTCCAATCCGCTGTTCGAATCATCCGGTGTTCCAGTGCGAGAGCGTCGTTCTAAAACGAAACGAAACGGCTTGAAGAATTTTAATCCGAATCTTTCTCCTAAACACCGACGGGCCGGAATGAAGGACTCTACCTTTTTGTGTGCTTCCGTCGCTTATTCCGACAGTTGGCGATTCCTGTTTTCTTTTTTGTCTTCTCCGGTGATTGTCAGTCGTCCTCCGTTTAATGGAAACTTGTTCCCTGACGATGCGATACAGTATGACGTAATAGTGAATGCGATTTCAACGGTTAGATGATGTGCAGCTAGCGTTGAAACCGGTTATCACGCGTCTCCATCAGTGGTGGGATTTGATGTCAACGCATGGTGTTTTTCTTGTTCCTGTTAAGCTGAATTCATTCCCACGTACACAGGTTGGCAAAACGAAAAAACGTGATCCTAGTAGTTCTAATACGTCGTGTACCAAGTTTTTTCGTACGACACTGTAAAACGTAAATGATCAAATTCCGTTACACACCCAGCTGTTTGTTACTGGACTCCTTTTGCCTATGCGTCACAGCATACTCACGACCGGCCGGTGAAAAAGTTAATAGAACTTGAAATGAGCTGAGTTAGTCCATGCTACCTGAAGAATTGAAGCTGATCGATCGTTTCCGATTTAGCTAAACATTGATGAAATTTTACAACAACAAAAAAATTTTTTTTCAGCGTAGGGGAACTGTTCCATTATTTATCGCAGCCCATGTATTCATCTCATACAACATGAAAACACAATTGAAAATAGGAAAAAACGCACATTTTCTAGCTAAACCAATCTGCTAATCCATGGAATGGATTCTTATTAATTCACTTTAGATTTCACATAGAGTAGAATCCTCAAAAACTCATTCAAAAGCTCTAAATTTGATATTATAGTCAGGCATCTGCACTCGAAAACCAGAATCCGCACATTGCTCTACACGGCTACAACAACTCGTTCAGCATCCAATCAAAGTTTTTTTCTTCACTAGAGGACATCTTTTCATTTATCACTCACTACAGTGGTTACCCAGGATACCAATTTTAGACGTAAACAACTACAGTGGATATCTAGGCCACCTACTACGACGGTCTGCGGCAACGTTCATTCGTGATAATGTGATTTATTCATGATTGACAGTGTGACGAATATGGGGGCGTCGTGAGATGAATAATTGAGCATTGATTCAAGTTTTGAGATGGATATAGAAGCGTTGTGAAAAATGGTTTGTTTTACAAAATTCAGGATAAATCTAGCTAAGTTTACTAAATATACAATGCTGGGCGATTCCATAAGAGCACGTAAGCGGTTTTTGTTTATTTGTTCAAAGATTTCGTGAAAATTTGATTTTCAATCCATGCATTCTTCGTGAATATCGGCTTAATGAGATGAATTATAGAACAGTACCCCCAGATCATCAGCATAAATTAGCCAAGTGGAATGACGTAACATCGTTGAAAAAAAAGACTAAAAAGCAATGGACCAAGGTTGCTTCCTTGAGGAACACCCGACAGGTTAACGAAGCTATCTGACTCGGTGTTGCCCTATTTAATGTACAGTTTGCGGTTTCAAAACAATGGCTGGAATACCGTCAGGCCCAGCTGAAGAAGAAGGTTTCAGTTTTTTTTGTGGCTTTGAGAACATCTTCGTTAGAAAAACTTAAATTACTCAGATTTATCACGTTATGAGGAAGGTTGCGAAAGGCGCTCTGTATTTGAGACGTATTTGCAGCAGTCGAACTAAATACGCTCGAGAAATGTTTCTTAAATAAAGGGCCAATACCATCAAGTGATTCCGCACTGTCATTGCCAAGAATCATGCTGTTTGGGAGCCCACTTTCTTTCCACTTACTGTTAACAAATGACCAAAATCGTTTTGGATTTCGTTTGAGTTGTGATTGTCGAAACATTGGAGGAAAAGAAGCAGTACTTCGTTTAGTTCAGCTTAAAGACTGATGAGCCGAAAATCCAAGTAATAATTTATGAAAATAAAAATTGTGAAGAAAAGTAAAACACATTTGATAACATTGGTTTCCTCATCTTCGTCAACTTTCGGTGAATAAAGATTCAGAATACATTCCTTAAAGGTTAGAGAAATCTCGAAAGGGCATAACCAAACAAAAGCATCCGCTTTTTCAAAAGCATTACAATTGGAAATCAATTGGAAATAATTGCTTATCGGCACGGTTTACAGTCACCACCGTTTTGTAAGTCGACAGTTCGATTCGTTTTTTAGCTCGATTCACAGATGCAGACGACAATCCCAGCTTGCTTGCGGCATCTCGAACGGAAAGGTTAGTATTCCGCGTGAAAGTGTTGGCCAATATTTCCATCGTTTCTGCGGCTTTCGGATTTCGAATTACCCCCGATCCTGTTTTCCTGGCAGTCGACAAACATTCTCCAAATACTTCTATTGCGTTGGTGACGGTTGATTTGGCCACATTCAACAATTTTGTCAATTTGGCGTGCGAGCAGTAGTTCTGATACGTTGCTTCTCTTGCTTCGACGCCAAATTCGCAACTGAAGAGCAAATGTCAAAATCAAACATAAGGTATGATACTATACATACACACTTTTAAAACGAGGGGTGTTTAGGTTTTTTCTTTGAAACACGATAAAAATAATACGGCAAATCGAAATTGACCAGTTTTTAACCGTAATACGACCTATTGAATTTCAATGGAATTGTCACCCCAAAATTGAATATGCAACCGTGTTTGAAGGTCATTTGGCGAAGTAAAATCTGATTTCTCTCCGCCAGGAATGGTTTGAAGGAATGAAAACCATGGTTCAACAACACTGCGTACCGAAATTTGATTGTTTACAATTTTACCGAGATCTTGATTTTTTTGTGCTTAAGATTAATTTTTGTTCAACCACAAATTAAGAAAATATGTAATTGCAGTCATGTCTGACGTAGAACTGCGTCTATCAGGAAGTTCCGCTACAGGGGTGTAAAATGAAAATCTGAAAGCGGAAAATGTGACAAATGTGTCCAATTCCAAATGCTAATAAGTCGATTAATTTTCAATAGATTTTTTTCGTTCTCGCTGCAATCGAAAAAAAAATGCAGAAAATTGAAGTTTGATTACGTGAACAATTGTACTATTCTAAATTGTCGAACCTTGTTGAAACGCAGATTTCGACATTTGATTGGTCGCTTAATGCTACCTTTCCTAACACAGTAGGTCGTGGGTTCGAATCGCAGAATCAGGCCATTTGGTTGTTAAAGGACTTTAGCATGGGTTCATTCTCAGGCTCCCCACCACGTACCTTTCCTTCAATCTGAGTTCTACAGTACCTCTGTTGACTCTCCTTCTAACAAAAATAAGTCCCTATTATAATAAAACTAATGTGAGTAACATATGAAAGTTCTCTCCAGGTAATTGTAATTAGGCGATATTGTTAGGATGGACAGAGGCTCGGTATAGTAGAGCAGTAAGCTTGAAACGGAAAAGTACAACTTACACACAAGCATAGATGTGAATGATAAGCGTATCACTTACTTCAATAGTGATACTGCCAATAATCTGAAGTGCGGAGTACAGAAAACACCTGGGCAATATCACAATAGATCTAATCTCTGGTCGCAGTGATGAGTCCACACAGAAAAAAAAAACACAGTTGACATAATATTATGCAAGAGTCTTCTTCTGCTCAAACCAGTCATTATGTTACGACGGACAGTCATAATTTAGCTACAGCAGTAGCGTTATCGCCAAACTTTCCAGGTCTCCTTGCATGTGAAATAAATAATTGACGACGATCACTTTCTCCGGCGAAGCTCTGTCTTGTTTAAGCAACAACACAAGCATTCGAGACCCTGGCTATCTGCCAGCCATTCCATTGTAAACACAACTTTTTACTGTGTTGTCAGAGTGCACAATATCCGATGTAAAATAAGAAATAAATTGTTCTTTTGAGGGCAAACAAATGAATGATTAAAGTTTCTATATTTTCTCATAGGGTTTTGAATGTTACTTCAATCTGCATGCCCTCTGCTGTTAAAACTTGTTTGCAACGTATAACGTATAACGTAACACTTCAACTCCTCATTTGCACAAAATTTTAGAAATATTCATCAAACTGCATTCAAAATGTTATTTCACCTTAACAAAGAAGGTTGATTCAACCTCACAGTAGCAATTCCTCATGTCTCATGACTGGTTAAGTCAGCACGATCAAAGTTATAAACTGACCTTGACTCCAATCTAAACCTTCGGAAACGTAAAGATGTGAATTAGAAAAAATAGATTTTTTTTGGATGGTGATAAAAAAACTAAGACAGATAATTGAGTTTGAAAAACCTCCCATGGAAAGTAATCATAACAGCTCACTCGCATAAAAATTCTACGAATTCGCGACCGACCTTCCAGCTGTTAACTGGAATATTCGCCATGGCGAAAGGAAACATGCTCGTAGGCATGTTTTTGAGTTTCTTTTTCGTTTTATTTATCAATTTCTTGGATTGTTAGAGTAGATCTTAAGCTTGCCTAGAAATTCTCGATAGGACATAGCTGGGGGACGTTGGACAGGTTCACCGACTTGGGTACCACATCCATATTCAGCTGTCCCATCTTCTCCATAGATGGCTTCGAGTGGTTGGCCGACGCCAGGTCCAGCCAGAACACCGCGTGTTCGCCCTTATGGTATTTCTTGATGAGTGACGCAACTTCCGGCAGGCACTTCGTACGTAAGTGCGGCTTTGACATCCCTTTCTCGCTGATTACCAGCCACGACAGCACCTTCTTGGGTAACTTGGTGTGTGAAATGAACTTCATCTCGGAGCTCACTTCATTCGTGGGGGAAGCAAATACGAAGTGCCCTGCCAGTCGTTGCCATCCAAGGTGAAATAGGTCTCGTCCCCCTTCACCGTCGCCGGGAACCTCGACTTAATCATCTTATTCAGCCGCTGCCGTTGCGTCTCTGCCAGCAGCTCCAAACCAGTGGACGAGACTGTCGCCTCCTCCTGACATGTATGACTATGTTTGTCGGGTACTTTTTCCCTGTTTGGCCGGTTGCACCGACTACCCGGCCATGCGCACTTTGTGATGTAGCCACAAGGTCTTCCTCTTCAGCATTCTTCGGATCTTCTTGTCACTCAGGGTCGTCAGCCGTCCGAAACCGGGCTTTCTTTCAATGCTCTGATTGTTGCCCAGTAGTGCCAAGATGTTGTAGATGCCGGAACGGGCGTATCTGGTGTCCACGAACAGTCGCACGATGTCTGTTTTCGAAGCGGCGGGGACGGTCTCCCAACGCGCAAATTTCTGACTAGAGAAGCTTCAATGTTTTCGCCATCAAGGTTAGAGTTCGATTGATAGAGCTGTCAACTTTTTTCTGCTGACTCATGGGTTACTATGATTGATGCTGCATGGGTAGTTTCGTCAGTGCGTGTGAAGGTAAACCCATGAAATATCGGCGATTTTTGTTCATTTTATTCATGTGATGCAAACAATTTACACCTTGGTAACAAGGTTGAGGCGATGATAACGTCGATCAAGAAGATAAGAGAACTATAAGTTTGGATGAATATGAGCAGTATAATACAGATCAGGTAACTTGGCAGTGAGTGACACTGCAAAAAGGAAATAAAAATAAAATAGTGCGGAAAGCGAGAAATGTTTGGACAATGCAACAAAAGATCAAAATTAATTGTCTCATTGGAGTTAAGACTACCCGATCAGAAGAGCATAACAAAAAAATTACAAAGTTCTATCAACGTGAGATACAAATAACTTATTTTGATACAATTTTGTATTTTTCCATATAATTTTGATAACAAAATTGAATCTGAATGAGTTATAATAACAAAACGTGAAATGAGGTAGTTCTGAAACAAGTCTAACTAATTTTTCGTTTTTGTCAAAACCTGTTGTTTCTAACAATGTTTGTTATTATATTGTTCTATATACTATCTTATTTTGTTAGAAAGCTGATATATTAGTAACAAATTTTGATATGTGTTTGGTACTAGTAGAATCATTTCTGTTATAATCTCCAAATTGAAAACACAGCCTGTAAGGTTTTTCCCGTAACAAACTAACAACTTCTGTTACATTTTTGTTTTTTCTTTCTGATCGGGTACCTAATATATGATTGAAGATTTAACATTTTCTCAATAGGTTCAGCATTGGAATTGAAAGTGAAATGTTACCTCATACTGCAAACGATGAATTAAGTAACTTTACAGAAACTGCCTTGTATGACAGACTATTTGATAATGCAACAAAATAAGTTTGCTAGATTTGCAAGACCATTCTCCTGCATTGAAATGCATTGTTATGCGTTGGCAGATTTTTATTAAATATTGCATTTCACATTTGATTTGAACTATTACTCAGAAACAAAAAAACCGCACGATATAGTGAATAAATGAGAGAGGTTTTAACAGATACACCACCGATAATAAAATAGGCCTCATGGTGACATAGTAAATAATTGTTTCCAGGTAATCATAACTAATCTTCTCAGTATGTAATTGATTACCTTTTAGTTTTCAGTAAATTTGTTCACAATAAGCTTTCGTTCAAACAACATTCCTGAGCGCAGGTGAAATCCACAAACAGTAAAGAACAATCAACGAAAAAAATCCGTTTAAACATTTTGATTTCTTATTAAAAAGAAAGAACAAATAAGAACGACTAGAAAAAATGAGACTTTACAAGATTTCCATCTAACGTTTTCTTTGAGCCAGAGTAACTGAGCTACTTTCGACTCTCGGCAGCCATGAATAACAATCAAGGTAGGTGTTATGAAATACTCGTAAATCAGATTATAATTACATTACTTAATTTCGATCCGTACGCTCAGTTCAGTACGCGCAGTTTGCTTGGAAACGGCCTTGCGGTCGCGGACTGCGAGAAAGATTGCTCCCGCGGGAAATGCTCTGATTATCGTGCTTGTCTTTTCCGAGCTGTTCCTTTTACTGGGGTTTGTGTGTGTGGGTCTGTGTGTATTTTATTAACACAGCAGCCGTTTCGTATCTGCAAAGCTTCTGTACGGAACCCGTTTCCTTCTCAAACCTAGACAATGAATGTTTACCGGTTCACCGGTAGGAGATCGAGATTGCATAAAAAAGCAATACTCGTGCTACTTTAACTCGTCAGTATAACAAGAAATAAAGATAACCATCAAACGATACCGGCCATAGTTACCAGCAGCCGTTTGCAAGCGATTTGCAATCCCGAGATATCAGAGCGTCATTAGAATATTGTCTAACTGCCGGTGTTTAGGAAGCCCGAGCTAAAAATGCTAATTTTCTTTACTGGTGAATCTAGCCTTCTTCTACGATGCTGTTTGCAACTTACAACCATGCAAGAAAACCACCCATCGGAGACACAGATAGACACACATACCCATATTGTCTCAAGTCGAGTTCTCCTGCTAAGAAGATCGAAAAAAACCCACATTGTAGACAAGCTAGAATTTTAACGACCTGCCGTAGTCATACCAAGCGACTGGCTTCGATGTTTCTCCCCGGACGGCCATAAAGGCCAAGATTAAGTTTTAATCCAGTTTAATGCATATACCGTGTAATTAGTGCTAAACTAACGACACCCCGGTGCTGTCCGAAGATTCTGCCGTCACATTTCTGGCACTGGTTAAGGAGGAGTTTTTGCTGCAAGAGATGCAGCAAAAGATGACCGGGTGTAGATTTTTAACTTTATAGGCGGCACGATAATTAATCTAATAATCGTTACCGAAAATGGCCGCAAAAACATTGAAATACCCTGTACGTACACGGTTCGGTGCTGTTAATGGTATGTGAAAGTTTTGTTCTATGTGTAATTGAGATGTTTCTCCCAGTCACTGCATGTACGATACCTTAAGTTAACACCGTCATGATTTTCGGGATAAACTTACAATCCCATCGAATTTTTATTTCGAACGATTTTCGCTTGTTTTGAAGTTATTTAAGATTTTTGACATAGTCTCGAGATCTTCATCTTGATTTGCACTACTCAGAAGTTGTTTGAAGAAAAAAGTTTTTAGTGAAGATTATTTTGAAAAGCTTTCCTGAGTGTTGTCTCCACTTCTTCATAAAAACTTCATTTATTTTCAATGGACTGGTAAAGAATTTAGATTGAAATTTAGGGCTATTTTAAGGTACTGGCTTAAAGACACTCAAAAGATCTACTGAAATCCTCTTATGGTAAAATTTCATCCTGCTTCCGTCGGTTAGACAACACTGATGGACACTTTTCACTCGCCCCTTTGTTTGGCCTTTTTTCCATTTTCCAGCTCGATAAGTCTCACGTAAAAGCTTTTAATAGGCTGTAGTCGATATTTAATTACTAATCCAGCTCTTATCTGGCCATTGCCGAATGATACTATGACACAGTAGGTACCGAAAATTGCAAATGGTTCTGCTGGCAAACACACCCACACATAAACACACCCTCCCAAATAGGGGCCGACCTCTGGGAGGAGAGTTTGTGCCTCAGCACAAATTTCAGCTTCATCGTTTTGCGGGAATCTGTGATGGCAGTGCAGGAATGGGTGGCCGAAGGGGAGTGGTTGCCGAGATTTTCCGTCTTTGATAAGCAGTAATTAGTAATTTGAAGACAAACAGCAATTTCGTTTGCTCGCTTCCCATGAGCCGAGGCAAAGAAAAACTGGCAACGAATGGGAAAATTTGAGCTGCCGGTGTTGTTGTTCGTATTCATGCTGTTGTTACTGCTGGTGTTTTGGTAGGCGGTTTAGTGTGTTTGTCGAGAATCTGTGAGGTTGTCTTGGCTTTGCCAGAGGGAGCACCGGGAAAGCCTTCGGAGTCAGGTTCTGGAAGTAGCCAGAAATGAAGCAATGAAAATACCTCCGAGGCACTGAGATGAAATTTCACCGTCCAAATTTCCAAGTCTTTTATCAGCGATTTCAAATCTCCATCCTCGACACCGGCTTCGTTTAGAGCTGTTCCTATTAATGGTTCGTAGACAGATTTTATCCGCAGTTGTGTGAGTTTTAATACATGCAGCCGCGTGAATCGGATGGGACATCCCTATAAGGAAAAGTTTGCCAACTGAATCAACCTTGCTCCCAGAGCAGGTATGAGATAAGGAAATTAAATTTGAACCCAAATTACATGCAGTTACTCTTACTCTGGGGCTTGCTATTCACATTGGTCAAAGGAATAAGCTTTTCGTTTGATTTGAGTCATAACCCAGGGCGTTCTGGTTGAATAAGTTAAGCGCCTTATAAAAGCTTTGGAAGCCAGGGGGAAGCATGCGGTGCTTATCGCTTGATAGCATTTGAATCCATCTAATCGTGTGTTCAAACAAAGACGGGGTTTAGCATCAGCTATTACATGTATATTTAACAGCTGAATACTGTATAAAGGATGGATTGCGGAAAATAATTCAGAGACGGTAAGTGAAGCAACTAACAGACTGAGGTGACAAATCCTACTTTTTTACTAACTGAAGTTACAGTCAACTACAGTTATGCAGTGTTTAAAATAAGTATTTTTGGATAAGCTTATCTCACCTGGAGACTACAGGGAAATGTTCATTACTATGTGTAAAAAGTCTTTGGAACATTTTTTAACAATGCACAGTGTGTTATAAAGAAACGGTAATGATTTTTTGAATCGTTTTTCCACTGGATTATTCTTATCATACTGCTGTCGCTAATTAGAAAACGATGACAACACTTTTGCAAGTGTGCTTACATCAAATAAATAAAATTAAATACATAAAACATAACAAAAATTGTTGCGAATTACTATATTTTCAAAACAAATTATGAATCACAACAGTTAACATCTCCTAAGAATATAGTGCTCAAATTGCTAAAAAGTTTCAATCCCGAAAATTATAATAACAGTAATCAAAATAAAAGACTAAAAAAGTAAAGCTCAGTATCACTGATCATAGTTCACGTTTTTTTCAAACAAAATTTTGTTCGATGCAATACACATTGGAATAGAAAATAACAATTTCTAGTCTGAGCGACCAATTAAAACGAAAACTTTCAATGAAAAACAGAATTTTTCGAACTAAATTTCTTTTTTTAACAACTGCTTTTACTCGACGGGATGCGGTATATTTTTCCAAATCTGTATCATATTTCCAGTTCGCTTATTTTTCGCTTTCCCTACTGCATACATTGTCTGCCTAATAAATAACAGAATACCCTAATTTTTGTCTTCGGATGCTCAAATGATAATATTTTTTCTCAAAAACGAGAGAAAGTGCGGCGGAAAACAATCCAACAAACCGAGAAAAGCAATGTCTCTCAATCAAATCTTCACTTGCTTGTTTTGGAAGAGGGCCACTCATTTCACACACTGCCCCCGATCAAGATAGGCCTACATGAATTTATCGAATTTTTAACACAAAAATCATTAATGAATACCGTTACAGTCGTTTAGTACTGCGCTGCCAGTTTCTCTCTTTAGTATTAGACTGAAAAGCTGCATGGTTGAATATATTTTAAACGTTGGTTATATTGGATTAGTATTTTGCAACGCTTAAGAAATAAAGATAAAAAGAGTCTGACGAAAATTATATTGAAAGCTGATAAAGGCGGGAGTCATGTTTGGATTTTTCTCACTCCATTAATAACTAAAGCATGGACTGAATTTATATTGTTTTCATAGTTTTCAATGCTCTCATTCATTTGATTTTAGTTCAATTTCTAGTTCACGATTTAGTATTAATTTTAGGCAAATCAAAAATGGTAAATAAACCTAATATTAAATTTTTGCTTGCAATAGCTTTGAAACTACATCTCTCCTAATATCATTAGCAACTCGCTTACATCAGCCATAAAATCATAAAAATATGTGAACAGGTTTTCTATTGTGAGCAAACAGATTAAACGAATTCAGCAGTATTTCGTAAAGTCCTCTATTCAATATATCAAATTTGGTATTATAGGAAACTGTATAATAATAATAATAATTATAACCGCTTTGTAGAAAAAAAAGCACCATTATAAACACCAAAACAAAATTTTTTTATTTCTCAGAACAAATGGTCTGATCTATCTTCATTCTGGAATTTTTACCAACGGTTCTAGTTTTCATGAACAAAAATAATTGTTAAAAGAAATACTCAACTTGTTTTTAAAATCAAAATTATTTTCGAAATCTTGTTTTTAGTATATTTTTTGCGACATATAATCTCTACGACTCATTGTTAGACAGTTTTTTATGTTTAAGACAGTCTTTTACGTTGTAAGAGTTTCTGTGCTACAGGTTTTCAATGAAGCAAATGCTGAAATGTTTGCACCCTTTGAGAAAACTAATTTTGCAACAAAAAAAGACTCCCAGAGGAAAATACGCAGTTTACTATACCCACTTGGAGATGGAACACGAGGCATATGGTCGCAAAGAATAACAAACCGTAGGCTGAATGGACTTAAGGTCGAACGCTATGTAAACTAAGGTGTTTCATGTTGGTAATGGGACTGTACTATTTTGAGGCAAACGATACTCAACGCGTGTAGGATTTATAAAACTTGTTTCAATACAATATACTTACAATAAACACTAGTTTCAACCCAAGCGGGTGTTTGGTGCAAATTAATTATAAACATCCCAGCTGGTCTCGAGGTACGATGTTGGCTGAACAAGCTAGTCGTCGTATGTTCGAGTCCCGGCTCGGGAGAGACTGTTATTATCAGTAGGATCGTAGCGCTAGCCCCGAAATTGTCCTGTACACTAAACAGTTGGCTGCGAAGTCTGTGTATAACAAACAGGAGGTCAAGTTCCGAATCGGAATGTAGCACCAAGGCTTTGCTTTGCTTTTAATCATAAACATAAGTGATTTATTTTTGTATTTCGGCACTAGAACAAAAATCGGGCTGAAGCCTTAATTACTACTGAAGCCATCACATTTTTGATTATAGGTAAGTACAACTCAATTATGTATAGGCTCTAATTTTTTCCACTGTATATCATCAAATCCTGTGTATAATCGAATTAGATTTTTTTGGATATTTTGCATAAATGTTATTTTCATTTTGAATGAATAAGAACATATTTTTTTTTTGAATATTTCTTTCAAAGTCATAGAACACCTGTAAACAAGATTATCTTGTAGTTATTTCGGGTGTAATTGCAGTCAAATGTAAAGATTTTTTTAAATTTTGTTTCAATTTTCTTTATTTTCTAATTTTTTGAAGGAAAACCACTCTTACATTCACCTCGACACCTATATTCATCACGTCGCTCTTAATTGTTCTATTTAACGTCAAATTTGATTATTTTTCAAAGTAAAAACACTTTTAGGTTTACTTCTCGATTCCGTCTAACAGCCTTTTTTAATTTGAAAATCATTGGGTAACCGCTCCTATATTCATCTCAGTAACTATATTCATCTCATCACATCTTTGTGATCAATTTATCGTCAAATTTTAACATATTTTCAACGTAAAACTTTCAACCACTTGACAAAATCGAGAAGCAAACAGATTTACTTTAAAAAAATTGTACAAATTTGACGGTAAATTGGACAAATGAGAGAAATAAGATGAATATAGGTGCACCTGGCTGTTGAGATGAATAATGGAGCGATTACCCTAGTTAAGTTTAACGGCAAATTCGATGAATTAAAGCGATGTGATGAATATAGGTACTGAGATGTAAAAAGGAATGGTTCCCCAATTTTTGTTTTTTGTTCTGTTTTCATTCATTTTTATTTTTTTTATTTAATGAATTAATAAATAAATTAAGCAGCACAAAAATATTTTTTTCGACATTCTCTCCCTTTATAACGTTCTTCTAAATTTTCCGTATGTGTTGCAACACTTTGTCAGACTGCCCGCCTCTTACCACCAAGCGTTACAGATTTCATAGAAAATTTTTTAAGACACTCTTGCTTAAATCAGTTACAATTGAAATTGAAAAAAATCTACTTTTCCTAATCGACTCCTATATTCTATGACACAGGTGCGACCCTAAAGCTCAAACGGGAAAACAATGAAAGATCATAGCTATTCGAACATTCCTGTGCAGTTTGGGCCCCCTAGTCAATTCAAAAACGCTACAAAAAAACTCCCACCCACTCCACCGCGAACGTTAACCGTGCGCCTCCTTGCGCTGCTGTATCGGTGGAGACGCTAGGTTAATAATTCGACAGCGTTCTAGGGAACGAGTTTATGAGGAAATTTGATTCTTAAGGTCGATAGTAATATTCTAGAGAAAAACGCTCTTCTTCAAAATTATTCAATATGATGGAGCGAACATTTTTCCAATAACTCAAATTAGGGTGACCCAAATTTTCGATGAAATCCAGTATCTAACTTTCTTATCTTCGCAGATAGAACTGAACGATGTTCTATGATGTAGTAGCTCTGTCTATTTTGTGTAACTTTTTGAAAAATGTTTTTCTTTAGAATATTACTTTTGAGTTCTAGATTCAAATTTCTTCCTGAAGTCGTTCCATAGAACGTAGTCGAATGCTTAACCTAGCGTCTCAACCGATTTAACAGTGAACGGAGGCGCACGGTTAACGTTCGCGTTGGTGTGGGTGGAAGCTTTGTTCGCGTTTTATTAATGGCTAAGGGCACCAAAAAAACGACTGTATTTTGTAAACAATCAACATGGATGCCGGAAGCACAGTTATTTGATAAATCCATTGTGGTACCGTAAAGCGCGTTATCAAACGATAAAATGAAGCATTGACGACGATTCGATAGTCTAAAACCAAACATCGGAGTGGAATTGTCGACCGGAAACTGCGTGGTATGAATTTAAAACCCATCAAGAGGAACTCCAATCTGCCAGAACCATTGGCAGGAGATTTGGCCAGGATTTCGGCGCTGCCTATAGAACCGTTAGGAGCATTCGACGACTCAAGAAAGAAATCAAGTCATATTCGTGCTCATAGGCTATACGATCAGGTGCTGACAAAATTCGACGGGTGACTTCTGATGGACGCTCAAACTAATGTCAGTTTGTTCCGAAAGACCTTAACCCACACAATCGCCCACAGCTCTGCCCTAATGAGAAATACTGGGCAATCATGGAGAGGAGACTCAAGGTAAAGGAAAAAGTTGTCAAAGATATGGATCAGATGAAAACCTAGTGGAAAAGGGTAGCCAGAGCGATGGACGAAGAAGGTGTGCGCTGCCTAGTGAGCAGGCTTCTTCCGTTCTCTTGATTTTTGCTCAAATTTCCTTCTCTACCTGCCAAACCCCTTGGAGAACTAGACCTTCTCTCACATAGAGTGAGTAATTATCCACACTTAGGCGTAGAGTATTTCAGTCGCAGAGTTCCTTTTCACTCTTAATCATCGCGTGTTAGGGGCGAACATTTGTTTGATCTCTCAGTTTAAGAGGGAGTAGTTTTCGTTAGTTTCTCCTTTACTAGAAGAGAAGTTGGCCAAATATCAAAACATTTAGGTTCACATTGAAGCCACATCATAGCTGTTTTCGAATTTAATATTATCGGAAAATTCACAACTCACCATGGGTGCGAATTCTGCAGAAAATTCGCCTTTGGCAAAGTTGTACATAATAGTGCTGGGACTACCCGGATTGAGATATCCGGATACCCGGCCTCGGATATCCGACAAATATCCAAAATCCGGATCAACCGGATATCCGGATATTATCCGATAGGATATCCGGATTTTCGGATAGTCGGATATCCGGATTCTATATCCGAACATAGTTTAATGAAATAAAAAGTTACGAGGGGGTGGGGGGTTGTGGAAGAATCCATATTTTTCGTTACATTTTATTTTAATGGATATTAAAAGACAGAAAAAAAATTTCGGATACCCGGATAGTAAATATCGGGAAATCCGGGTATCCGGGTATCCGACTATTCGATTACCCGTATCCGAATATCTGGATATCCGGATAGTATCCGTTTACCTATCCGTGATCCGAGCTTCGGATAACCGGATCACGAATAAATCTGGTTGAAAGTCCCAGTCTTTAAAAAAAAAATACCCTGTGAAAAAAGAAATTAATTTTTTTATGAATAACTTTTTTTCTATGATTTCTCAATAATCGTTTGACAGTCTCCATTATTTAGGTAATCTTTTGTATTACAGGTGGGATTCGATTATTCCGGATGTCACTTCCAGCATGTTTGGGACATGTTCCCAAAGCGGACTTAACAGTCCGCTACGAAGTCTGTGTATAGTAAAACAGAAGGTCGAATTCCGACACGGAATGTAGCACCCAAGGCTTTGGATATGTTCTCTTTTATTTTTTGTCAGTTGTGCCCCATTATTCATTTTTGTGATTTTTTAATTTCAGTTTCGTCATTATTTATCAACTTAATTTTTTTTAAATTTGTGACATTATGATGTGCTTCGTCTTTGTTGAATATTTGTCTTTATCTTTTTCATCTTTTTCTTATAGTTTCACTAACTTTGCCATTTTTATAATTTCTTGGCATTATTCCACTATTTTAATTTTAGCTTTCAGACAGTTTTAATATCCGTTTCATATATTTATCAGTTTTGTCTCTTTTTTATTTTATTTTTTTTTATTTGTCAGTTACGTTATTTTTTGTCATATATATTTGTTGGTTTTACAATATCCTTCATATTTGTCCCAATGTTAGTTTTGCATTTCCAACTTTTGTCATTTTGTTTTTTTTTATCTGCTTATAACTTTAATTAGTTTTATAATTCATATTATTTCTTGTTGTTTTCGCTGCTCTTTTCCACTGTACAATAGTTTGTTTTCATATGATTCCTATGAAATATATTCAGTGTATGTGATTTTGTCTTTTTGCCTTTCTCCTAGAAAGGTATAGCAATCACTTGCAAAACCGAAAGTATAAAAGTGCTCCAAAGGGCCAAATGGCATATATCAATCGACTCAGCTCGACGAACTGAGCATTTTCTGTATGTATGTGTGTGTGTATGTGCAGATTTTTATTCTCACTCACTTTTCTCAGAAATGGCTGGATTTTCATTAAATTAATTGCAAATGAAAGGTCTTGTTGCCCCATAAGACCCTATTGAATTTCATTGTAATCGGATTTTTAGTTTAGAGGTTATGTATCAAAAGGTAAAAATCATGAAACATCATTATCTCAAAAACTACACAACCGATTTGAACAAAATTGGTTTCAAATGAACGGGCTATCTAAAATACTTTTAACTTTTGAATTTCATAAAGACTGAACTTGTGGTTCAAAAGTTATGACAAGAAACGTGTTTTGAAGACTACTTAATCTCAGTCATGTTTCTCAGAGATGGCTGAACCGATTTTCATAAAATCAGTGTCAAATGGAAGGTCTAGTTGCCCCATAAGACCCAATTGATTTGTTTTGCAATCAGACTATTACTTTGCCTGTTATGTTTAAAAATGTGAAATCCAGCTATGAAAAGGAATAATCGAACTTAAGCAACCGTTATGTATTAAATTGTTAATAAAACAACGAAAGTCTATTATTTCAAAGATTACACGACTTATTTGAACATAACTAGTGTCATACGATACGATTCATCTCTCAAACTTACAAATAACAAACTTCATAACAATTTCATATGTGGCTCAAAAGATATGGAAAGAAAAGAAAATCAAAGGCTATTCAAAACTATACCTGCTTTGATTGATATATGTGGTCTCCACATAATTTGAAAGTGATTTTGTACTATTTGAACGTTTCAAATTCATTGATTCCTTGCGATGTGTTTAAAGTCTGCAAATGCACGACGAATTGGCCATAGTATATGATCAAAGTCAAAAGACAAATCGTTTGAAATGATTGGTTCTATCGAAATGACAGCATCCTCGACTTTTGGCTTCTGTACATCGCCCTAATTCTGAATATATTCATATTGGGTGGCATTCGGTCATTTTCAGCAAATTTTCTGGCATCAATCTGACACTGGAAATACTTATATTGGGAGGTTTTAAGATATTTTGGTTGTTTTCCAGAAACTAACAGTGGTCGTCTTTGAATTAAAAATGGTGTCAGGGGTCAATGTTTGTTTTCTATGTATCATCTCGATTATGGAAATATCCATATTGAGTATTATTCGGTCATTTCCGACTGTTTCCTAGAAGTTGCCATTAAGCAATTTAAAATGGTGCCTGACGTCAATAGTTAGCTCATTGCATCATTCTGGTTCCAGAGACACTCATATTGGATGGTATTTGGTTATTTTAGGCTGTTTTTCACAAACCGGAAGTCGCCGTCTTGGATTTCAAAATGGTATTTAAGATAATTTCTAGCCTCTGAGCGTCATTCTGGTTAAAGAAACACACATATTAGCTGTTATTCAATCATTTTCGGCTGTTTTCCAGGGACCGGAAATCGCCAACCTAGAATCCAAAATGGGGTCTGTGGTCGATTTCAGCTGCTGTGTATCATTCTATACCCGGAGATACTCATGTTAGACGGAAATCGGCCATTTTTGGTTGTTTTCCAGAAACCAGAAGGTGCCATTACACAATTCATAATGGTGTCTGAGGTTAGCTTCTTGCATTTTTGTCGCCATCTTAGAATTCAAATGTGGTCGATTTGAACTACTGTGTATGGGTGGAAATCGGCCATTTATGGCTGTTTTCCAGAAACCGGATGCTGCCATCTAACAATCCAAAATACTGCCTGAGGTCGATTATGGAACATATTTTTTTTTCTTCATCTATAATTTATTTGACACGGCACAAATACAATTTAATGTTTAACGGCGCCAATTATATCTGGTAGCTTACTTTCTAAAGTATCTTAATAACTAAAAGCAAATTTTTTATCCTCGCTGCCGACTACGAGCTGAAACTAAATCTAACTTAAAGCTAGAATGTTTTGCATTAAAAGCACTGAATTGTTGTTTGATGGTTTTCTATCGCCATAGGTAAGCAGCCTATTGAATATGTTCCGCTGCTGGGCCAAGATATTACGGACTGGCATATTGGGTTGTTTCCCTCGGGCCTTGAGAGTATCGTGCGGGTCTGATTGCTGTTTCCGGATCCGGAGTCTTAACGTGTTCTTGTCGTTTGGTTGGATGTAGGCGGAAGGGGATAGGACTAAACTGGGGCGTGGATGGATTTCAGGAAAACGTATATAAGGGACATGTAGGATAGGTCACGGCTCGCCAAGACATCACGAACAGGAACAGCCGGCTGCCTACTTTCGGCCTGCAGGGAAGCTATTAATCTAGACCTGGCGTCACGGTGTACAGGGCATGACCAAACAACGTGCTCTATGTCGTGATAACCTTCACCACAGGCACATATACCACTTTCCCCGAGCCCAACACGACGGAGATGCGCGTCAAATCTATAGTGATTGGACATAAGCCGGGACATCACGCAAATGAAATCCCGACCTACATCCAACCCCTTGAACCACGGATTCGTCGATACTTTGGGGATTATGGAATGTAACCACCTTCCCAGTTCCCCTCTAGTCCAAGAAATTTGCCAACTGATGATCGTATTCTGACGTACAAGTGCGAAAAATCCATTAAAGGCAATTGGTCTTTCATAAATATCACCGTTTGTTGCGACCACCTTAGCCAAAGAGTCCGCTTTCTCATTGCCCGGTATCGAGCAGTGAGAAGGGACCCACGCTAAGGTAATCTGAAACGATTTTTCGGATAAAGCACTCAGATGTTCCCGTATTTTCCCCGGGAAATACGGAGAGTACTTAACATCTTTCATCGATCGGAGAGCCTCAATGGAACCGAGACTGTCCGTAAAGATGAAATAATGGTCCTTGGGCATTTTTTCGATAATCCCTAGGGTGTACTGAATTGCAGCTAATTCTGCGACGTAAACAGAAGCAGGATTATCGAGTTTATGGGAGACGGTTAAATTGTTATTGAAAATACCGAAGCCAGTGGACCCATCAAGAAGTGATCCGTCAGTGTAGAACATATTGTTGCAGTTGATGTTTCGATTTTTATTGGAAAAAAATTTGGGGATCTGCTTATGGAACATATTTCTTACCTCTAAAAGCATTCTCATACCAAATTTGGTTGAATTTTCTTGATTGGTTCATGAGCTGTGCGAAATTTGTGTTTCATTTGGGACCCCTCCATTATAGAAAATGGAGGGGTGTCAAACCATCATGCACATATTTGTTACCTCTAAAAATATTCACCTGCTAAATTTGGTTCCTTTTAGTTGATTCGTTCTCGAGATGTGCAGAAATTTGTGTTTAATTTGTATGGCACCCCTCCCTTTCAGAAAAGGGAGGGGCGTCCAACTATTATAGACATATTTGTTACTCCTTAAAACATCCACATGCCAAATTCGGTTTTACCTGCTTTGTTTGTTCTTGAGTTGTGCAGCAATTTATGTTTCATTTGTATGGGACCCCTCCCTTCCAGAAGTGGGAGGGGTCTCCAACTATCATAGGATCCTTTACCGGCACCAAAAACCCCCACACACAAATTTTCACGTCGATCGGTTCGGTAGTGTATGAGCCAATATGGATCAGACAGACAGACGGACAGACCGGACTGCATTTTTATATGTATAGATAACAACATCAATTTTTTTAGAACCTAAAGAGTGAATATACATTTATTGGATCGAAGCGTGCATGTAAACCTATTTTTACAAATAATAAGTTTGAATGAGAAAGGCTGAGTCTGACCGCTAGGTGGATTAATTTAGGTTTTTATTTATTTGTCAGTTTTACCATATTTGGCATATTCGTCCTCATACTATGTTTGTCTTCTTTACATTCTTGTCATTTTTACCTTTTGGTTTTGTCATTTATTCTTTATTTATTTCTTTTTTAAATTTGTTATTTGTATCATTTCTGGTCATTTCCGCAGCTATTCCTCATATTTTTTCAACATGTTTTCCGCGTATGTGATTTTTTTATTTCTGTAAGTTTTGTTGCTTTCTTTTGTCATTTTCATTCTATTTGTCAGATTCATAATTTTGTTTGTTTTTCTCATTTCATTTTTGCCACATTTGATATTATTTTTTGTCGTTTATTATATATTTCTTGTAATTTTTGTTGCTTTCTCCACTATTGTTAATCATGTCTTATTTTCTGTATTTGTGTTTTTTATTTCAGTTTTTGTCAGTTTTATCTCCTTCCCGTCAGTTTTATTTTATCTGTCAGTTTTATTATATCTGTCCTATCTGTTTATCTATTTTTTATCTCGTATCTGTTATTTTTGTCTTCATTTTACATTTTCGTCTTTTATGACATTCGTTTTAGTCATTTATTCTCGATTTATAATTAAGTTTTATTAATTATTTTCCAATTTCTGTAACTTTTGTCTACATGAAATTTCTGCTATATTTTCCATGTATGTGATTTTATTTTTATCAGTACAGTCATACCTCGATATAAGGCAACCTCGATATAACTTAAATTTTACCTCGATATAACGTAACTTTTTAAAATGTATTGAAATCGAAAATAAATGATACAGCAACTGTTTTTGGGCCATAAATTGCTTCAAAAAAATGGTTGTAGTAAGTTTGGAAACCAATTAAACCAATGCGAAAATTGTTCAAAATGGGCATAAGGAAGGTTTAAAAATACTAATAGGTGATGGGAAATAGGTTTCCACGTATCGTTCAGTAACAATTCACAGTCTTGCATCAATTTAAAAATATTTTTTTTTTGCTTGTTGAAATTTTTTCTAAATGGGCAAAAGAATGGTTTAGAAATACTGATAGGGGATGGGAAATAGGTTTTCACACATCTTTGAGTAACCTCTTGTATCAATTGAGAAAAATATTTTTTTTGGTTCTGAAAATATTTCTAAATGGGCATAAGAAAGGTTTAAAAATACTGATAGGTTATGGAAAACAGGTTCTCACGCATCTTTGAGTAACCATTAACATTCTTGCATAAATTAAAAAAAAATATTTTTTTGCTTCGATATAACGTAACTCGATATAACGTAACGAAAATAAAAATAAAGTTGCCTTATATCGAGGTAAGAATGTACTACATTTTGAAATATTTGACATTCAGTTTTGTCGTTTTTTATTTGTCAGGTTTATTGGTTATGTTATTCATATAGTTTCATTTTTTTTTGTTGCGCTTAATCAATATATCATGTTTTTCTTCTTGTTCCAAATTGGCATTTTTGTCCTAATTTCCACATTTGTGATATTTTCATATCCGCCATTTTTTTTCTCTGATGTCAGTTTTGAGGATTCGGTTATCAACTTTATTGTCGTTATAATATTCATGAAAGTATTTTTTTTAAATTTTAAGGTATTTTGTTTGTTTTCCAATACTTTTGTATTGACTTTTAAAGATTTGTAGAATTATTAGGATGAGTTATTGAAGTTTTTCATATTATTTGCATTCTATTGTGTGCTTTGCTACGGTTTTGGGAATTACTTTACCATTTTCATTAGGTGTTTCTTTTTTCATTAAACAGTTTACTTATTCTTTAGCTGGTCTCGATTTTTTTTTGTTTCTGTCTAAATTTTTTTTTCGTTTCAAAACTACTTCCAGTCTTGTATTCCAGTTGATGTATCTCAGCTCTTCTCAGCTTAATTATGGATTTGTGTTCAAAACACACTTTGGAAAAGCACTTTTCACGTTTACTATCACCAATGCTTCGTTGTTATTTGTAGTGAAAAAATGTAGAAGTTCAAAAAATTGTTGCTATTCCTATCTTTTATTGATTGGTGTAGATTTATTTTCAATTTCGCCATCCTCATTTCACACACAGATTTTGTGACTCTTGTAGAAGATTTTTTTTAAGTGAAATCAGTTTTGTAAAAGTTTCAAATGCTGTAATCTAAATTCATTTTAATGTCATTAGTTTTTCTAATATAACTAATCCGATTCCTGTTTAGTAATCCACGTTTTCCCACGACGATTGCAAACTATGCTCCGCTCGTATTGTCTGTTGAAGCTGGATCGCAAACAACAACAAAAAATCAGTAACCTGATACACTCCGAACGAGAGCAGCGTAACTCGTGCAACACTGGTGGGTGCAATAATTTCGTTTCCGTTCAACTCCCAACCACGTACAAAATTATTGCTATCGCAAATCTCTAACTCAACAGCACCGAAGTAGTGGCGAATCACAACTTCTTGTAGGTCGGCACTTGTTTCCGCGCTGTGTGATGTATTGCGGATCTGCTTCAGCCATGAGTGCATAGTTGCTCTTTCGCATGAAAAGATTGCCCCCACCTGTGGGGCAAAAAAGAATCACAGACAGCGTTTTAGGGTGTCCTAGCTCAATATTTTGTGTAGATTCTGATTCCCGAAATCTGTTTAATCTAGCAACGTCTAATTGATTTTAATGAAATATTAATTCAATTGTTGATTACAAAACCAGCAATCACCCTAGAAATAAATTCGCGAATTTCGAGTGCCCCCGACTGACCTAAACTCGAAACACACAGCCAGAAGTAGGTGTAGAACAGTAATTTAACCACAGCTTCGTTCTGTTGTTCACGCTGTTGTGAATTCCCAACACTTCTCTCGAAAGCCAGCAGCTCCTATTTCGTGTACCACCTTTTTTTTGCTCCTCCTCCGTGATCGCGTCCAACCCACTTCTGGCATCCGCAAAAGGTATCCGAAAGAGTACATTTCTCGGCTGTGGTCAACGACGGCGCGGCCTTCCGTGAGCGTTAAAATATTGCAACCCTGGCACTGTGGCTGCATCTAGCAATTTGAGGTGCATCAACCTCCCGAAAGCCCGAAATTCTTTCCAGGAACGAGTGGAACCGCAGTGCATTCGAAGCACGTTCTAGAAATGTTTCCCGGTTGGTGGTCCGGGCGCTGCGGCTGTGGATTCACACCAATTCTCTCAATCATTCATTTATTTATTCCGGAGAGGGATGAGAATGTGCTGAGCTTTTCCATTTTTCGGCGGTTGCCCCCCGAGCGGTGGCTGATGACGCCTGTTGTGCGGATTGCCACTGCACTAACAAACGGCACACAATCGGTTGACGCAACCGGAGAGACGATGATTATGCGCAGGGTGAAAAGGAAGGAAGAAAATTTTTCGCATCCACGATGCAGCAAAAGATAATCTTGTTGCAGTGTGCGGCTGATTTGCACATCTCCACACGGACATACCGCACAGGTAGGTTGGGTTGAGGAAAGCGATGGCTACCGGGGTTTTCGGGCAGCCGCGCTGCCGTGTGCCAGTGTGGTATTACGAGATGCATCATTTTAATTTTCCGAAGCTTATGCATGCGGTGCAAATCGGGATTTGGAAACCACAAGGGTTGTAAATTCCCATTATACGAAGGAATTAAAAACTTGCCAGTGTGATCGAAATCGAAAAAGATTCTTTTAGAATTATGAAGTGGAAAAAGTTGATGCATTGGATCAGCATCGTTATTACCCTTCGGTTCAATTTTTAATTTTTATGGACTTTAAAATTAAATATTTGATAAATAGATATACGCTCGACAGAAATCGCGAATCATACTGACTTAAGCACTTGAGCAAAATCGTTCGAATAATCGGAAAATAATTATGTACTAAAGCAATGCAAACATGTTTTTCACATTGTTCAATGTTTGCCTCAAACACGCAATTCGTAGTAACAGAATTGGGCAAATAGGAACTGGTTTTCAGAATAAGCTAGTCGCCCTAACGGCCCAACTAGAATATACTGGTTTGATTATTGTCGAAAAAGATCCATTGCTACAATTTTGAGCGCAATTAAAGCACTTTGCGTGACTACTTCCGAAATAGGGTGACCATGAAAACCGGCTTCATTCGATGTGTTTTATTTACAAAAATTCTTTACTTCTGAACCAGTTGATCGATTTTTGATCTTTTTAGATCAAATTGAAGGTAATTATTTCTAATTTGAGGAAAAAATTCCACAAAATATCTCTGTGTGCTTTGACATGCAAAATTCATGAAATTTTTGAAATTTTTGTTGTGTTTTTGAATTGAATTTACTCGAATATAAGAAAAAATATTTCTAAAAATTTCTTCAAGCCGATATTCACGAAGAATGCGCTGATTAAGCACCAAATTTTCACGAAATCAAAGAACAAATAAACAAAATACGCTTGCATGCTCTTATGGAATCGCCCAGCAGTGGAGGCTTAGTAAACTTAGCTAAATTTATCCTGAATTTTGTAGAACAAACCGTTTTTCACAACGCTTCCATATTCATCTAAAAAAACTTGAATCACTGTTCAATTATTCATCTCACGACGTCCTCATATTCATCACACTGTTAATCATGAATGAATTACATTATCATGAATGAACGTAGCCGCAGTTCGTCGTAGTAGCTCACATAGCTATCCGCTGTAGTTGTTTACGTGCAAAATTGGTAACCTAAGTAACCACTGCAGTGCTGTCGATTTATGGCAATTATGTCGGAATAATACAACGTTTTTAGTGTGATTTTTTCGTATTGACAGAAGCTGATTTGGCAACTTTTGATTTTCTTCAACGTTTTACAGGTGAAGTTTGGAATTTGTAAAAATCATCTCATATATTTCTGCTAATTCAAGCTTGCTTTTGGTAATTTGAGGTGAACATCTAAAGGATTAAAGTATTCTTAGTGTAGTGAGTAATTCTGTTTAGTGAATAAAATAAAAAGTCCGCCAATGATGTAAAAAAAAACTCTGGTTGGTTGCTGATCTCTCCCAGCTGGTCTCGAGGCACGCTGCTGGCCTAACAAGCCAGTCGTCGTAGGTTCGACTCTCGGCTCGGGAGAGACTGTTAGTGTCAGTAGGATCGTAGCGCTAGCCCCGCAATTGTCCTGTACACTTAACAGTTGGCTGCGAAATCTGTGTATGATAAACAGAAGGTCGAGTTCCGATACGGAATGTAGCACCAAGGCTTTGCTTTTTTGGTTGCTGAACGAGTCCTGTTGTAGCTGTATAGATTTATGATATGTAACAACTTTGTTGAAGAAAAGTTTTCTCTAATACACGGAAAACATGATTAAATTTATATAGATTCAAATACAAACAACAAAACTAATGGAACTTATAAGGGAAGAATAAATGACAAAAACGAATATCAAATAAAAACATAACATTAGGACATAGAGGATAAAACTGAAAAAAGATGCGAAAAAAAAATTTACATATAAAATAGAAAATTACAAAACTGATAGCAGAAATCATATGGAAGCAATAATATCAATAATGGTATGAAACTACGGTAACGACAACAAAATGCTACTACTGAAACTTAGAAATGAAGAATGAAATTACATAAATTAACAGAGCAAAACAAACATTTGGACAATATGACAGATTTCATAAAACTGATAAATATATCTGACAAAAATTACGTAACTAATAAACAAAAAGATTCGGAACGGAAAATACGACAGAAATTATCTGAAAACTCAAATTTCATTACAGGAAAATGTGACGAAAATGACAAGAAACTATATTAATTGCAAAACTAGTGAAACTTATAAATGAAGAATATAATGACAAAAATTGAACAAAGTCGAAGAACAACATAATGACTTAAAAAAAATGACAAATAAAGAATCAAATAAAATAACTGAAAGGTAAAATGCAAACAAGGACAAAAATAACATAGGGACTAGGGAAAAACTGACTAATGAAATGAAAATGATGAAGATGAAAATATATGACAGAAATCAAATATGACAAAAATGAAAAAGAAAGACAAAAATAAAACTAAGAAACAAATGAAAGATATGAAAGATATGACAAAATGACATATATGACAAAAATAACACAATACACCAAATAACCAAAATTACCCTAATAACAATTATTCAAAAAAAAAAAAAACAAAATAAAAATATTTTAACAAAAATTTAACTTATCACACTTATTTGTTCCACTGACCATCATTTTTTTCAAATTTTCTAGGTAAAGCTTTTGACTATTCAACTATTTAGATAGGTAAATTACATTTACTTTAAAAATATGAAGAAATTCGACGTTAAAATGACCAAATGAGAGCAATGAGGTGAATATAGAATCCATAAAATTATTAATATTAGAGCAAAATCATTTCAAATCGCCTGGAAATACGCAAAACTTTGCACACGTATTTGGCTTAGCAAACTTAGCATTTTCCACAAGTGGAGAGATTTTTTACACCCATGAGTTACATTCTAAAAGGGCGTATGCCTTTTGGCATAGGTTTTATTTGAAGCATTGTAGCCCAGAAACCGTTGGTTGTATAGAAAAACTGTCTGAGAATGAGTTGCAGGGAATTAAAAGTGCATCATAAAAAAATATACACTGTACAAAAAAATTTTTTTTACCAAAAAAATTAAAAATAAACATTAAAAATTCAACTCTTTTATTTTAATTAAAAAATTAAAAAAAAGAGTTGAATTTTTTTTTATTTTTTTCTTAAAGAAACTTGACGTTAATACGCAACTTTATAAAAAAAGTCCAGGATGGAGAAATGAAAAATGTTTTTTTTTTTATGGTAGATTAATTTTTTTATGAAAATTCTAATTCAAACATTTTTCAAATTATTTGTATTCTGATGATTTTAAAAGATGCAGAGAGTCATTTGAACCAAAAAGCTCTTGGTGGTAAACATTCTAAAGGCATCGATTTTCGAGTTATTTCTAATTTAAGCTCGAAAAATTATAATTATTTAGAAAAATACACGTTTTTCTTAATTTGTCCATGATTCTCCAGCAAAAACCATACGTTCATTGGAATGCTTGATCAAAATTATACAATTCATTCTTTGACAACAAAACGATTGGGCGAACGGTTCTCAAGAAAAGAGTTAAATGTTCTAAGTGATATAAATATATATAAGAATCAAATATTTATTTTCGAGTTTTATTATTTTAGGAACATATTTTTTCATGACATAGATACTTTACAGAACTAGTTTCATCTTATATTTTATATACATCATAAGTAAATGATTCGTCATCTTTTGAAAACAGCTTCGTTTGTATCTTATTTTCTGAAATCGGAACAAACGAGTGATACTTTTGTGTGCCAGCTATTATTTTAGATTTTTTGAAAATATCGCTCCATTCTGTTACTCCTTGTTCATATTCTTCATATGATTTGATGACCCAACTAAATGACATTTTTGATAAATTTTTATTACAATCATACAATTCTTTTGCGCTTGTAATGGGATGTTCATGTTCTTTAGCTAAACTTGCATTTCTTGCCATTCGTTTTAATGTGCCACCAATTGCATCGCATGGGCCTTTACCATGAGAAGTCGCAAAAAATACCACTCTGCATCGACGTTATATCTTGTTTTGAACTTGCTTTTCTATTTTTGTATTGTGAGGCAGCTCCATCAGACATAAATATCGCTTTTTTCAACTGTATTTTTGTTTTCAAAAAACTCATTAATTTGGCAATGAACACCTGAACCGCAACAGTATCATGATGGAGTACTTCCGATATTATGATGAAGCTGATATTCTTAAGTGTTCCAGATTCTGAATAGTAAACAACGAAGGGATGAATGGTGGCTTGACTATTATTCCAATAACTACTTTGAGCGGCATCTTGGAGAACAAATGAATAGTTTTCTGAGAAATCACACACTTTAACAACTTCACCATCTTTCAAATTTTTTTTTTTTTATTTTCGCTTATTTTCCGTCGGTCTATTTCCGCCACTGTTGTGGCCAATTACCGACGCCCAGGGGGCAGGGAGGCGACTCCACACCCAGGTCCCTAACTCACGACCCGTTTATTAACGGACCGGCGCCAACGGCTTTACTTCCTCATGCGATGGAAGGCGTGATCCCAGAGATTTTTCGCTTCAGAAAATCGGCTAGGATTGAATCTAGACCAGTTTGGGTTGGTTATGAGTGGATCACGCCACCTCACAACCATCGACACCTATGTCGGCGATGGGATTCGAACCCAGGCGTCGAGCGTGGTTGGCGGAGACGTAACCAACCACACTAGGCCCCCGCTTCATCTTTCAAATTATTCTTTGCTTCTCTCATGTAAGTCGACTGTTGAGTTTTTATGTAATCGTGGGTAATCAACTTTTCCAACTTTTCACAAAAATAAGATACAAATTCATCAATTGGTTTCACAAGTGTCTCTACATTACATCGATCTGTTGCAATCCACTGTTCGAAAGGTATTTCACTCACACAACGTTCCTCAAGTTGTTTGAAAAAACTGTTTTCAAAATCTTAACGACTTGGGCAATGTTCACATTTGCGGCGATAACAATATTTGAATCGAGTAGTTGAGCTACATAATAGCTGTTCAAAGTAAAATTTAGAATCATTTTCGAATGAATATTTCTTTAGACTTTGTATCATCAATTCAGTATTCTCGTAAATAGTACAAACACAAATATAATGAGATCCTGAGCTTCCAAGTTATTTACAGTGCTTAGGTTTCAAAGCACTAAAAGAAGTCAACCCAATATCAGTTTTGCTGATATCTTTAAAATAAGCGTAAGCCTCACGAATTGAATACATTAGGAGTCGCTTTTGCACATGCTGTCGCTTACCATCTTTTCTCACTGAAACGTAATCCCTTTGCCCTGGCATGGCTCTACTGACCTGGTCACTGTCATAAAACTGCAATACCTCGTTTTTCACTTCCAAGGGCAATCCATGTCCAAGCCTCACATCAGGAATAGCCAGTATTCCACTAACCTCTGATATGCGCCGAGCCTGTTTCACAATGTATTCCGTTGTTACAAACTGTTCTGTTATCGTTTGTTGGTTCCAAGATTTCGGTATAACTGAAAGTATTCTTACTTTATCTTCCCTCGAGCCTTCGGGCGCAGTAAATTTTTCTTTTAACTGCAAAATCATCTCGCCAAAGTCTCTCGCTTTACATTTCAATAAATCCAGGTCATCTTCAGCATCAAAATCGGAAATGATTTTCTTATACCGTCAGTAATGTTCAGATACTTTTTTTAGGATATTTTTCCTGATTGAGCTTTGCCAGGGATATCGGTGAAACGTTGATTCCAGCTAGGCGTTTGTTGAAAAACTCAATTTTCTGTGCTCCGGAGTATTCATCTTAACATGCAAACTGTTACTAACACTTCTGGAAAAGTGCAATCGTATTTATATACGGAAACAGATATTATAGGTTACCCAGGAGGTAGGTAGCTTACTTTACAAACAGTTGTTATTAGTAAACAAGTAGGTAGTGTTGCACGACAAACATACGTGTAGGTAAGCTAAGGTACAGCGCCCGAGTTATTTATCCAATCGTTTTGTTGTCAAAGAATGAACTGTATATTTTTGATCAAGCTTTCCAATGAACGCGTAGTTAACGCGAAAAATTAAGAAAAACGTGCATTTTCATAAATATTAATAATTTTTCGAACTCTAACCTAAAATAACTCGAAAACCGATGCCTTTAGAATGTTAACTACCAAGAGCTTTTTGATTCAAAACAACTCTCTGCATCTTTTAAAATCATCAGAATACAAATATTCTGAAAAATGTTTGAATTAGAATTTTTATAAAAAAACTAATCTATCATAAAAAAATTATTTTTCATCTCTCCATCCTGGAGTTTTTTTTTAAAGTTGCGTTTTAACGTCAAGTTTAAAGAAAAATAAATTAAAAAAAAATTCAACTCCTTTTTTTTAAATTGAAATTTAATATTTATTTTTAGTTTTTTTTTGGTAAAAAAAATTTTTTTGTAGAGTGTATATTTTTTTATGATGCATTTTTAATTCCCTGCAACTCATTCTCAGACAGTTTTTCTATACAACCAACGGTTTCTGGGTTACAATGCTTCGAATAAAACCTATGCCAAAAGGCATAGCCCTTTTAGAATGTAACTCATGGGTGTAAAAAATCGCTCCATCTGTGGAAAATGCTCAGTTTGCTGAAACAAATACGTGTGCAAAGTTTCATTCAAATCAAAAATGGTCGATATTCGACCATCGGTGATTTGGCGCGATCTTGCTCATTTTTTTTTTTCTTCACATAACATTTATTTGACACGGCACAAATACAATTTAATGTTTAACGGCGCCAATTATATCTGATGACTTAAAAACTAAGCAAATTTTTTATCCTCGCTGCCGACTACGAGCTGAAATTAAGTCTAACTTAAAACTAGCATGGGATTTCCAATCAGTGTTTTGTTGTTCAATGGTCGTCTGATAATCGTCGAATGGCATGTATGGATTCGTTCTGCTGAGCCACGATGTCGTGAGTTGGGACAGAGGCTCGTAGTCCTTGGGTCCTGGTTCTGTTGTGCGGGGTCTGGTTGCTGGTTTTGTGCTTAAGGTTCAAACGTGTTCTTGTCGTTTTGTTGGGTGTAGACGGAGGGGAACGGGACTAGACTGGGGCGTGGATGGATTTCAGGAAAACGTATATAAGGGACATGTAGGATAGGTCACGGCTCGCCAAGACATCACGAACAGGAACAGCCGGCTGTCTACCCTCGGCCTGCAGGGAAGCTATTAATTTAGACCTGGCGTCACGGTGTACAGGGCATGACCAAACCACATGCTCTATGTCGTGATAACCTTCACCACAGGCACAGATACCACTTTCCCCGAGCCCAACACGACGGAGGAGCGCGTCAAATCTATAGTGATTGGACATAAGCCGGGACATCACGCAAATGAAATCCCGACCTACATCCAACCCCTTGAACCACGGGTTCGTCGATACTTTGGGGATTATGGAATGTAACCACCTTCCCAATTCCCCTCTGGTCCAAGCATTTTGCCAACTGATGATCGTATTCTGACGTACAAGTGCGAAAAATTCATTAAAGGCAATTGGTCTTTCATAAATATCACCGTTTGTTGCGCCCACCTTAGCCAAAGAGTCCGCTTTCTCATTACCCGGTATCGAGCAGTGAGAAGGGACCCACGCTAAGGTAATCTGAGTAGATTTTTCGGATAAAGCACTCAGATGTTCCCGTATTTTCCCCAGGAAATACGGAGAGTGCTTAACATCTTTCATCGATCGGAGAGCCTCAATGGAACTGAGACTGTCCGTAAAGATGAAATAATGGTCCGTGGGCATTTTTTCGATAATCCCTAGGGTGTACTGAATTGCAGCTAATTCTGCGACGTAAACAGAAGCAGGATTATCGAGCTTATGGGAGACGGTTAAATTGTTATTGAAGATACCGAAGCCAGTGGACCCATCAAGAAGTGATCCGTCAGTGTAGTACATATTGTCGCAGTTGATGTTTCGATATTTATTGGAAGAAATTTTAGGGATCTGCTGCACGCGTAAATGATCCGGGATTCCACGAGTTTCTTCTATCATGGATGTATCGAAAAACACAGTAGAATCAGAAGTATTTGATAAGTCGACACGATTTGGAATATTCGAAGAAGGGTTAATATTTTGGGACATGTGATTGAAATACAATGTCATAAAACGGGTTTGAGAATTAAGTTCGATTAACCTTTCAAAATTTTCAATCACGGGACGGTTCAAGACCTCACATTTGATTAGAATACGAGAAGACAGGCTCCAGAAGCGGTTTTTCAATGGTAGTACTCCAGCTAAAACCTCCAAACTCATCGTATGGGTCGACTGCATGCAACCTAAGGCGATACGCAAACAACGATATTGTATTCGCTCCAGTTTGATCAAATGTGTGTTTGCTGCGGAGCGGAAGCAGAAACACCCGTATTCAATAACAGACAATATCGTTGTTTGGTAAAGCCTTATAAGGTCTCCTGGATGGGCTCCCCACCATTGTCCGGTTATTGTACGAAGAAAATTCACTCTTTGTTGACATTTTTTCATCAGATACCTCACGTGACAACCCCAGGTGCCTTTAGAGTCGAACCAGACACCAAGATATTTGTGTACCAAAACCTGAGAAATCGTTTTACCCATTAATTGTGTTTGAAGCTGAGCAGGTTCATGCTTCCTAGAAAAAACTACTATCTCAGTCTTCTCCGGAGAGAATTCGATACCTAGCTGTAAAGCCCAAGCAGACAAATTGTCCAAGGTATCTTGCAATGGTCCTTGCAAATCGGCAGCTTTGGCTCCTGTAACAGAGATTACACTGTCGTCTGCAAGTTGTCTTATCGTGCATGAATTTGCCAGACATTCGTCGATGTCATTTACATAAAAGTTGTAAAGAAGGGGGCTTAAACATGAGCCCTGGGGAAGACCCATGTAGCTAATGCGAAAAGTTGCCAAATCGCCATGCGTAAAATGCATGTGCTTTTCGGACAACAAGTTGTGCAAAAAATTGTTCAAAATTGGAGAAAATCCTTGTCGGTGAAGTTTACCCGAAAGAATGTCAATAGAAACGGAATCAAAAGCCCCCTTAATGTCCAAGAACGCAGACGCCATTTGTTCTTTACGAGCATACGCCAGCTGAATATCTGTTGAAAGCAACGCAAGACAATCATTCGTCCCTTTGGCACGGCGGAAGCCAAATTGAGTTTCTGATAGTAGACCATTTGATTCGACCCAGTGGTCTAAACGACGGAGTATCATTTTTTCCATCAATTTCCGGATACAGGATAGCATTGCAATCGGCCTATAAGAGTTGTGATTAGAAGCTGGTTTCCCTGGTTTTTGGATGGCGATCACCTTCACTTGCCTCCAATCCTGCGGTACAATGTTTTGCTCCAGGAACTTATTGAACAAGTTCAACAAGCGCCTCTTGGCATTGCCGGGTAGATTCTTCAACAAGTTGAATTTGATTCTATCTAATCCAGGCGCGTTATTGTTACAGGACAGGAGGGCAACTGAAAGTTCTGCCATCGTAAAAGGTGATTCTATCGCGTCGTGGCCCGGAGACGCATCGCGAACAATATTTTGCTCAGGAACAGAGTCCGGACATACTTTCCTGGCAAAATCAAATATCCACCTACTTGAAGACTCCTCGCTTTCGTTGACCGTTACGCGATTCCGCATTCTTCGGGCTGTGTTCCAAAGAGTGCTCATCGATGTCTCCCTCGACGTCTCGTTCACGAACCGACGCCAATATCCGCGTTTCTTTGCTTTAGCCAAACTTTTAAGCTTGGAATTAAGCTCCGAATACCGTAAATAGTCGCCAGGTATACCTCCCGTCTGGTAGGCCAAAAACGCGTCGGATCTTTGCGTGTAGACATCGGAGCACTCTTGGTCCCACCACGGAGTGGGAGGCCGTTCTTTGATCGTTACGCCGGGATATTTCTTCGTTTGGGCTTGCAACGCGGCGTCGAGAATCAAGCCCGCGAGGAGGTTGTATTCTTCAAGTGGTGAATGATGTTGAATCGACTCGACCGCTTTTGAAATCATTTCCTCGTATAACTTCCAATCGACATTTCGTGTGAGGTCATACGGAATGTCAATTGGTCGCATGCGAGTTGACCCGTTAGTAATTGAAATAAGAATAGGCAGGTGGTCGCTACCGTGAGGATCGAGGATTACCTTCCATGTGCAATCCAACCGTAGCGACGTCGAACATAAGGATAGATCCAAAGCGCTTGGGCGCGCTGGAGGTTTCGGGATACGTGTCATTTCACCGTTGTTTAAAATAGTCATGTCGAAGTCATCGCAAAGGTTATAGATTAAAGAGGAGCGGTTATCATTGTATGGGGAACCCCAAGCCACGCCATGAGAGTTGAAGTCTCCCAAAATCAAACGTGGCGAGGGAAGAAGTTCTATTAAATCAAAGAGCAGCCGTTGCCCAACCTGTGCTCTGGGGGGAATATATATTGAGGCAATACAAAGCTCTTTACCTTGTATTGTCATTTGACATGCGACAACTTCGATGCCTGGAATCGAGGGGAGGTTAATACGATAGAAAGAATAGCACTTTTTAATCCCTAAAAGTACTCCTCCATATGGGGTGTCTCGATCAAGGCGAATAATATTAAAATCATGGAAGTTGAGATCAATATTTGAAGTAAGCCAAGTTTCACAAAGGGAAAATGCATCGCATTTGTTTTTATTTATCAAAACTTTAAACGAATCAATTTTTGGTAAAATACTTCTACAATTCCACTGTAAGACAGAGATAGAATCCTTCATATACGCAGTTGAATTAGGCATCGAAGGATACAATCGCTGCAAGGAGAGGCCATTGGGCAGTCAACTGCTTCAAAAATGATCTAACTGTTGGGAGGAATGCTGTAAGAAAAATTTTAATTGGATCGGGTACATTGAAAGTTTCAAAAATCCAGTCCACAATGTCAGAAAATTTCACTAATCCAGAGTTTGTTTCATCAACTGGGAGTGTAAAAGGAGCAACTGGGGTTTTAGATGTTCCTGGCAGTGCTGGGAACTCCTTCTGGGACTTTAAATTTGCCAGCCCAGGAGGAGTTTGCTTCGGTTTTTCCGCAGCACTGTTTGGTTTGTTTGTAACCTTCATTTCACTTTGAGAAATCTTAGGACCTTTTCTGGGAAGTTTAGGAGAGGAAACACTTTTCCTCTTTCTAGACTCCCCAGGATTGGCGTAAGATGCTCCCGCTGGTGAATCGTCAGAATCGGTTTCCTCAGAGGGCAACAGATCGAAGGGGTTCGAAGTAACGGGAGAAGTGGTAACGGTCTTCTTCAGCATGTCAGCGTAGGAACGCTTTGAACGCTCTTTGAGAGACCGTTTTATTTTATCCCTGCGCTGCATGTACACCGCACATGTCGAGAGCTCATGCAGATTTTCTCCGCAGTGAATACACTTTTCAGCGTTAACACTGCAAGAATCTTCCGCATGAGACTCCCCACACTTGCCACAACGTGCCTTATTGCAGCAGTAGGCGGCTGTATGGCCTAACTGCTTGCAATTCAGGCAGTTCATGACGCGGGGCACGTAGAGCCTCACAGGGAGACGAACCCGGTGGATCGAGACGTGGCTTGGTAGTGCAGACCCGGCGAACGTAACTCGAAACGAGTCTGACGGAGTGTATACTGTTTTGCCACCGATGATCGATGCTGACCGCAATTGCTTGCAGTCGAGCACCTTAACTTCGGGACACGTTTTGTTCTTAAAGCACCCTTTGGCACTTTGCAGTATACACTCGACGGACAGACTCGAATCGGTTATGACACCGTCGATCTCCACGTCTCGTGCGGGTATGTAAACGCGATACTCGCGTGTGAAGAGCTCAGAGCAAGCTATATCGTTGGCCTCTTTCAGGTTACCGACCACGACACGGAGCTTGTTAGGCCGGACCTTGGAAATTTCGGTCACGCCCTTGTACTCCTTCGTCAGGTCTTTAGAAATCTGCAAGAGGTTCAACTTTTTCGATTTCGGTCCTGCCTTTGGCCGAAAATAAACAGTATAGCTGCCCTGGGCTCCGTCTGGGTAAAGCCTGGGGCGAGGGGGGACTGAAGAATGAACAGGGGAGGGGGTAACAGAAGGGTCAGGGTCAGAGGGGTTCGGGGATGGTGGCGCGGGAGGCGAGGGATCTACATCCATCGCGCTATGTTTAGCGCACTAGCGCTGACAAGAACACGTACCTTTTTATTTCTCCCTTCCAGTAAGGTTGGTTGTCCGATCGTTCGAAGTAGCAGCCGTTACAGCCAGCAGCACCAATACAGCAGCACCAAACAGCCACCAGCAGCGAGCCAGGTGTGAGATCACTCCACACAGCGATACGACTCGCTGACACTGATGGCTTCTTCTTTTTCCTCGTTTGTGTCTCGTCCACTGCTGTAGCACAATCCAGCCAGCAGCCAAATCGGCTTACGCACCAGCTGGCAGTCACGATGCGAAACAGTTGCACAAAGGAACGACCTTGAACCCGGATTTATTTCACTCGACCAGGCAAACAATGCCAACACTTGTTCACACGTCTTTTGTTTTATACTCTATCGGACCGATCACCAAACACGTCCAGTACTGATGCGTGTTCGGTACAGAATGGTTCTTGCTCATTACAAGAATTACAATAGTTATCAAATTTGAAATGTTAGAAAAACTTAAAATGTTACAAATATTACAAAAACTACAAAAATTCTAAAAATTGCAAAAATTACCAAATGAACAAAAATTTCCAAATTACCAAAAGTACAAAACTTACAAAAACTACAATAATTAAAAAAAAAAATACAAATATCTAGAACAAATACAAAAACTACAACAATTACAATAATTACAAAGCCAAAACAAAAAACATCCGCATAAACAACGAATCACTGCATTTCTTCCCCAACACATCCGGCACTAAAGAATACAAACAATTTGACTACTTGTGAACAATTTTTCGACAAATATTTTCTATGTCATTTCCTAGTCTACAAGGCTCCTCCACAAACATTACAGAAATTAAAAAAAAAAATCAAAGTTGAAAATACTTATGAAAATTTCTGCTTGTTACCTTTTGTGACAGGCTTTTCAGAGGAACTTTCAGAAGAGGAGGAGCCTTGTGGACTAGGAAAGCACATAGAAAGTATTTGTCGAAAAATTGTTCACAAGTAGTCAAATTGTTTGTATTCTTCAGTGCCGGATGTGTTGGGGAAGAAATGCAGTGATTGGTTGTTTATGCGGTTGTTTTTTGTTTTGGCTTTCTCAGTCTTTTTTAAAAACAAGTACACGACAATCTAGATAAATTGCCCAACGTTTCGGCTGTTGTGGTGGCCTTTTTCAAGGCAAATTAGTTATGGCGTATTTGTTAAAACGGTTGTTAGACAAATACGACTAATTTCCCTTGAAAAAGGCCACCAAACGGTCGAAACGTTGTGACAGAGAGTTTCGCCTAATATTTGGCCTGGTTTTCAGCTCTGATTGGTCGAAATCCGGCTAAGTATTTTTCAATAGTACAATAGATAACATCACAAAATCAGAACTTTCCGCATTTTGGTGGACGCATATCTGGTTGTCCGATCGATTGCTGCAGAAATGGAAATACTCGTTGAAAACTGACTGAGTTTTGAACATTTGAAAGTGGACAATTTTCGTGACATCCTCGATTTTTTTCGGTTTTTCAATTTGCAATTCGCTAGCATATAGTCTAAAGGAATTTGGAAAAAGTATCACATCGCTATAAAAAAAGTTCGAATATCTTTCTTTTAGGACGTGCTTCATAGTTTGGCTTCACAAAGATAAGCATGATTAAATTTAATTAAAAGTGAATAGATACAAGTTTCTTATCTCAAAAAACCGTTTAAAACGATTACTGCAGAGAAGCTCGTTGCAAATAAGCATAAACGAATCTCGTGATGCAGAGAATGCATTATATTAACCAAGATAAGCATAAATAACGTTACAATGGAACGCTTCCAGAGAGGCAACCCATCAGCCAGCAAAAGTTGAAAACATTCGACAAAGACTGTCCCCCGATTTAATCATAACGTAAAGCATTCGTAATTTAAATTCCGAATTGGAGCAAGAAGACTGGTAACTTCAGGTTACACAAACATCATCATCGCAACAGTTGTGATTCTTTTTGATGACGACTCGAAGCATAGCATTCCAACAGATAGCAGCCGAACTGATAGGCCGGCAACCCCAGGATCTCTTTTTGCTTCATCCTTACTACCAGTGCCACCGGTGCCGGGCCGGTCCTGCAGCAGCAGTGGCAGAGATTTTCCTGCCACTCTTCCGGCCATTTTATCAGATAACGTTCATTCTCGCAAAGCAGTAACAGCAGCCAATCTACTCTGCGCTTTACCTTTCTCAAATCCCTTACCCCCTCCCTCGTACCGGCGGAATACTGAACGGATGATGACCTAGTTCAAAGCCGACCCCGCCAGACTCGGTTCGGATTAGCATGGCCGTTCTAGGTCTGTATCAGCCATTACTGCTACGTGCACGATTCATTCCGGCTCCGCCATTCAGGCGGGACCGAGCGATACTGTCGCATTAAACGTGGAAGAAATGAGTCGTTCTAGCAACGCTCCGCCAGATACCGGAGGACATAGCGACCGGTGAGGTACACAGACGAAATGTGAGTAGAATTACCTTGACAGATGCTGTCACCGTTGCCGTTTCGCTGAAATAGAGCTGATGGCCGGACGCTTTGCCGCACCAGGAACCACCGGTAAAAGGACGACCTAATTCGCTCAGCTGCAAGGGAGGATAGAAGAGAAAAGAACGTAATGGAATGATTAGTTGGCATGTTTAGCACGGAAAATATGTCCTAGTAACTTAAACTCGTTAAAATGTGTATCATCATTATACCACCCACCCTCAGAATATAGTTTGATACTCGTTACATCGTCAGCTCGCCATTTGCGTGATATTTCCCCGAGTTTGCTCCCGTAGATCTGTGACACTATCTATCGACTGCAGAACATGAATTATAAATGGCACACGGGAGCTTCTCTGGAAAATGTTCGCAATTGAACAAGACACAAACACGGCGGGAAATCGACACTGACGAAGCTATTTCCCCTCTCGATAGTCGGTTCTTTTTTTCTCTTTCTTACAATTTATACTGCCAGTTCATGCATACATACGGGCAAAGCTCAATTGGTTTCCCGGAAAAGTCAATCAATATTACCAACATCTTGGTGATAGTGAGCCGAAATGTACCGGGAAGGAAAGCACTTCAACGCCTCGTTCAAAGTCCTTTCTTAAGAAAATGGGACCGCTTGATACTTTGTAGGATGAAAAGCGGAACAAAAAACTCCAACTAACAGGCATTTCCACCGAAATTGGATTCTATAAATTGAACTTTGCTTATTTTTCAAATACTTTTCCCCTAGAAGCCTCCTCCGGAGAAGTCAGTCGGGTCGAACGGAAATGAATTGCTGATGCATTCGTTGGAAATAAGTTTGCCGCTGCGCTTGGCGGCAGAACACCTGAGGGACCCGAGCGTCTGCCTTTACTGCACAAACATTGGGACTGTCAGTTTAGTTTTCATCCTTCCATAGCAAGACAAGAAAGTTAGCGGGTTGTAGTTAGTAGAAGGGTGTGCTATCTATCTACCGGTGCTTCCCCTGTACTCCGTGGTTCCCTCTAGACACCCTGTGTAGCTAGTAGTTGTTAACTTTGGGAGCGAAGGATATTAAAGCAGTTGACAGGTTGAATAAGACTTGAAAGAGATGTAGGTTAGAGCATTCCATCCATTTCAGTTAGTGCCGGTCGTAGAAATTGTAATAGCAGAAAACTTCAATGGAAACGAAGATATGTGATGGTCTGGGAAAGAAATTCGAACTTTGATATATACCAGCGCGGCGGGAAAAATTCGAGATACCACAAATGTTTTTGTTGAACATCGATCGAATTATTCCCAACAACAGTCATTCGGTTGGAATAAGTTTGTTTTTATTACTATTTCAGGTCATCCGGATGGAGTTCAAAGACCCGTGACATGTTTTTACCCACCTAGTTCGGTGAACGACTAGCTGAAACAGCGGTAAACTAGTGCATTGCAGCTTACCAAAAAGCTTGTCTGTACAACTCTCCTCTATCAAGGTATATATTTGCGCACCATGAATGTTTTGTTTAGCGTCAGAGAAATTCCCTTGCGCTTCGGCGGAGACAACAACTAGGCCGACTGCACACAGCATCCCCACAGAAAAGGTCGCATAAATATTTCCATCTTCGTTCTGCTCTGTTTTATATTTCGCTTTTGTCGTAAAAAGCGAGCCACAGAAAAAAAAAGCCGACAGTCGATGAGAAAACAGGCCACTGGGGAAACGTTTTCGCTTCATGCCGGCGATGTTACACAAACTTACCTGCATGAAACCCTCCGGGCAGCCCGGCAGGTCACCGCCACTGGTCAGGCTGGTGTCGCTCGAGTCCATGTCCGGATCGATAAGCCCCTCGTCGAAACGGCCCACGGTGAATTTATCGAATATTATCTGTTGAAGGGAAAAGAGAATAGCGATATTTTATTAAATAATTATGATGCGGTCAAATTGAATGTAGTATTTTTTTTAATTCCCTATACGATTTATTATTATTTAATGTAAAAGTGGACGATTGCGGAACCTTCTTTCCAGATTATATTGCGGTCGATTTCATGATATTTGAGTAATATTTAACCTTTTCGTGAGAGATTTGTATAGTACATAATGTCGTTCCCATTGTTGTGCCTTTTAGTGCCAACTGGAATGCAAGTAACGAACAGAGGTTTTCCAATTAACGATATTTTGCCATTTTAGGTTATTTCACAGGAAGCCAAAGTCGTCATTTTGAATTTAAAAATGGTGCATAGTGTTTATTTTTGGCCTCTAAACATTTTATATTGCCTGAAGGCCCTCTACTGTGCGCTAGTACGCAGTATACTTAAATACGGAGTAGGTACTCGTTTGGTCACCCTGTCATGCTGTTCAAATCAACCGGATTGAACGAATCCAGCGTAGTTTCGTTCAGTACGCCCTGCCTTGGTAAGATCCTATCCGTCTACCACCTTACGAACATCAATGTGCTCTTATTACGTTACCGTTACCGTTACATTGACCTGTCATGGAGACATCTCTATCACCAGAAAAGCGCAAAAATTGAGCGCTACTAGAACAAGTAACGATACTGTATGAAGTAGGGGAACTGCTCCATTATTGATCTCAGCCCATATATTTATCTGAAAACATAATTAAAAACAGGAAAAAACGCAAATTTTCTAACTGAACCAATCTGCCAATCCATGGAATGGATTCTTCTTAGTTCACTTTAGATTTCTCGTAAAGTAGAAACCTCAAAATCTTACTTGTAAGATGCCACTCGAAAACTTATGTAATTCAGTAAACAAAATCCGCGCATTGTTCTATACGGTAACAACGGAACTCGTTCAGCAGCCAACCAAAGTTTTTTTTCATCACTAGCTTTTTAATTTAATCATTGATCAAAATCACTCGCTACACTAAAAATATTCCAATCTTTGAAATTTTCACCTCAAATTCCCAAAAAAGCTTGAATTAGCAGAAAGATGAGATGAATTTCATCAATTCCTAAATTTCAACTGTATGCATTTTCATCTGTTTTCACTGCGTTGAAGAAAATCAAAAGTTGCCAAATCAGTTTCTGTTAATACGAAAAAATCATACTGAAAATTTTAAATTATTCCGACATAATTTACATAAATCGACAGCACTGCAGTGGTTACCTAGGTTACCAATTTTGCACGTAAACAACTACGGCGGATATTTAGGTAACCTACACCAACGGGCTGCGGCTACGTTCATTCATGATAATGTGATTCATTCATGATTAACAGTGTGATGAATATGGGAGCGGCGTAAGATGAATAATTGAGTAGTGATTCAAGTTTTGAGATGGATATGGAAGCGTTGTTAAAAATGGTTTGTTTTACAAAATTCAGGATAAATCTAGCTAAGTTAACTAAATATACAATTTTGAACGATTCCATAAGAGCACGTAAGCGTATTTTGTTTATTTGTTCAATGATTTTGTGAAAATTTGGTGTTTAAACCGTGCATTCTTCGTGAATATCGGCTTAATGAGATGAACAATGGAGCAGTTACCCTATTACATAACTGCATAAAAGCAAGCCAGCTTGATAGAATTAAGTGGCTAAATAGATCTCGAGTACTAATATACGGCAATACGCAAATCTGTTGCTATGATAACTGTTAACCAGCGCATGGGCAAATGTGTTGTGTCTGCGCAATGCAACTAGATCGACAGTCGTTTTGATCAGTGGCAGTTTTAATTGATTATAAATTGATGATAAAAAAATAAAATTAAATCTTTCAGAATGAGTTGTTTCGTTCGCTTGAATACCAAAATTGTTTTCGCATAGTTTCAACGTTATCTGGACACAAAATCTAACAAAACTAGAGAACGTTGTTGGATATATGATAACAAAAAATGGAGTGATATTGTTATACTGCAAGCGTTTTTTTATCTTCTGTTAGCGAATTTTGACCCGCTTTGAATAAATATAAAAATAATTCAAACAATTAAAATATTATTTGATCAAGTAATTTTATGTTGGCTGCTGTATACTACCACCTAAGGGAAAGCATTTTACAGGTACATAGTGTTGTTATTAAATGGTGTAATGTCTTACGAAAAGACATAGTGAGGATATTGTTATTGTTGAACTCATGTTATTAAAAGCATCCCTAGAACCAGAAAAAACGTGCTTGTTTTTGAAATCCGCTTTTATTACTGATGAAAAACAACTTCAAATTCAGAATACCAACACAAGTTTTTAATTGCGCTTGTAGTACATTTATATGATTATTTTCATTGTAACTTATTTTCTAACATGTTTTGTGTGTTACTTGGGCCGGAACTGCTAGAACGAATTCAATTTAATGTGCCATCTACAATCACCAGACGAACGGATTTCTTCAGACATAGGAGGAACATCCACTAACTTCGGATAACATTCACCGCCTCGTTAATAATTTATGGAAATTAAACGTAGCTGAAAGTTTAGAAATTTATAAACAACACTCATCCACGCTCCTCAACAAAGGCGCAAGTAACCACCCCTCCCGGACGAACACATACGATTCGCATAGATTCTCTAGGATTCCTCACATTGGATTCGTGAGCGTCCTTGAAAAGGATTCCTGAAAAAACAATCCTCAGGAATGCCCTGTATATGGCTCTGAAATTCTTGAATACGAATCCTCAGGGGGAATCCTCGGGATCGTGGTTGCGATTCCTTTCACGATTCCGTCACCGAGTTAAAGGTATCCTGGGGATTCTTACTCAGGATTCTCTGCGTGTTAGTAAGGGCTCATGGCTATTCAATCTTCTTCCCAAAAAGCCTAGACGTAGTATGGTGAACAACCGACCGCAAAATTCATTACCTAACTCCAATAAGGAGAGCCAAATTTCATTTTCTAACTACTATAAATAAAAAACAGAATTTACGCTTTACTCTTTATGAGCACGAAAATCATTATGTCGCAGTCGAAATACGTATTTGTACGGATTAGTAATATTTTCAATATTTACTTCTCAAATTTCAAGCAGAGTTTATGGAAATTTATGAATCTCTTTTCTGATTTCAGAACAATCCAATTGATATGTGTTGTCGTGTATTTGATGTTGTATCTAATTATTATGGCTTTGATATGACTAGGACTACTTTAAAATCTAGAACAAGCTATTATTAAGAACTGTCTGTACGATACTATCGAAGACCAGTGAATAAATAAATAAATAAATTATCCTGATTCCGGCAAACCTAATTGAATGATATTTGTCAAATAATAGGAATTTGTAAACAATAAATCCCACTTTTCGTGTTGGCAACCGGAAGGCACAGACGGCCAAATTGGAGCGCATGGAAAATCTCGGTACTACGATTCACTGTTTTGGTTTGCATCCTGGGAATACGGTTCAGAAGAAAACCAAATCCATGTCGTTTTGGAAGCCATAGGATGCAGACAGTCAAAGCAAAAAGTTTCTAATAATTCTGCTTTAGAGTCAAAATACTACAAGGTATACGGCCCTAGGGGAGGTATGAAATGGTCACGTAGGACTAAATGTATATATTATATGCTGCGATAAACTGTTCATAGGCAACACTACCGTTTATATGTGATGGTCGTTATTGTAAAACTAACGATGCATAAATACGTGAAAATTTTACACTAGTAGTAGTTGCGAAAAATTCTCATAACTCTTATCTTCAAGCATCTATAGTTCTGAAAAGAACCGATCCCATAATCTTCAGTTAGAAATTCGTGCTACAGAACGCTGATGATCGCACCATCGGTAGCATTGAATATTTTGCTTAACCGCGCATAATAAAGTTTGCTCTCCGCTGTGCCCTCCAGTAGCTGTGCCAGCAAATTGTCCTGCAGCGTACGATGGTAACTGTTGCTGCCGTATGTAAAACAAAGGTAACATGTTCCGCAGAGCTTGGAAGATGACTCGTATGCAGCTCTCGTTTCTCAATGTCGCGTACCTCTAACAGCTATACTCAGCTCGCTATTGTGTGACAAACTAGATTGAAGCTGAATTTTCTACACACAGTCTTTTGTATCGAGTTCAGCGTAGATTTTTGCAATGAGGGCGTGGCCACGCAGTTTCGAAGAAGACAAACGGAACAAAACACTTTGTTGAGTCAAAATATGTAGGCAGTGGAATTCATTCCGTCCATGTTATTGTTATCCGTGCGCGGGAAGCAAGCCAATAGTGAAGGAAATGTAAGGGAAAGCTTGACCTTGGAACTTTTCACCTTTTTTCACCATTAAGCAGTAAAGCAACAATGTTAAACATTATATCAAACAATTGTTACAAATTTTATTTATTTACCGACATATAAATGACTAAAATGCATATCGTTCGCTTGCTATAATCGTTTGAAATCAACATTTGCCAGTTTCATTTTCAATTTCACAAAATGTAATCTAGTATAGAAAACAAAGACGTAGTCCTACGTCAAAATAAACTGTTTTTCTTAATACGAAGAAGAATAATCTTTCGCATACGATTTCTTCGAAATCGAATTTATCAAAATATTACCTTTTTCGTTAACATAAACAATAAAAACGATTCTGTTTGGAGTCACCATTTAATAATTTGATGAATAAAAATTTGTTGGTTGTTTGCACCCTTCTGAGGAATACAAATGTTTACGAAGTTAATTCATTATGAAAACCTATCGATACGAGTGATCCGCTCCTTTTCAATGCGAAAGTGATGCACATCGCTTTTTTACCCACCACAATAGCATACAAATGTTCACCAAGTTAATTCAAAATGAAAACTTGAGAGAAAACAAATGAATTCGGACTAAAGAAGGTAGGCAGTGGTTAGGAACCTGACAATGAATCCATGCCTATGTTCTTTAATAACCAAAAATGGCCTGCTTTTAAACTAAGACCATCTACTCATCATAGCGGACTCTGTAACCGTCGTATTACTTGCTCCTCTTCATTTTTATTTTACGAAAAAAGCCATAAAAGCGATAACAAATTATAGCAAGATTGGAATATTTTGACGTGCGGATGATTTAAATTTGATTATGCTGTTGCTAGAAACGGTGCTGATTGTTTTCCGCTTCTTAGTGTTTCGAATACCATAGAAGGAGGCTGAATGATTCAAACACGAAAATATTTATCAAAATTCACTTGCATTCAACAGTATCGTGAGAATCTTTGAGAGATTATCACCAGTGATACGAAATTCTGAATCCAAATGAAGGTGAGATTTCGTTCAATTGTTTGCTCACCGGAGCAAGTGGGTATCATCAATACATAGGGAATTGTAGCATGGTGCATTGGCATGTGATATTTGAAATCACCAAGATTCATCGAGGTATAGTACGGTGAACGCACGCCGTGGAGTAGCCGAGTTCCGCCTACAAGCACTCAACATTTGAAAGAAGCGTTGCGATCGCTCGATTTCAATCGTTTACGATTTTTTCGTGAAACACTCGCTACCTGTATGTTGCTCGCTCCGCATAAAGCAGGTAATGAGCAAGAATGTGTAATTTCTAATAGGGATGGTTTGCTGGTATTGAAAGCTTATGAATAGCACGTTCAGAAATGAGACCCGAAAGATTGTTATGCGATATGATTTTTTCCATCCTTAGCTGTTGCTCTAAACTGCACGAAAGATTACACTTCCTCTGATAATAATGAATGTACAAACTGTACCTGGCCGTTCCGCAGCAACTTCACTTCAAATTGTATCGCTGACATTAAGCGTAACCGCAAGTTGATATTATTTAGGGAACCTGCTCCATTATTCATCTCACTAAGCCATTAATATTCACGAAGAATGCACGGATTAAACACTAAATTTTCACGAAATCATTGAATAAATCAACAAAATTCGCTTATGTGCTCCTATGGCATCGTTCAGCATTGTATATTTAGTAAACTTAGCTAGATCCTGAATTTTGTGAAACAAACCATTTTTAACAACGCTTTCATATCCATCTCAAAACTTGAGACACTGCTCAATTATGATTCATCTCACGACGCTCCCATATTCATCACACTGTTTATCATGAATGAATATTGTGCCGTGGCAAATAAATGTTGTGTAAACAAAAAAAATCATGAAGGAATCATATTATCATAAATGAACGTAGCCGCAATCCGTCGTAGTAGGTTACCTAGATATCCGCTATAGTTGTTTACGTGCAAAATTGGTAACCTAGGTAACCACTCCAGTGCTGTCGATTTATGTCAATTATGTCGGAATAATTCAACATTATCAGTATGATTTTTTCGTATCAACAGAGAGAACTTTCGATTTTTTCGACGCAGTGAAAACAGATGACATACAGTTGAAATTTAGGAATTGTAGACATTTATCTCATATATTTGTGCTAATTCAAGCTTGTTTTTGAAAATTTAAGGTGAACATTTCAAAGATTAAAGTATTCTTAGTGTAGTGAGTGATTTTGTTTAGTGATTAAAATAAAAAGTTTTCCGCTAGTGATGGAACATGATTATGTTTTTCCTTGAAATAATCGTACAGATTAGTTGAAATTAACGTATAGTTCTCCCGCTAACCATTTCCTGGCATTTCTTGCAAATTGAAATTGTTAATCATGAACTACCATTTTCATGATTTTTTTAAATTTTCTTAGAAATTTGAGCACATACATTATACATTACATTTTCTTTCAGTATTTTAATATTATCGGAGCTACCTGCAAACGAGCAATGAATCACATGTACTCTAGTATATCCAGTACTTGTTTTAAAAATGCATAACCCGGGGAAAGTTCATTAAACAGTTATATATTTAAGTTATACTGTAGAAAGCTATCAAAAATAGTCGATTTTACGGTAGTTATAAATCCTTCCCAAAATGTCCACAAAATGATTCAGTATTTACCTCCAAAGTAAATAACTCAGCACCACAAACCACCACAGTACCACTTTAATATTAAAGCAGTCTTTCTCTGCATGATATATTCACAAAGTCGATTGCTGAACAGTGAAATGTTGATTCGAAGTTATCCATTTAACTCACAAAAATGAATTGCAAAATGTGTGAAGACCCTGAGAAAAATTAAATACCGTGCATCGAGTTACATTGATCAAAAAGCCTTTTTCGTAGAACTGTAACTTGATTAGTCAATATGTCACACAAAAAAAAATTCTCCTTCGAACCGGATTTGAACCAGTGACCTATGGATTACTGCCAGCAAAGCACGAGTTGAAAGACTCCAGTTGCATTGCCAATGTTCAGCTACAGTCCACCGCTCTACCAACTGAGCTATCGAAGGTGACTTGCGAGGGCAGCTTGAAAACACTAACAAAAGACAGCTGATTGCCGTCTTCGATGCACTGCCTATAGGCAACAAAACGAAATGCAACCGCACGGTCAGCGAATGTTTCTTTTTGCAGCCATTCCATGCGGTATTTTTAGCTCTCGGAGATCCGTTTGAGCACATTTTGTTTTGCTCGCCGACTTTGAAAGCGCCGTAATATTAGCGATTATATAATCAATCAAACCCCGTCACTGATAACAAATAGCCGTTCCTTTTTCAAAGTCACTACGTCACGACTGTACGACGTTTGGTTAGTCTTAGTTTTTCAGTTTGTCTGTTTTAATTCGTTTGAAGTCGTCTTCAACGCAAGTATTTGCTTTGTATCTTAGCAATTTAATCGGTTCATAATTCGTTTCCTTCAAATTAATCCCAGAGATTTGCCGAATCGTTCCAACAGCATTTCGGACCGGACAGTGTTTGACCTTTCTCCGATTCGACTCATGTTCGGCACTTTTGAAACAAACAAACAAACAAAAAACTTTCCCACAGAAGAATAAACGTTTTCCCACGCTGTCAGCCGATGATTGCTTCTAAATGGTTTGCCGGAGTTTATCTGGACCCTGCTTCCGCAGTTTTACAATTGTTTCAATTGAAAGGCCGCCCCAAGGACCCAATTAGTTGGAACATCTCGAAAACTAAACACAATACACACCGCCTGGCCCGCAGACCGACTGGTTGGACATGCGGCATGTAACAAGAAACAACTTTTTTTCTCCAACTGATGTCCTCTTCTTCTATTTCCCTACTTTTGCATGTGGCTGTAAGTGCCTCTCGACTCGACTCGGGTGTGCTGCCTGATGGTGGGTATCTGCCATTGTTGCTGATGGTTGCGCTTGTGAAATGAAACAAAACCCGCCTGGAAGAAGCCTAGTTTTCTTGCAAAACTACTATCTAGGTTAGATGGATGGATATAGGATGTGTACAAACAAAACAGTTCAAATAAATGTCCGTTGGACGCTATGTGCAGATCAGTGAGATGGCATCCGGTGGGTAAGTAAAAATAACAATATAGAAGGACCGACCTTCGTGAATCTCTCCAAACATGATGAACTAACAGTAGAAGTTTAGCCAGAGGGAAGAAAACGAATTCGTTCAGCTTTCAAGATATGAGAGTGGCTTTTGTGTAAATAATTAATTTATCCGTTACGTTTCGAGGACCCTGCTGTTCGTGGCAGCCGTGCTCTGCAGTGCTGGAACTCTGGCAGCCAGAAAAAGTGGGCTCTCAACTGCCGGAGCCGGAGGATGGTGGCGCCAAGGTTGTCATGTTAGTCACGTTCGCACATTAACAGACCTCTGCCGGGCTCCAAGCAATGCGGAGAAGCGCCCTCGTACACTAGAGAACGCGTTGTTGTTCTTGCCGCGATATGTAGCTTAACTTTTCCTTTTTGCATTTTTTTTTTCGCTCTTACCGGAGATTGCCCCGGTACGGGTAATTCCTTCGCTATTGCGGAGATGATGAATGACTATGAAAAAAAAACGGCCACGTGTTCGTGTTCGCCTGCCATTTCATTGTGGAGAGCATGAAGCACACAAAAATAACAAACCGCAAAGTGATTACAGTGTGTGTGTGTTACTATGCGTACGTGTGCCAGGTCTGTCCGATTTTGAAAAGTACTTTATAAGTAACTTATTCATCGGACCCGTTTGGGAACGTGTTGGGAGGATAGTACTCACACGATCCGGAATAGATTTTCGAGCTTAAAATTAAATTTCCATGATGAGGTGACAAAAGTTGGCAAATTAAAAGTTGTTTTCGACGTGTAACTAAATTTTAGTTAGTTAACTCACTAAGTTGGGGTGTCGTTCCGAAGCCATGTGGTCATAATCTAGTAAAATGTTACACCCACTCTAAGAAAATAAACTAGATTTAAACGAACTTATTGATGTTCGGCAACAAAGCTCAAAATACATCTCGTTAACGTATGCATTCAAAGCAATCATGGATTTTTCTATAATTCTTGCATGCTTCGTACTTTTCATTAATGCTGAAAAAATAAATTAGCTATTGGGAATTGACGTAAATCAAAAGTATCCGTAATTTCAGATTCCAAGGGAACCGCATTGACGTTATCCACAAATTTCAACACAGAAACAGAAACTATTGGAAAACTATCACTGAAAGGTTCCACCCATTACCACACACACAACGATGGGTCGCTTTTGCGGCCTACCCCGGGAACGATACCGTCGAAAACTTCCGTAATTAAACTCATTACAAGCAGATCTAATCCACAGCTCTTCACATTGCGATATGTAACTGCACCGCATGCCAAAAGGCGGCAGAAAACTTCCAATTCCCCAACCAGGGAACAAAAGTTGCGCGTTTCGCTTCGCTCAACCAGCAGCAGCTCGAGTAAAGTCTTATCCTGCACAGCAGCAGCAGCATCAGCCGCACATTGTAGAAAGTAGAAGCAGAATCCTTGATGAGATCTTGAAGGGCCCGTTACTCGCCGCCAACTGCATATACGAGGTACGAAACCTGGAACAGCCGGGAACCCGACCGCTAGCTGCTGGTTTGGAAGCGCACACAGCTGCTTGGGCATACCGCAAACCAGTTCCGAGACTGCATTCTAGGCCACTTGGGGGGGAGTGAGACCGACCGCGAAACCAGAAGGCCGAAATCGTCCGCTCTGTCCCACTCTACTACTGTTTGATTCCCCGAATTAATTTAAAACTTTTCTAATCAATCAGAACGGGCTTAATTTTTCCCCATACTGAGGATGTCTTTCGTTACTCCACAGGAATATAATCCCGCATTAGATTAAATAGCGCGCGAGCAAAAAAACATTTCGGATTTGTTATTCTACGGAAAACGGCGGCATAGAAGTTATTTGTTCTCCGCTTGGCTGAGACCCTGGCGACGGAAAACAAAAGCTATCTTACTATTCCGCAATGAATGGAGAAGCTTAGCGCAAAAGTTGGAACTCGGTTGAAAACGCGCGAACATCAATGCAGCTGTACCAGTGGAACGCCGCGTTTTCAGCCCAAAACTTAGTCGGGTTGTGTAAGAGAACGGAAATCGGCAGCGGAAAAACTCATAAATTTCAACCTTTTTTTTTTCTCGTTCTGTAATCGCGCTCCTATCAGCAAATGGAAACTAGGCTACAAGGAACGGAGCCAAAAACGCATTAGCAGACGATTGTGTTCGGGATTTGGCGGAGAAGAAGGAAGGGACCTCAAGGAGGAACTTTTGCTTGTGAAGAAATCGAATTTTGGTTCAGAAATTGATAACAGTCAGTACGGGAAACGTCGAAAACCGCCAAGTGGAACGTAATTGCTTCGTCGTTTACAAGCCAATGTTTTGTAGCGCTGATTGGGAGGCTTAAGTTTATGCTGAGCTCATAAAAAGGTGAACAAATATAGAAGTTGAAGTGGAAGGTTTTTGTGACTGGAGAAATGATATCTTAAGTACCATGGAGTGGGATTAAAATGATCGCTTATTATATTTTTTTCGAATAAATTCCTTCAAATTCATTGATTTTTCCCAAAACAGTATTTGTTTGAAATAAGCCTGTACTAGTAACCCCACGACTCAGGAAAAAGTTTCAATCGTTTTTTTTTATCACACAGATCGCAGTAAGCCTCGAGGGTGAATACACGTAGCTTTGTTGATTGGTGGAAGGTGAAACGGTATAGGAGCCAGACAAGTCCGATTTCGAATTTTCAAAGGCACACGATTCGAAAGTAAAGTAATGCATCACCTGTGAAAACATATCTTCATGTTTGCTTTACCCCAGCAAACATGAAGATATGTTTTTATAGGTGATGCAATACATTTTTTTTAAGTCTTGTGCGTTTGAAAAATCTCAGTCAGCCTTTTCTGGCTGTTTACCCCTAAATTTCCCTATAAAAATTGACAAATTTCCTATTTGAGATGCTGTCATAGTAGTGATAACTAATCCTGAAAACGATAGTCCGGCTAGATCGATCCGGCAACATGTCAGAAATCTCCAAAACCTACTATGTGGCATAAACAGGCGTTCGTGGTAGCACCAGCGTCCTACTGGGTCTCCTACGAAAGGCAGAAAATCAAAAGGCAGAATCAGGAAAAGCAGAATTACTAAAGGCAGAATATTTCATAAGGCAGAATAACGAATGGCAGAATCAAAAAATAGTCTTTTTTCTTCTTAACAACACACACTCGCGGCCTTTGGCCGACTCTATTATCCAAGTGTATGCTGTCCTTACTCGCTACCGCTCGTTCGGACTTAACTAAGGGAAAGAAAACCTGTTTGAATAATCCTAGAAAACCAGTAGATCAGTTGTTTGTATTCGAGAGGCCGCTGCTTCCGACGGCGGGTCGGCGGCTGGCTCGGACCGCGGAAACCACGGCGGCTTTGTGCCGCCTCGGTTCCTTGCCCTCGATTATGCGTCTTCGCCGCATGAATTGGTTTATGTTAATTATAACCAACAAACCGTTGAGACTAGTGTAAGTTATACCTGACATCGAAAAATTACTCTCCGAGATGCCGTGAGAGTCTTTAGGGCCTGAGCCAAACCAGTTTGCGCAGTTGGGATCTAACAATTAGGCTTGATTTGCACCTCCTATCAAAACTGGTCATTGCTTGTGACCAGTTATTATGTTTGGTTACCAAATAATATAAAATAATAAATGTAGAGCTTTGATAGCGTGACCAGGATACGCACCAATTTGTCATCACGCACTTGGCTATCGTGAGTTAGGTTTTGCTACCAGTGATTCAGCCTTTCGTGCCCTTCGGAATTCTGCCTTTTGAAATATTCTGCCTTGTGTGTACGGTCACAGAGTTCTGCCTTTCGTGATTCTGCCTTCTGTGGCGAACCCTAGCGGATTATGACAGGGTCATAATCTATGTATGTGAATAATGTAAAATATTTCCGCAAGAGACCGAGCTTCTGTAAATGCAGGCAGAATCTCAAGCTTATGTTTGGCAAAGGAACCGACTTCATCTATTCCTTTTCAACTAGGTGATAGATGGCGTTCTCAACAATTTCAAAGACGTGCAGTTTTAATGTTTTTTCTATGAATAGCCTTTTGAAAACAATGTTGAGGCATCGTGGATGTTGTAAGAATACTAATTATACGTTGTTACAAATTTAGTGTTATTTTTATAAGATCCTGCATGTTATGTTTTATTTTTATTTTTTGATCCAGTGTTTTCTAAATGTTATAAAAATTTATTAATATGCAAATTGACATTACTAACATCATAAATATTGATTGTGTTTGTCAACTTTAATTGATGTGTAACGAAACATATATTTTACGATTTATGTCACTTTCAAATCAATATTGTTGTTATGACGTCTCTTCAAAAATGAGTTTATAATATCATGAGTAATCAAAATAAAACATGAAACTTAAAGCGCGATGTAGGAACCAGTTATTTAAGTAAATAAAATGAAAACTGTATGTTCGCAAATTTCATACGTAATGCTTCGGTGCGGTTGCGTCTTCAGCCTGGGTGAATTTCGTACAACTAATGGCTTTTGGGAGTGAAATGTAGTGACTTGGTGCGCAACGTGGTATTCAGATAATTATTCTTGTCCCACGTTAAATATTAAAAGTCGCTCAAAAAGCAAAGCAAAGCAAAGCCTTGGTTCTACATTCCGATTTGGAACTCGACCTTCTATTTATTATACATAGATTTCGAAGCCAACTGTCAAGTATATAGGACAATTGCGGGGCTAGCGCTACGATCCTACTGACAATAATTGTCGCACCCGAGCCAAAAATTCGGCTCGAGCCTACGACGACTGACTTGTCAGGCAAACATCGTACCTCGAGACCAGCTGGGAGGGTCGCTAATCGTTATTTATTTCCCACATCTTTTCCTGAAGATGTCACTGATTAGAGACGCAACGTCGGACAGCAAAAAAACAAAGTCGGTCTAGCAAAAATACTAAAAAATACCAACAATTTCAAAAACCCAAAAATGATCCAGAACTCCAAAACACTCAAAATGTAACAAGCTCAAAAATGTTAACATGCCACATATATCAAAATATGTTGAGAATATCAAATATGTCAAATATGTCAAAAATACCACAGATGTCATAAATATCAAAACAGTTAAAAATGTCAAATAAAGCAAAAATGTCAGAGTCATTAAAAATTTTAAAAGTATTTAAAATGTCAAGTATGTCGAATTTGTCAAAAAAAAAAAAAAACAAAAATATTAAAAATGTCAAATGCAGTAAGGTATTTTAACGCGTTTTTACGCGTTTTGTTAAGCGGATTGCTTTCCTCCTTTACTCAAAAACGGTACGACCTCATTACAATCACGTTTTCCATTTTAGGCCACGAGTGATCATTTACCATTTTTCGAAAAAAATCACAATTTTTGGTGTAGATACTCAAAAGTCAAAATATTACATTTTGGTCTCCAGATTGACCACCAGAGCCTGACAAAAACATTTTCAATTGACAATTATCAGGTTATAGTGACGCTTTGACCCGTCGCTTTCAATTGAAAAGCTTTTGCATCATTCTCAAGCTCTTCGTGAGTCACATGAAAACTATTCGGAAGCTCTTGCTTTGATTTTGACAACTAAAGGGCTAGAAACTGATACAAATGCGTTTCAATTGAAAGAAAAGATTATCCACTCACAACCAACCCAACTGGTCTAGATTCAATCCTAGCCGACACCGGGAGATTTTCTGAGGCGAAAAATCTCTGGGATCACGCCTTCCATCGCATGAGGAAGTAAAGCCGTTGGCGCCGGTCTCTTAATAAACGGGTCGTGAGTTAGGGTCCTGGGTGTGGCGGAACTAGACCGACGGAAAATAAGCGAGAATAAAAAAAAAAAGATTATCGCCGTCACTCTCACATAACGATTATCAATCGAAAATGACAATGAGCGCTAACGGAGACAGGTAGCCTCCATACAGTACTTCGCGCAAATATATGGACGAGGGAGAAAAGAAAACCGTGACGATATGAAACGGAGAACACCAAAACCAGTTTCACAATCCGAATTGGTTACGCAGCGCATGTGATCAACAGCGAAAAAAATTCCGAAATTTTGATCGGAATTTGCGTGACGTATTTATTGGATGCCATTTCAGTTTTAAATGCGGCTTGCGGTATCAGAAAACTATCATCAAACGACGCGATGCGCTGCTAGTTTCAATTGAGACGCTGAAGGAAATGAAAGAGTCTTTCTCTTCGTCAATTGAAATAGTCTTCAGTTTCATTTGAAACAAACCGATGAACAACAGACGGGAAAAAGAGGAAGAAGTGATTCGATGACAGCAGCAGGAAGGAATCAAGTGAAAATGAAACTGTTCGGATCGAAATGACAGCACGGAATAATCAGTTTCATTGTTTAGTTTCGAAAATGTTGAGCCCTGTCGACCACTATCATATTCGAACGAGGTTCAAATATTTTAGGACGATTTTCTTCATTATATTTGCAACCCAAAAAAATCTTTTTTTACGCGGGTCCATACAAATTTGAAACACATCCTCCGCGTAAAAAATACCTTAGTGTATATCAATAATGACACACATGGGACATTTTTCATGGGTTTACTATCATCACACGCACTGACAAAACGACCCATGCAGCACCATTCATAGTGGCCCATGAGTCAGCAAAAAAATGTTGATAGCTCTATCAGTCAAACTCTAACCGTAATGGCGAAAACAGTGAAGCTAGTTCATTCAGAAGGATGTGTGTTGAAAGAACGGTACGCCACTGCGTCGAATAAGGACATCGTTCAAGCATCTACAACATCTTGGCAGCATTAGACAAGAATCAGAGCATCGAAAGAAAGCCCGGTTCCGGAGAGCTGACGACTTTGAGCCACAAGAAGGTTCAAAGGATGCTGAAGAGGAAGACCGAGAGAAAAGTGGCTACATCGCTGCGTGGGCTTGGCCGGGAGGTCGGTGCAACCGACCAAATAATGAAAAAGTATCTGGCGAACATGAACATACATGTCAGGAAGCGGCAGTCTCGTCCACTGGTCACGGATCTGCAAGGCCAAACCGATGTTTTCGGTGGATTGCGACGTGACGGTGGTGATAGACGACGAGTCCTATCTCACTCCGGATGGCAACAACTGGCAGGGTACCTCGTACTTTACTTCCCCCACGAAGGAAGTGCGCTCCGAGGTAAAGTTCATTTCACGCGTCAAGTTTCCTAAAAGGTACGACTGACATTCAGTTAGAAGGTGACGTCAAAGACGCTCTTTTTCCGCTCCGGACTGGAAGTGAACGGGGAAATATACAGTACGAAGTGCCTACCGAACATTGCGTCGTTCATCAAGAAACACAATAAGGCATCAGCTATCGGCTCACTAGTTGAAGCGAACGTTAGAGGAGATGGAGCGGCTGATAATCGATGTAGTACCTAAGTCGGCGAACCCGCCCAACATCTCGAGAATTTTTGAATACACCTAAAGCGCAAGATCTACTCCAATCTACTTTTGTCGCGCAAACTGAGAAGGAATTGATAAATAAAACGAAGAGAGAACCTAAAAAGAAGCCTACAAGCATGTTTCCGTCCGCCTTTACGAATGTTCCGGTTAACTACCGGTAGGTCTTTCGCAATTTTGTTGCAACTAAGCTTATATAATTACCTTCCATGGAAAATTTATCAAACTCAATTATCAGTCTTGATTTTTCATCACCATTCGAAAAAAGTCCATATCATGCAGGGAAGATTTTTTGAAGTAGAGAAATTCGATAAAATTCGAGAAACGAAACAAACGAGTCTTAAAATATTCTAGAAATTTTATTGATATTTCACAACAATTAGAACATAATAATTACAAGATAAAATTAATGTGAACTGACAGTCAATTCAACCATGATAAAACGTGGAAAACCTGCAATAGAGTGATGTAAAGTGGCTGTACTATTTTATTGATGAAACATATATCAAAAATGAAATGTAATATGAAATTTATATCAAAAGCCAAAGTGACAAGAGTGGAAAGTGAGGATGAGCATAGAGTAAAGAGTCAAAAATGAAGAGTGAAAAATAAGGAGTGAAGCGTAAAGTGAATAACTGAAAATAAAGAATGAGGGTTAAAAAAACATTTCGAGATAACACCAGATCTCGATGTTTCATGCATTTTTCAGACCTGTGAGATGAGATAAAAGTTTTTGATCTCGACAATTTCATGAACCTGTACTTTTTTTCTTTGATCAAAAGTGTGAAACTTCGACCGCTTTGAGACAACTGTTCGCAAAGTCGGATTGTGCTGAAACTTTACATGGAGGCTTTATTCGATAAGACAAAACTTTTAAGCACTCCTTTTAAGTGAAATTCGGAGATCAATTCAAAAAAATTAAGATCAAATTTTCATGCAAGTCATTGCCGCCCTATTAGAGAGGGAACATTGAAGACTGAAGAGTGAAGAGAGAACAATGAACAGTAAACAGTGAACAGTGAACAATCAACAGTAAACAGTGAACAGTGAACAGTGAACAGTGAATAGTAAAAAGTGTAGAATGAAGAATGAAAAGTGAAGCGTGAAGACAGAAGAACGAAGAGTGAACAGTGAAGAATCAATAGTGGAGCATGAACAGTTAAGAGTGAAGAGAAAAGAGTGGAGACTGAAGAGCGGAGAGTGAAGAGTAAAAAGTGAAAAGTGGAAAGTGAAGAATTTAGAATAAAGAGGGAAGAGTTAAGAGTGAAGAACCGAGGGTTAGAAGTAAAATGTAAAGAATGTGGGGTTGAGAATCAGGACTCAAGAATCAAAATTCAAGAGTCAATAGTCAATAGTCAATAGTTAATATTCAAGAGTCAAGAGTAAAGAGTCAATGGTAAAAATAATAATTGAACAGTGGTGTCTAGAGAATAAAAGTGGAAACTAAATGGAAACAATGTTAATTTGAACTGGAATATTCAAGACTATATATAAAGGTTCATGCAATAACGAAAAAAATTTTGAAATTTATAATTTAAAAGACATACTCCAGCGTCTTGAATACATATAGTCTTGAAATTATAATACAGCGTGCGGGGCCCGGAATCAGATTTTCAACATTATATCCCAAAATCATCAGTCCAGGGTTTTCATATAAGATTCCTTTTTGCTCCTGTACATAGTTTATATAGTGAAAATTACAGATCATAGATGTAAGTTTATGAACAGTAGGCTGTCTCAAAAAAAATCGATGTTGAAAAAGTCAAGGTGTTCAGCCCTAAATTGAAAGATAATGTTATTTATAGCATTTTTGTAGAACATTTCGACTTTCTGAAAATATGTTTTCAGGATGCCCAAACGTAATTTATAAAAAATGACTTTTTCAAACTACAAAACCACTCTTTTGCACTTTATTCAAATCTGTTCGATTCCTACATTTTTCAATATATTTTTTTTTATTTTTGTGGGCTTGTTTTTCAATATTTTGAATGGTTTAATTCAGCATCGCAATTAATTATTTGACTCACAGAGTTGAGCTCAACAACAACACCACCGAGCGCTGAGTCCGAGAAGTACTCTGCGGATGAGCTGCTAGAAATTTTTAGCAGCATGACTAATGCCCTTCGTGCGTGTCGCAACAAGCCCGAGCAAATCCATGTGCTCGGTAAATTTATTATCCAATATGGATCCTAAACCCATCTCCATCGTCACCTGGAACGCTTGCTCTGTTAGAGCAAAAAACATTGAGCTTGCTGACTTTCTCCTCAAGTACAACATCGACGTGGGTCTACTCACAGAGACCCACCTGAAGTCCGGCGACAGTTTTTGGCTGCCGGATCACAACATCATCCGTCTCGATCGCACCAACTCCAGGGGGGGTGGTATAGCGATCATCGTTAGAAAAGGGATGAAATACAACATCTTGCCGCACATTCACACCGCCATCATCGAAGCCCTTAGTGTGGTGGTCAAATCAGCTACCGGGTTCATCCGGTTCATCGTCGTCTACTGTCCTCGCCAGTGTAGTATCAGCAACGATACAGCAATGCAGTTCAAGAACGACCTGGCCACCATCACCAGGACCAACTCCCGCTTCGTCGTTGGGGGAGACCTAAATGCTCGGCACGAGGCTTGGCGAAATTATCGGCAGAATCAGAACGGTCGTCAACTCTTCGAACACTCGCAGCATGGGTTTTATACGGTGCAGTTCCCGGATGAGCCGACTTTCATCTCCCCAGCGGGGAGCCCTTCAACCCTAGACTTCTTCCTGGCCAACATCGCCAACCTGTCGTTGCTGAGGTGGGGATCGGTGTTGCTCCTGCCAGCGGTCTGCGGAAAGATTACCATCATGTCGACTGGGAGCGCTTTGCTCGAATGGTGGACAACAACACCGATGAGGCGCCGCCGCTCGACAGCGTGGAAAACATCGACCAGGCGTTTGAGGGTCTCCAACGAGCCATAAACGTGGCCGACGAGGCGTGTGTGCGACGTGTTCCTGTGAGGGGTAAGTTCCTTGCTATTGATTCCCATACCCGGCTGCTAATTAGACTGCGGAATGTGCGTAGACGCCAGTTCCAGAGGACCAGGGATCTGGACATTAGGCTCGAGGTGACCGATCTGAATAGGCAAATTGCTTCCAGGATGGTCTCACTCCGGAATGAAAATTTCGGACGCTTAGTCCAAAGTTTGGACGACCGCTCCAGGCCATTCTGGAAAGTAGCCAAAGTGCTGAAATCGCACCCCAAACCAGTTCCTCCCCTCAGGGTCGGAGAGAGACTTCTTGTTGCACCGGTCGAGAGAGCAAATGCGGTAGGCGATCACATTGCCTCATCGCATTTGCTTGGCTCGACCATGGCTAGTCCAATGGAAGACCAGGTCGAGCAGTGCGTCCGCGACCTCGAAAACTCCCCCTGTACCGTTCCTCAAGAACATAAAATCACAGCAGAACAGGTTTGCTCAGCGCTGATGAGTACTAAGAACATGTAGGCTCCTGGGTTTGACGAGGTATTCAATATGGTCTTAAAAAAGCTCAGCAACAGGGTTCACCTGTTGTTGAGCTCTATCTTCAACAGATGCTTGGAATTGCACTACTATCCAATCATTTGGAAGATATCCAAGATCATACCGATCCGCAAACCCGGGAAAGATCCGACGTTAGCATCAAGCTACCGTCCGATCAGCCTGCTCTCATCGCTGGGCAAACTGTTTGAAAAACTGATCCTCAACCGCATGATGAAGGTGGCTGAGGAAAACAACATCTTACTCCCGGAACAGTTTGGGTTTAGGAAGGGTCACTCCACCACGCACCAGCTGGTGCGGGTGATGAACAACATCAGAAGGGACAGGGCTGTATCCAAGTCCACAGCCATGGCATTGTTGGACGTCGAAAAGGCGTTTGACAATGTCTGGCATGACGGTCTGGTATACAAGCTCTGTGCCTTCAACTTTCCATCATATTTGACGAAAATCACCTGTAGCTACCTTCGGCAGAGGTCGTTCAGGGTATCGCTGAATGGTTGTTTATCAAATACTTTTTCCATCCCAGCAGGGGTCCCGCAGGGTAGTCTGCTGGGCCCTTTGCTATACAACATTTACACCTCCGACATTCCTTCCCTGGGAGATGGCTGCGTGCTCTTTCTGTTCGCAGATGACACTGCAATTGCCGTCAAGGGAAGAATGCCTCGTGAGATCACCAACAAACTTCAGCGATGCTTAGACGCCTTTGTCGAGTATGCTAACACCTGGAAAATCAAGATCAACGCTTCCAAAACCCAAACAATAATGTTCCTTCATCGACAATCCCCCAAACTGAAGCCCCCTCCATCATGCGTTGTGGTTATGAACGGTACAGGGGTTGAGTGGTCTTCCGAAGTTACCTATCTTGGACTGCTATTCGACGAGAAACTTCTTTTCCGATCGCATGTGGAGATGACACTGGTTAAGTGCTCAGCGTTGGTTCGGTCACTATACCCGCTTATTTGTCGCAGATCTCGCCTCTCAAGAACAAACAAACTGGCAGTCTACAAACAAATATTTGCCCCCGCAGTCTTTTACGCGGCTCCGGTGTGGGAGTCATGTGCACAAACTCACAGGAACAAAATACAGATTGCGCAAAACCGGATCTTACGGATGATCCTCGATTGTCCCTATGACACCAGAATCACAGATCTCCACCAAGAAGCAGTTACTCCAAAAGTAGATGCCAGAATAACAGAAACAAAAACCAAATTTGTACATAAATGTCAGCATTCAGAATACGCTTTAATAAGCGGTTTGTACATAGTAGGTTAAGTTAGTTCTAAGCTGTAAATAGTAATTTTAAGCTGTAAATAGTAGTTTTGAGTAGTTTCCTTTCTTTTCTTTCAAACAAGCGCCACCAAAGTGGACAATCCAAAATTCAAAATCTCTACAATTAGAAAGCTTAGTAAAACAAAAATCAAAACTCGCACATCAAAGATGAAAACAGTAATGTGAATCACTTATACTTGTAAAAAACATGTATTATACCCTACAAAAGCATAAAAATACAGATAAACTTAAACAACAACAACAACGAAGCCACTCATAATAGTTCTGGACAGCAACAAGTTGTCAACTGCAGTCGTCCTTCCTTAGCAGCAGCACTAGCCCTGTGGTTGGTCACCACGTCTCAGGAGCAGTGCGGTTCTTCTCAGCGTGTGTCGCTAGACTGCCATTATTCCCCCGTGTTAGGGCAGCATTGAAGATCGTCATCACCAAATCCAATTTTGAACAGCAAAATGCCTTTTTTCAAGGCAAATAAACAAGTCATTGAAAGTTAATAATTTTTGACAACGTAAGCAAGCATTCTGTGTGGATTCTAGCAGTTACATCTGTCGCGGCCGTCTAATTTACAGAAGGTGAAATAGTTTCCACAGTGCATGTTGTCCGTGTATCTAAACTCCCCCACTGTTGGGGCACAAAGGTTGCGATCAGCAACCGATTTTGAACAGCGAAATGCCTTTTTTCAAGGCAAATAAACAAGTAATTGAAGGGTGAAAATTTCCTAGCATCAACACAAGCAAACATTCTTCGCGGGATCCTAGCAATCAAATTCTGTTGCAGTTTATTTAGTTAATACCCTCACTGTTGGGACAGCACAAAGGCTGCGATCAACATAACCGATTTTGAATAACAAACTGCCCTGTTAGAACGCATTCAAAAAAGCAGTTAGTTCGACTATGCAGAGCTAATATGAAGACGATTGAATCAATCAGCGTAAACAGAATTTCGTCGTCTCCCAGCTGCCAAGTTGCAACATGATGCAACACGCAACAACGAGCAAACGAAATCGCTTGATGTTACAAACCGCAAGAAAATACGGGTTAAAACCGTTGCGTGTGTGAGAGCACCATCGGTGTTTATTCGCTGGAAACAAATATCGAATGCGAATTGTGGAATAATTCGTCTAAAGAATATTAGAGAATTAAACAACCGAAAAGAAGGGCGTGGCCTATTACGTAGCACCATTCGGCTAAAAAAGAGTGTTTCTGGGAAAACTAGCTACATTCATTAGCCAGAAGGTGAGCTGGATGGACCGGACCGTCCACAACGTTGACAGCAGTAGAAGCAGATACTGCACTCAGAAGTAACAGCGGGTTGCGCCTGTGGCTGCCTTCAAATTAAATAAACCACTTGCGCTGTGGTTGGTCACCATGTCTCAGTAGCAGCGCGGTTCTTCTCAGCGTGCCTCGCCAGACTGCCATCATTCCCCCACTGTTGGGGCAGCATAAAGATCGTCATCACTAAATCCAATTTTGAACAGCGAAATGCCTTTTTTCAAGGCAAATAAACAAGTCATTGAAAGTTAATAATTTTTGACAACGTAAGCAAGCATTCTGTGGGGATTCCAGCAGTTACATCTGTCGCGGCCGTCTAATTTACAGAAGGTGAAATAGCTTCCACAGTGCATGTTGTCCGTGTATCTTAACTCTCCCACTGTTTGGCCAGCACGAAGGTTGCGATCAGCAACCGATTTTGAACAGCAAAATGCCTTTTTGGCGTAGAACTATGTTTTACTTTAACATACCACACAGGGATGCAAACTGAAAAACTCGGACGAAATTTGTCCCTTTTCAAATGCTTATAGGTCGGTTGGTTTTCAACCGATTTTCTTCATTCTTGCAGCAATCGATTGGAAAATTATACACGTATCTGCCCAAATGCAGAAAAATGTTGTTTGAATCTACGAAAAATTGCACTATTGAAAATTGTCAAGCCTTGTTGAAATAAAAATAACGTCCTCTGATTGGTCGCTTGCTTGCTGTGTGTGTATGATATGGTATCATGTGTGTATGTGTGTATGTGTGTATGATATGGTATGATGTGTGTATGGTATAATGATATGGTATGATGTGTGTGTGTCTATGATATGGTATGATTTGTGTGCGTGTGCCGTGTATGGTTTTTAACTCGGCACTATCTGCTAACTGCTGAAATCGGTTCACGAAATTCACAACCTTTCATTAGTAGACATTATAACTACTAATTACCCAATTTAAAAAATTGGTTTTATCGAAGTTTTATAGCGCTCAATACAGCCAAAAAAGCGCTATAAAACTTTGATAAAAACAGTTGTGTTACTAGGGTAATGAAACACTCAATGCATTTGTTAATAGTGTACGTAGTTCAACGTCATTTATGCGGTCGTGTCTTGGATACAACCTCCTACTTTTTTTATTGCTTTATTAAGGTGATTTTCAGCCACAGGCTGGTTCGCCACCATGAAAGGATATCGGTATCCATTTGTAAACAAATACAATCCAACATGCATTCAATTATTAGGATTTTTGGGTCATCAGTGAGAAGCAACTTTCCAGAGGAAATTTATTGGCACAAGTCATTGATGAATAGGACCAAAATTAGCGGTCCCAATTCACTTCCCTCTGGTGCCCCAGATAGGAATCGAATTTTCTGGAGCATGCAGGGAGTGTGCTTGAAACCAAAATCATGGATTCAGAACCCTTTCGGCCTTTTTGTTGTATAATAACACGATTCAAGAAATTGTATAAAAACAAAATTCCAAAATTTCCAAACGAGACTCCAGAGCTTGAGTTGAAAGTATACCATCTGACTCAGATGGGCCTTGGTTCAGAGTCCAGAATATGAAGTACGGAGAATAGAGTCTCAATACCAGAGTTCAGCGCCAATAATCCAGCTTGCAGAGTTTGGAATTTCAAAACCACATTATTTTATGTAGAGCACAGTCTTGAATTCCAAAATTACTTTAAAAAACCAGAGTCTGGAAAAAAGAGTCTAGAACCTAAAATCCAGAATCCAGACTGAACCGTAGTGTCGACGATCTAGAATTCAGAATCATGTCATAGCCTGTGCAGAGTCCAAAGTAAGTATTTTATCTATGTCAAACAAACATGGCAAAATGTATGTGAAATGCGTGAAATATCAATAAAACTCAAACATTAAAAAAAGTTAAGATTTAAAAATATTTTCATCCTTATTTTATTTCATATTATGCAGCGATTTTCAATTAAACAACATTTGATTTCTAGAGAAACATTTCAAAAGGTCCTATCTGCTTTGATCGATCACTTTCATTCCATCACCACAACTTATTTAACACCTTTTATGACAAGTTGTTTGTACAAGTTAATAGCGGGGGGCACTCTAGCCTTTTGAACGATAACCACGCTAGGAGAGTTACTAAAGCTGGATCATTACCAAAATGAAAAGACGCTCCAGGAAAACGAGAAAAGCAAATAGGACCTTTTGAAATGTTTATCCAGATTTAGATAATTTGAACACGCCTTATTTACTTGTTTTTCGCAAATCACGAACTTCAGTATTAATTTACGCTATGATTAATTATAATTGTTACAGTTACAGTTGTGGCGTATTTTAGTATCGTAATGGAGACTCTGAAGAATTGTGTACCTTGCCTGCTAGCATTTTGAAAGGTTCCGAAACATTTCTACTTCTAAGTAATTATATCAACTCATTCATAATGAAATTTTAACTTGCAGTTGTAGAATTTGATACTCTTAAAAGTTCTCGAATTTGTCATAAAAAATTCATTCGGCAAGTTTACAGCTGAGCATCATAGCTTAATGGTGAATAGTCGTAATCGAATGTTATTTTCGCACCACTGAAGAATTACTGTAACTAACAGCAATTTTAAGCGGCTCTGTCAAACCGGACAACAGCATCCATTCGCTGATTCAATAACGATAAATTGAAAACGTTATTGACAGTAAATCGTCAACAAGCATCCACACAATGGCGGACAACGGAACGTTATACTCTTCCTTCCCGGGAAACTGACCGTCGTCGGTTCATGACGGTTTCTCTGGCTTCCTCGTCCTCGGAAATCAATTTGCCCGCCATTTCCTAGATGATGTGAAAGCGCTATAAAATAGAGTAAACTTCAACAGCCAGAAATATAACACTAAAACGAACGATGATGCCACTGCTGATCGTCTTTTAGCCGTGGCGAATCGGAATCGCTCGGTACAGGCTCGATTTTTTTTTCGCCTGCGTCCATCAGACGGATAGTAAAGATATTTTTCGTCCTCTCATTCACCGCGTCCACTCCAGTTAAGCGTTTCAATTTACTGTCCATCACCACTCGCAGTTTGGCAAAGCACAGGAAATGACTTAGCCGTTCCCATCAAAGCTCATACTGACACATTTACACGAATGTCCGGCCAGAACAGAACCTCACACTCTACCGACTAGCGGAGCCAAAGTGGGTGGTGACAGACAGCAAACGCGGACCGAAAACTTGGTTTGGTAGGAGTGATTCTTTGCTTCTCGTGCGGGGAAAAGTGCTGCGGCAGCATTGACTAGCAGAAAGAAAAAAACATCGAAAAGTTTCCATCAAACAATGACGAACGAGGAGCCGAAACTAATTTCCGAGGTTTTATTGCACGTAGCGCAGTTTCGGACTCGGATTCGTCGGACTCCTATGGACGTGCTGCTGGGGATTGTATAAATTTTTTTCGCTTCTCTGATTGCGCCGGTTAGTTTCACACTAAATATGGTTCGTTACGAAAAAAAAATGGAATGTGGCTCAATTGGGCGAATTTCTCCGACAGTGCGGATGGACATTAAGTAGGTTTGCAGGCGGTTTTATTCCGAAAGTCAATTATACTGAATAAAAGGTTTGGAGCTTGTTCCTAAAGGCTTACCTGCACGATGTCACCTTGCTCGTTACCGGATGCTGTAAATGTTAGATGGCACAGAAACGGTAGTCGATTCCACTGTGGCGGGGGGACTGCTAGAGAGTACGTTCGTCCGATATCGCCGTAGTACGTCCGGTTGCAAACTGGAAAGTACAATTAATGGGGGTGCAATTAGCATTTGTTTTTTTTTTTAACTTGAGAGCAGATTGAATTGGTTCGGCTTTACTCATAATTAAGTTTTAGCAATGATCTAATGAAGACACCAAATGAAAAGCCACATCGTACGATGTGAGCAAGATTAAACCGAAAGAATATTCACACCAACTCACGTAGAAGTAATATTCTTCGTTTATGGCGTAAATTATCGCTCTGTCAGCTCCTGTCTAACATCTTCTACTCGAGTCACATGTGAGTGGAACTTTTTAAGACTCAATCGGGCCCGGCCAGAATTCCGAGCGTAACACAATGAGCCAAATCTCCGGCTGAGCTGGAGCCTGTTCAATTCTACTTGAGCACGAAGTTTTCCCCGATGATAGGAGCTGAGAAAATCTTCCACGCTTCGGTGCACATGGTTTATCTTGACGAGCCAGAAATCCCTTGTTTCGCTTTTATCCACCGTTCACCGGCAGCAATTACGCAATCTTTACTCCTCATTTACAATTTAATTAATTTTTTGACACTACGTAATACCTTAGTCCCTCGTCAGTCAGTCAGACGCACTCCATGCGGACTGAGAGGAAATTCCCTCAACATCGAATCGTATCTTAAAGTGAATTACAAAATGCTTGTTCATTTAAGCTTCTGTAAAGAGCTTGAGCGCAAACACACACACACAAAAGTGTAGCACGATGCGGAAAATTTCCAGCGGGCGTATTAAAATTAACAGACAGACGATTTGTAATTTCACTTCAGCTTATCATTGCAAAGCCGACATCGATGCCACAAGCCATGCTAATGGATGCAAAAGTTTTCGGATTGTTACAGTTGGGGGCTGTGTGCTCAGTTCAGATGTTGTTTTATCTGCCGACTACTTAATTTTATACTGGTGATTTGAGATTTCGTTAGAGAGGCGAAGGTTAACTTGAATTTGGTAAGGCACCGAATCCAAACTTAATCTTCGAGAGACAGTCAACTTACCGGTACACATCTTCGGCTCATCGCTGGCATCTCCGCAGTCGTCCTTTCCGTCGCAGAATTTATCCAACGGTACGCAGAAGGCTCCGCCCTTGCACGGAAATTCGGAAATCTTGCAACTGTAGCAGAGCCCGGCCAGCTTCAGTGCCAGTGCCGCCAGCAGAGAACAGTGTATTGCTTTCATGTTCATCTGAAAATGAAATACGAGAGAAATAAAAGTGATTAGCCATTCATGAGCTTCCGCTTTGCTGTGCATTTCAAAATGTCTAAAAACCCATTGTCAGAGAGTTAATTTGTGCTTCACTTTGTTGCGCTATTTATGTCGTGTGCTTTAACCTTTTTTTAACTGAACAAAAAAAAACAACAGACGTATACATTGATTTGACACGCTGCATCGCAATTCAATTAGAATTTCTAATTATTCTCAAATTGTCATAATTCATAAATAGACACAAATTGCAGATTGCTTACTGTCCGGAATAATCATCGGCACAATATCGAACATCGATCGCTGGGGCATGGCAGTGACAAAAGGTCGATAGTGGAAACGAAAATTTTGCTAGGACAAAAAGGCTCATCATACTGACGCGTACATGGAGAAAAATGAAAACAACCACCAGCGTCACCACAACTGAAATTATATACAGCTTCCTACGAACAGCGCACCGCTCAAAATAGGGTTTCATTCGCACTTCAATTAATTCACTGGCACCCAGTAAGGGAGCAACAAAAAAAAACAACAACGATGCGAAACAATTTCTGGTCCTACATCAAAAGAACGTGTTGAACGCTCAACATGCTCTACTGTTTCGCTATCCTGTCCATCAATTGCGTGCCGGGTGAGAATTGAATTGATTCAGGTTTTTTTATTGTGACGCACGTAATTTTTTGTGCTGGCGAAGAGATTTAACGTGCGAACCAATGTATAAATTTGAGTGCGCACAGTTGGAAAAAAGTGCCAAAATTTATGTAGAATCGCGTGTAAAGAAATACCTCCATCGTTTATGATAAAAAATTTCTTAATATTCCAAGTAAATTTAAACGATATTGCACAAAATTTTCTAAAAAAAATCATGGTTTACGTCGAAGCAACTGTAATTATAATGAAAAAACATTATACTTGACGTGTAATATTCAGAAAATTTTACTGTGCAGCGTATTGCCATCCAAAAGAGTGAATAATTGTTGGTGGAATGGGACTAGTGAACTTTGACATTTCGAGGCATATTTTTTTCTCATTTCAATTTTTATTCGGAATCCAAATATTGTAGATTAAAATTGAATATATGTCGCTTGAATTATTTTAAAACGAGAATAATTCTAAATCTGAAGAATAATGAACATTAAAATTCAAAATTAGTGCTTCGGCCACTGGAACACAAAGAGCCGAAACCATTGTCTGGAAACTTTACATGTAATTATATTCAAAACTCATGACCCAGACAACCAGAAGTCGCATAAGATTGCACGGATTACCTCGTATAAACTTCTATGGCACATCAGTATCGTATTGCTGTATGAACAACGTATGTGTTTAATCGCATATGGTGTTATTTTGCGAACTTCTTACGATGAGTGTAACATACTCACACAGCAATACAGATAAACTCATATAATGTATATTCAAACTTTTATTAATTCCACAAAGTGATGAATATACGCGAAAACCAAAAGTCTCATGTTTAGTCGCAAAAGGCATCATTCAAAGGTTACATCGCACAAGATATTATGATAGATCATTAGCTTGTATGACCAATGTGAATGTTTCATCGCATATAATGTAGTTTTGCGGAATCTTTGCGACAACTAGATAATAAACCCGGGTTCAAGAACCAATTAACTTTTCCAATGCTTGGTTAAACTCGCAGTAAATCCACACACTGATGAATATGCGCGAAAATCGAAAACCATCCGCATTACAGCGTATCACATATGTATAAATTTAGTTATTTCCCGCCGCTGCTGCTCTTCAAAAAATTAGCCACAGAAAACATCTGCGGACAACTCGGATCAATGATGCACTACTTAGCATAATATCTTTGTTGGAAACTTGCCTTTAATTGTTGTTGAAGGCGGTAAAATCACTCAATTTCGTTTAAACAAATGACACAGCACATCGAAATGTAAACAACGATCGTTCCCGCAGAAATTTACAAACTAACTCGCAATACGAGACCTAATTAGATTCATGCTTTACGATGTCTTTTGGTCATTTATACGATGAAACTAGAAAGTTATAACTAAAACTCAGAGATTTCCGACAGCGACACCACGGAGAAGAGGAAAGAATGATGCTTGACAATCTAAAGGTCCGAGGTTCGAGTCCGGATGGATACCCAAATATTACAGCGTGTGCCCAAAGGAAAAAAAAAGAATTGTAAAAATTAAACACTGACATTTGTAATTTGCTATTCCTTGTAATATGAATAGCAAGGGATAAATAATGCATAATAATTGCTACTCTGTTCGCTGTATTTTTTTTTTTCATTTGAAGGTGATTTAATCGCACGTTTTAATAAACAAATACGAAGGAATGCATAGCGAACATCGCATAAATATCTGAAATAATTTGCTAATGTTGACTTGTGAAGTCGCATAAAGTAATAAAAGAACCCGTAGTGTATATTCATATATCGCTTATAGTTTCGTTTCAAATCGCAAAAATGAAGTTGTAGAGTGGCATTAAATAATGGAACAACTCGTAAAAGTTATAAAGCTTTAACAGTTAAAGTCGCATATATGAACTTTTTTCATCGTAAAAGTTTTTTGATATTTTGGAAATGCACGCATATCGCCTCCACTTTTGCGCGTATAAGCAACATCAGCAGCATCTTGTGCGATGTAACTATCACGTATAAATGCACGTACAATGCGATGACTGTTTGCATTATACGCGTAAATTGGTTGTCTGGGGAGTGGGATATTAGAATTCGAAATACAAGTTCTTTAGTCCAATTTGATAAAACGAAATCCCTAATTCGATCCCAAGTTGAAACAAAAGTTACAACATGAAAAAACTTTACATGTCTACACTTAAACGTTATTCCCAATTATTATTATGCTTTATTTTCTTTTCGATCGAACCGATTTTGCATGAGGTCGCGAGTCAAATCGGGAAATCAGTGCGTCTAGCTAATCCTCTATGCATCACATCTCTCGATTTTAATCGTTACCTTCCCATTTTGATACCACTTGCTACAAATGATTTTTCTCCATGAATGGTGGAACTTACATATAAACTTCGCGTTCCCGGAATCACGCAGCTTAGCGATACGGGGAATCTTTCCGGGTAATATGTACGTATGGTAAATCGAACGAAAAAATAAGTACAACCCTGTTCCGGAGAACTTGGCTAGGCCAACTTCCGATATGGGAATATAATAGAGGATGATTTTTTAAGAATTTGGATTTTCTTTAAAAAACGCATAAAAATTACAAAACTGTATGAAATCTTTATTTAAGCCGATAAATTGGTTTATGCCATTTACTTTTTTTAAAAATAATTTCATTCAAATGTTGGCCACGGCTACGTTTTAAATGGTCCATACGAAAAGTTCAATTTTGGGTCACTTTTTCGGGCATTTCGGCTGGTATCTCGCGAATAACGCGTGTAATGTTGTCTTCCAAGGCTGGAATTGTTGTTGGCTTATTCGCATAGGCGAGAGACTTAACGTAGCCCCACAAAAAAACAATCTAGCGGTGTTAAATCGCATGATCTAGGCGGCCAATTCACCGGTCCATTTCGTGAGATGAATTGCTCACCGAACTCATTCCGCAATATGTCCATTGATTTGCGCGATGTGTGGCACGCTGCTCCGTCTTGCTGAAACCACATGCCAACAAGACCCAGCTTTTCCATTTCCGGCAAAAAAAAATCAGAAATCATCGCGTGATAGCGAGCGCCATTGACCGTAACGTTGCGATTTTGATCATCTTTGAAGAAGTACGGACCAATGATGCCTCCAGCGTGTAAACCGCACCAAACCGTGCATTTTTCTGGGTGCATTGGCGATTCTTGTATTGCCTCTGGTTGCTCTTCGATCCAAATGCGGCTATTTTGCTTATTAACATACCCATTTAACCAGAAATGAGCTTTGTCACTGAACACAATTTTTCGGTAAAAAGGTGGATTTTCGGCAAGTTGTTCTAAGGCCCATTCACCAAAAATTCGACGCTGCGCCAAGTCGTTCGGCTTCAATTCTTGTACGAGCTGTATTTTGTAAGGCTTTACACCAAGATCCTTTCGTAAAATCTTCCATGTAGTCGAATAACACAAGCCCAATTGCTATGAACGGCGTTGAATTGACTATTCACGGTCCTCCACTACACTGGCTGATACGGCAGCAATATTTTCTTCTGTACGCACTCTATGTATACGTGTTGGTGGGTTTATGTCCAACAGAGTAAAACTGGTTTGAAATTTCGTCACAATAGTTTGAATAGCTTGCTCAGTAGGTCGATTAAGACGACCATAAAATGGTCGTTATGCGCAAAAAGTATTTTTCACAGAGGACGAATTTTGGTAATAAAATTCGATTACACGCATCAGTATCGGCGTGTGATCGGTGATCGCTCCGATAGAATATAAAACAAAAGACGTGTGAACAAGTGTTGGCATTGTTTGCCTGGTCGAGTGAAATAAATCCGGGTTCAAGGTCGCGCCTTTGTGCAACTGTTTCGCATCGTGACTACCAGCTGGTGCGTAAGCCGATTTGGCTGCTGGCTGATTTGTGCTACAGCAGTGGACGAGACACAAAAGAGGAAAAAGAAGAAGCCATCAGTTGACAGTGAGTTGTATCGCTGTGTGGAGTGATCTCACACATGGCTCGCTGCTGGTGGCTGTTTGGTGCTGCTGTATTGGTGCTGCTGGCTGTAACGGCTGCAACTTCGAACGATCGGACAACCAACCTTACTGGAAGGGAGAAGTAAAAAGGTACGTGCTCTTGTCGGCGCTAGTGCGCTAGACTTAGCGGGATGGATGTAGATCCCTCGCCTCCCGCGCCACCATCCCCGAACCCCTCTGACCCTGACCCTTCTGTTACCCCCTCCCCTGTTCATTCTTCAGTCCCCCCTCGCCCCAGGCTTTACCCAGACGGAGCCCAGGGCAGCTATACTGTCTATTTTCGGCCAAAGGCGGGACCGAAATCGAAACAGTTGAACCTCTTGCAGATTTCTAAAGACCTGACGAAGAAGTACAAGGGCGTGACCGAAATTTCCAAGGTCCGGCCTAACAAGCTCCGTGTCGTGGTCAGTAACCTGAAAGAGGCCAACGATATAGCTTGCTCTGAGCTCTTCACACGCGAGTATCGCGTTTACATACCCGCACGAGACGTGGAGATCGACGGTATCATAACCGATTCGAGTCTGTCCGTCGAGTGTATACTGGCAAGTGCCAAAGGGTGCTTTAAAAACAAAACCTGTCCCGATGTAAAGGTGCTCGACTGCAAGCAATTGCGGTCAGCATCGATCATCGGCGGCAAAACAGTATACACCCCGTCAGATTCGTTTCGAGTTACGTTCGCCGGGTCAGCGCTACCAAGCCACGCCTCGATCCACCGGGTTCGTCTCCCTGTGCGATTATATGTGCCTCGCGTCAAGAACTGCCTGAATTGTAAGCAGTTAGGCCACACCGCCGCCTACTGCTGCAATAAGGCACGTTGTGGCAAGTGTGGGGAGAATCATGCGGATGATTCCTGCAGTAAAAATGCTGAAAAATGCATTCACTGTGGGGAGAGTCAGCATGAGCTCTCGACATGTGCGGTGTACATGCAGCGCAGGGATAAAATAAAGAGGTCTCTCAAAGAGCGTTCGAAGCGTTCTTACGCTGAGATGCTGAAGAAGACCGTTACCACTTTTCCCATTACATCAAACCCTTATGATCTGTTGTCCTCTGACGATTCACCAGCGGGAACATCTTACGCCAATCCTGGGGAGTCTAGAAAGAGGAAAAATATTTCCTCTCCTAAACTTCCCAGAAAAGGTCCTAAGATTTCTCAAAGTGAAATGAAAGTTACAAGCGAACCAAACAGTGCTCCGGAAAACCGAAGCAAACTCCTCCTGGGCTTGCAAATTTAAAGTCCCAGAAGGAGTTCCCAGCACTGCCAGGAACATCTAAAACCCCAGTTGTTCCTTTTGCACATCCAGTTGATGAAACAAACTCTGGATTAGTGAAATTTTCTGACATTGTGGACTGGATTTTTGAAACTTTCAATGTACCCGATCCAATTAAAATTTTTCTTACAGCATTTCTCCCAACAGTTAGATCATTTTTGAAGCAGTTGACTGCCCAATGGCCCCTCCTTGCAGCGAGTGTATCCTTCGATGCCTAATTCAACTGCGTATATGAAGGATTCTATCTCTGTCTTACAGTGGAATTGTAGAAGTATTCTACCAAAAATTGATTCGTTTAAAGTTTTGATAAATAAAAACAAATGCGATGCATTTTCCCTTTGTGAAACTTGGCTTACTTCAAATATTGATCTCAACTTCCATGATTTTAATATTATTCGCCTTGATCGGGACACCCCATATGGAGGAGTACTTTTAGGGATTAAAAAGTGCTATTCTTTCTATCGTATTAACCTCCCCTCGATTCCAGGCATCGAAGTTGTCGCATGTCAAATGACAATACAAGGTAAAGAGCTTTGTATTGCCTCAATATATATTCCTCCCAGAGCACAGGTTGGGCAACGGCTGCTCTTTGATTTAATAGAACTTCTTCCCTCGCCACGTTTGATTTTGGGAGACTTCAACTCTCATGGTGTGGCTTGGGGTTCCCCCTACAATGATAACCGCTCCTCTTTAATCTATAACCTTTGCGATGACTTCGACATGACTATTTTAAACAACGGTGAAATGACACGTATCCCGAAACCTCCAGCGCGCCCAAGCGCTTTGGATCTATCCTTATGTTCGACGTCGCTACGGTTGGATTGCACATGGAAGGTAATCCTCGATCCTCACGGTAGCGACCATTTGCCTATTCTTATTTCAATTAATAACGGGTCAACTCGCATGCGACCAGTTGACATTCCGTATGACCTCACACGGAATGTCGATTGGAAGTTATACGAGGAAATGATTTCAAAAGCGGTCGATTCGATTCAACATCATCCACCACTTGAAGAATACAACCTCCTCGCGGGCTTGATTCTCGACGCCGCGTTGCAAGCCCAAACGAAGAAATATCCCGGCGTAACGATCAAAGAACGGCCTCCCACTCCGTGGTGGAACCAAGAGTGCTCCGATGTCTACACGCAAAGATCCGACGCGTTTTTGGCCTACCAGAAGGGAGGTATACCCGACGACTATATATGGTATTCGGAGCTTAATACCAAGCTTAAATGCCTGGCTAAAGCAAAGAAACGCGGATATTGGCGTCGGTTCGTGAACGAGACGTCGAGGGAGACATCGATGAGCACTCTTTGGAACACAGCCCGAAGAATGCGGAATCGCGTAACGGTCAACGAAAGCGAGGAGTCTTCAAGTCGGTGGATATTTGATTTTGCCAGGAAAGTATGTCCGGACTCTGTTCCTAAGCTAAATATTGTTCGCGATGCGTCTCCGGGCCACGACGCGATAGAATCACGTTTTACGATGGCAGAATTTTCAGTTGCCCTCCTGTCCTGTAACAATAACGCGCCTGGGTTAGATAGAATCAAATTCAACTTGTTGAAGAATCTACCCGGCAATGCCAAGAGGCGCTTGTTGAACTTGTTCAATAAGTTCCTGGAGCAAAACATTGTACCGCAGGATTGGAGGCAAGTGAAGGTGATCGCCATCCAAAAACCAGGGAAACCAGCTTCTGATCACAACTCTTATAGGCCGATTGCAATGCTATCCTGTATCCGGAAATTTATGGAAAAAATGATACTCCGTCGTTTAGACCATTGGGTCGAATCAAATGGTCTACTATCAGATACTCAATTTGGCTTCCGCCGTGCCAAAGGGACGAATGATTGTCTTGCGTTGCTTTCAACAGATATTCAGCTGGCGTATGCTCGCAAAGAACAAATGGCGTCTGCGTTCTTGGACATTAAGGGGGCTTTTGATTCCGTTTCTATTGACATTCTTTCGGGTAAACTTCACCGACAAGGATTTTCTCCAATTTTGAACAATTTTTTGCACAACTTGTTGTCCGAAAAGCACATGCATTTTACGCATGGCGATTTGGCAACTTTTCGCATTAGCTACATGGGTCTTCCCCAGGGCTCATGTTTAAGCCCCCTTCTTTACAACTTTTATGTGAATGACATCGACGAATGTCTGGCAAATTCATGCACGATAAGACAACTTGCAGGCGACAGTGTAATCTCTGTTACAGGAGCCAAAGCTGCCGATTTGCAAGGACCATTGCAAGATACCTTGGACAATTTGTCTGCTTGGGCTTCACAGATAGGTATCGAATTCTCTCCGGAGAAGACTGAGATAGTAGTTTTTTCTAGGAAGCATGAACCTGCTCAGCTTCAAACACAATTAATGGGTAAAACGATTTCTCAGGTTTTGGTACACAAATATCTTGGGATCTGGTTCGACTCTAAAGGCACCTGGGGTTGTCACGTTAGGTATCTGATGGAAAAATGTCAACAAAGAGTGAATTTTCTTCGTACAATAACCGGACAATGGTGGGGAGCCCACCCAGGAGACCTTATAAGGCTTTACCAAACAACGATATTGTCTGTCATTGAGTACGGGTGTTTCTGCTTCCGCTCCGCAGCAAACACACATCTGATCAAACTGGAGCGAATACAATATCGTTGTTTGCGTATCGCCTTGTGTTGCATGCAGTCGACCCATACGATGAGTTTGGAGGTCTTGGCTGGAGTACTACCATTGAAAAACCGCTTCTGGAGCCTTTCTTCTCGTATTCTTATCAAATGTGAGGTCTTGAACCGTCCCGTGATTGAAAATTTTGAAAGGTTAATCGAACTTAATTCTCAACCCCGTTTTATGACATTGTATTTCAATCACATGTCCCAAAATATTAACCCTTCTTCGAATATTCCAAATCGTGTCGACTTATCAAATATTTCTGATTCTACTGTGTTTTTCGATACATCCATGATAGAAGAAACTCGTGGAATCCCGGATCGTTTACGCGTGCAGCAGATCCCTAATTTTTTTCCAATAAATATCGAAACATCAACTGCAACAATGTGTTCTACACTGACGGATCACTTCTTGATGGGTCCACTGGCTTCGGTATCTTCAATAACAATTTAACCGTCTCCCATAAGCTCGATAATCCTGCTTCTGTTTACGTCGCAGAATTAGCTGCAATTCAGTACACCCTAGGGATTATCGAAAAAATGCCCACGGACCATTATTTCATCTTTACGGACAGTCTCAGTTCCATTGAGGCTCTCCGATCGATGAAAGATGTTAAGCACTCTCCGTATTTCCTGGGGAAAATACGGGAACATCTGAGTGCTTTATCCGAAAAATCTACTCAGATTACCTTAGCGTGGGTCCCTTCTCACTGCTCGATACCGGGTAATGAGAGAGCGGACTTTTTGGCTAAGGTGGGCGCAACAAACGGTGATATTTATGAAAGACCAATTGCCTTTAATGAATTTTTCGCATTTGTACGTCAGAATACGATCATCAGTTGGCAAAATGCTTGGGCCAGAGGGGAATTGGGAAGGTGGTTACATTTCATAATCCCCAAAGTATCGACGAACCCGTGGTTCAAGGGGTTGGATGTAGGTCGGGATTTCATTTGCGTGATGTCCCGGCTTATGTCCAATCACTATAGATTTGACGCGCATCTCCGTCGTGTTGAGCTCGGGGAAAGTGGTATCTGTGCCTGTGGTGAGGGTTACCACGACATAGAGCACGTTGTTTGGTCATGCCCTGTACACCGTGACGCCAGGTCTAAATTAATAGCTTCCCTGCAGGCCGAAAGTAGGCAGCCGGCTGTTCCTGTTCGTGATGTCTTGGCGAGCCGTGACCTATCCTACATGTCCCTTATATACGTTTTCCTGAAATCCATCCACGCCCCAGTTTAATCCTATTCCCTTCCGTCTACATCCAACCAAACGACAAGAAAACGTTAAGACCCCGGATCCGGAAACAGCAACTAGACCCGCACGATACTCTCAGGTCCCGAGGGAGACAACCCAATATGCCAGTCCGTAATATCTTGGCCCAGCAGCGGAACATATTCAATATGCTGCTTACGTATGGCGATGGAAAACCATTAAACAACAAATCAGTGCTTTTAATGCAAAACATTCTAGCTTTAAGTTAGATTTAGTTTCAGCTGCTAGTCGGCAGCGAGGATAAAAAATTTGCTTTTAGTTATTAAGATACTTTAGAAAGTAAGCTACCAGATATAATTGGCGCCGTTAAACATTAAATTGTATTTGTGCCGTGTCAAATAAATTATAGATGAGGAAAAAAAATAAGCCTGTTCATGGTGAAATGGCAAACCAAACTGAGTACATTAGACTTTGACAACTGTCAGGATTCCCGCGTGAACTGTCAAAGCACCCGTTATAAACCCGAAATTCTAGGCTCTTAATTGAGCAGCCACCAAATAAAATATATTGAATTTCGGCGATTCAGAGCTTGTTTTAGGATCTAATTTTGGCCAAATTAAGCTTTAAATAATTTTTCAATGATTCATTAATTTACTCTCTTCTTGCTTTTGGAAGTGCTTCCAGAAATTCCCCACTTCGTATTGAAGTCAAATTCTTCTTGCCTTTGGAAAAGTTTTTCGAAGCAAACTCATTTTAATACTTCTCTGGCCTGAAGAAGCGCTTCTCAGCATCTTTTAACATATTGATTCAATTTTATTTGTTTTTCTTAATTTTTTTTTGCGTTTCAACGATTTGTGAGCCTATTTTGGTATCAAATTATTTATTTATTTTTTTCACCTTCATGCAGCTTAATTTAGGATAAAACGGTTTCATCGCCTCTTCTTACCTTCAGAAATAGTTTGGAGAAGTTTTAGTCTAATTCATGATCAAATTCTTTTTGGCATTTTCAGGCGCTAACATTGCGTTTTTGGTGATCCTAAGCCTGTTTTGGGATTTGATTCTTGTTCCAACTTTTCTGGATTTACCAGGCTTCTTGAAATTTTATTCGAAATTGAACTAAGAATCGCAGAATGCTTCTATTTTTTTATTTTGGGCTAGATTTCAAATGTTTTTGCCCTTAGAAAGGTTTCTTGTAACTTAAGGCCATTTTCTTCACTAGGGGTACTTAATATCGCAGGAATTGAAAAACAGCTATAATCTTTAATTTTTTTTCCTGTTTGAGCTTTAGGGCTAAACTTGTTAATTTATTTTTGATTTCGATTCTGAACTAAACTTGTGATCAAAATGCATTATTCTTCTTTTCTGCCCCTTGAGAGCGTTTTTTCAGCGATTCCGGGCTTAATCTGGAATTAAATTTCGTCTTTTCTTCTATTTGAAATTCTTTCGAGTTTTGATCAAATTTGACATCGAATTCCTCTTTAGCCTTTTGTGGCCTGAAGGTGCATTTCTGCGATCCTATCGTTTTTTTTGGGTTTTAGCTACCGCGACCATAAATTAGATCTATTGTAGTATTCCCCAGCTTTTTATTACCTGATCAGAGTGAAAAATTATTATGAGAAGTAACTCTCAGTCCCTGATTTAGGTATGATCCCAGTAAGGTATTTTGTGCCGTATAAACTGCACTACCTTATTAAGACAAGACAGCCAAATTTCAAAGGGCTGTAGCAGTCCCTTATTGAAAAACATTGCTCTTTTGTTGTAAAGTGCTGGACAAATACATAATAAATGTTCTGAAGACACGATTTGTTCATTACAAAAACGACAAATATCGTTGTCAGCCTTTCCAATTATTTTCAGATGATATTTGGCTGAACAATGCCCTGTAATTAGAACTATATAGGTGCATAGGTCTTTTTTAGATAGAGCAAGAATTTTGTGTGTGTTTGATGCATGTGGCATCACAAACTGTTTTGATTGCCGGGAGATGATAGTATTTTTCCAGTATGAATCTATCATCATTTTTTCCCAGTTTCTGAATTCCATTTCTATGTAGCATGGAGAGATACCACAAAACGGTTCCGGTCCGATAAGCTGTTTAGAAGATCCTAGTCTAGCTAGTACATCCGCCTTTTCATTACCTTCTATTTCACAATGTTCCGAAGCCCAGTAAAAAGTTAATGTATTCTGATTAGACAACTGTTGAATCAGCTGAATGCACTTCCACACCAGTTTCGACGTACATGTAAATGATTTTAACGCATTTAGAGCAGCTTGGCTGTCAGAGAAGATACAAATATTTGCATGCTTGTATTTTATCTTTAAGCAGACAGTGCTACACTCTATAATCGCCTGAATTTCAGCCTGAAATACGGTTGGCCATCCACCCATAGAGACTGACAGATTGATTCCGGGACCTGTTACTCCAGCTCCCACTAGACTGTTGAGTTTTGATTCGTCAGTATAAAATACTACAGATCCTGGACGAGTTTTTGGCCCTTCCGAACTCCAAAAAGAACGGTTTGGTTCTTCCACGTTGAACTCACGGTCAAAAATGAATTTCGTTTCCATCCAGTCAACGATGACTGTTACTAATGGATTGATGCGAATTCGTTTTATAATACTCCAGTAGCTGATGACTTTGTTCGCTATAATCTTAGAGCTGTTTTCCCAGCTTCTAATTGCACAAATTTATGTAGTGGAAGAAGATTCGAAATTGCGTTCAGGGCGTTCGAGGGTGCACTACGCATCGCACCTGTAGTGGAAACTAAAACCAATCGTTGCAGTTTGTTCGAGTTATCGATTGCACACTTTTTATTTGTTTTTGGCCACCATGCTACTGATGCATAAGTTACTCAAGGTCGTATTATAGCTTTATATACCCAGTGGATCATTGCCGGCCTCAGTCCCCATTTATTACCAAAAATTCTCTTACTAATCCATAGTGTATTCATTACTTTACCTATGACTTGATTTAAATGCCTGTTCCAGCTGAGCTTACGATCAATCGTAACTCCCAAGTATTTGACTTTAATTCAGTTTCATTGTTGCACTTTCCATTTGAAGCCCATCAAGTTTAAACTTATTTCTTTTTGTAAAGGGTATAACGCTTGTTTTTTGGGGATTTATGCTTCTAATTTGCACCATGCAATGGTAGAATAACAATATCGTCTGCGAATCCTATCACTTCGAAACCTTTTGATTCTAGTTTCGATAGTAAGTTATCTACAACTAATGACCACAGAAGTGGAGATAGGACACCTCTTTGGGGGCATCCTTTAACAGCTCTTATTGGTATACATGAGTTACCAAGCTTAGCTCAAATTTCGCGTTTTGAAATCATTTCACTTATCCATGTATCGATACATATATCAAAACCACGTTTCAACATTGTCTCTTTCATAGAATTGTGAGATGCATTATCAAAAGCGCCTTCTATGTCTAGAAAGGATGCTAGCGGTAGATTTTCCTGATTAATAGGCAAACTGATTTTTGTTCAACGGATTATTTATCAAGTACTTTGATTTTATGAAATGATCTATAAGCTTTTCCATGATTTTTAACATTATGGAGGATAGGCTTATTGGTCTAAATGATTTGGGTGAAGTCTTATCCTTTTTGTTTGCCTTAGGAATAAATACAACTCGGACTTTTCGCCACGCTGAAGGAACATGGTTGAGCATAAAACTAGCTTTAAACATTTTTGTAAGAGTGGAACTAAGTAACCCATTACTTATTTGAATAAAGGCAGGATATATTCCATCCATGCCAGGAGATTTAAAAGGCTCACATGAGTTAATGGCCCATTCTACCTTACTGACGGTGAATATTTCTTCTGCTATGTTTTCCCATCAATTGTAGATGTTAATAAACTAGCGTTAGACATATTTGTGTTCAACTCTATTTCAGTGTTCATCCTGGTGTTATTTTGATCAGTAGTGTTATCTGAAATTGGTAGGTTGTTTTTGTTTACAAGTATTGAGTTAGGAAAATGCGTTTGCATCATTACATCTAGTGTTTCTGTTTCGTCAGCAGTAAAGGAGTTGTTTTCTTTCTTAAGTGAACCCAACCTATTTGTGTGATCTCTTGAGAGGACTTTTTGAAGTCTCGCGACTACGGGGGTGTTTTCTATGCTTTCACACATACGCCTCCAGTCCATTCGTTTAGATCTTCTAATTTCTTTGTTATATTCAGTAACATCCTATGGTTAGTTTTGGATAATTTTTTTGCCTTTTCTGGCACTTTAATTGTATTCAGTGAATTTAAGATCCCAGCTTAAGATCAAATTGTCGTTTCGCCTCTTTTGGTCTTTAGAAGCGTTTTCAGCAATTTCGAGCATAATTTGGTATCAAATGCTGTTTTTTCTAACGTGTAGAAGCGTTCTGAGATTTTTATTCTATTTTGCTTTTAGACGTAGAATTCCGTTTTACGGTAACATATATAGGGGTACAAATTAAAAAACCTAAAACATTGAAAGCGTCGCGAGAATCGTCCACGTAAATCTTTAAAATTGTAGTTTTCAGCATATCTGTTCCATGTTGTACGCAAATATTATGGACACTGGGACTGTTACGATTTTTTTTCGAGGTGGCGGGGAAATAAGCTTACAGACTACTTAGAAGAGAACTCAGAGATTAGAGCCCTTATCTTCTCTCAGCGACGATTAAGTATGGCGTCGAGAAGTGGCTTTTTGTGCTAGACGCTCCTCTTTACTCTCATAATCTCCTAGCTAACCCCCTGGAGGCTGGCAGTTAGCTTTCACCGGCGTGCTGGTGGTTAACCCGCCACACACGTTGTAGCACCAGGGCTATCTGAGAGGCCGCTGCACAAACCGCACCCATGATATCTGGGTCTTCGCACATTTTCCGAACTAAGTTGTCCGGAGTAGTGTCTAGCCCGCTCACTACCATCATGTCGTACCTCAAGCGCGCAAAGCGAGGGCATACGAAGAAGACATGGTCAGCGGTCTCCTCAACATCCACGCGCTCGGGACACATGGGGGACCCCGCATACCCGAACCTGGAAGTCCACTTCTTCATGGCGCCTCTTGACCCATCCAAATATCTCCGGGGTTAGTCGATGCGTCCATCTCCGCGGAATTAGACCATTTCCGCTGCCATCTGACCATCGAGAATGACCTTCTGGTACCTCGTTGCACCTTGTGTCACGTTGATCGAAGCACTCCACATTCTACTTAATAGCGATGCTGACAGGCATCATGTCGAATAAGATGCAGGTTGCGTCGTTAGTTTTCTGGAGTGTATCCAGTCCATGACCTTGCATTAGCAGTGCGCGGCCATCAACTCGACCTCTCCGTTCGACTCGCCGTAGACCCTCAGTGTTATGTCGTCCGCAGACTCGACGATCACAACCCCTTCAACATTCCGTCGTACATGACAATCCACAACACCGGGCCCTGAACGGAACCTTACTGTACTCCTACTGTGATTGGGCTGCATTTCTGACCCTCCTTGGTGTTGTAAACTAGTACTCGATTCCGGAGGGATTTCCCCAAAATCTTGTACAACATGGATGCTCCTAAGCGCGAGCGCTATGGACGCACCCATCACGTCAAGCGTGATGATTGCGCAGTAGCGAATGCCCCTCCATTTGCGCTGGACTGCCACCTCCACCGTCTTGGTGACGGAGAGGATAGCATCCAGCGTGGATCTACTTTTCTGGAAGCCGAAGTGGTTACTTTCTAGACCATTTACACTATTATATCACTAGATCCCCTGGCGGCTTTCCACCCTTCGGCAATAGGACCAGTTTCTGTCGCTTCCACCTCTCCGGAAAGAGGCAGTCATGTAGACTATTCCATTCATCCAGTCCCGATGCCTTGCTTACCTTTGAAGAGTTGGCGATTAAAATGAGTTTCTCATTCGTAACTCTTTCTTCTCCTCCATCTCGATACGGCGTTCATCACTCACGATTTAGATATCCGGTCCGGTTGGCTTACCATCCCTGGTCTGTGTGTGAGATACTTGAACGTCGAACGTGGGACTCGAGCGCAAGCTGCCAAGGACTTGGCTCGTGCCGTGGAAAAAAACTCTTGATGACACGCTCCAGCATCGCTGGTAATCACTCTTTGGTCCTGGCAATTTCGATCCTATAGGCTCCTCCACGGATTACGATCCTTACTCCATAGATTCTTATTGGCACTCGCGCATAGTCTATCGAAACAAGCCCTGTTGCGGCGAAAAGTGTATGAACACACGGCCAAGAATGGCTGCGTAAAGCCTCCTCCTGCTTCGGAACATGCGGAACATGCTTGCTCGAGTGGAGGCGGCCTAGAAGGAGGTCAAACCAAGGAAAGCGACTGTATCTAAAGAGGTGCTGACAGACGCCCCCTCGTTCGCAGCATAACTTTCGTAACATGTGAAAATAGTAAGAGGGTGGTATCCAAGACACGACCGCAAAGTTGACTTAGGACTACAATAGTTTTATGTTTCCTTTTGAAGCTCTGTTTGATTCGAGCTCGTTTTACCAAAGACAAGCGGTTACGTTTAATCACATTTGGGTGTTTTCTTGATTTATTTCAACCAATTTAAGCTCTACATCAGGGTGTCCCAAAACAAATCGATGTTGAGAAAGTCAAGGTGCTCAGCCCAAAATTGAAAGACAATGTTATTTATAGGATTTTAGTAGAACATTTCGACTTTCTAAGAAAATGTTTTCAGGTTGCCCAAACGCGGTTTATGTAAAAATTACTTTTTCAAGCTATAAACCCACTGTTTGGCATTTTTCAATTCTGTTCGATTCCCAAATTTTTCCATATATTTTTTTATTTTTGTGGGGTTGTTTTTGATTATTTTGCATGGTTCAGTTTAGCATTGCATTCAGTTTTGTGACTCCCAGAGCCCAATCAACATCACAAAAAAAAATTTTTTCTCATAATTTTGAGATAAAACCCTTCAAAACACAAATTAAAAAAAATTTGATCAAGAATTGAAACTTTCATTGCAAAGCGGGACTCACTACGAAAATTTACATGAAAAAAGATACTTGATATCTTATCGGGGAGCTGAGATATTGCCATTTTTCTATGTGATGGAAAAATATGTTAAATAACTGTTTTATTTTAGGAGATAAAATATAACAATGCTGAGAAAACAAATGCATTTTTAGATGGCTGATAACTTAGTAGAAGGTTCGAAAATTCGGAAAAATCTACGAAAAAAGTTAGAACGAAAATTGTGATTTTTAGTACCTTCTAATAGAAAACTCAATGTTACTCGTAATATGTAAGAGGTAGAAACATGGTGTCTTCAGTAAAGTTTCTTATTTTAAGATAACCAAAAACTTTGTCGAATACATCTTGCATCTATCTTACTCTGATTAAAAAGTAAATTTTTTATCTCACTCATAGGTGGATTGATCACCCATCTTTCTACATTAAAAGATGCATTTTTGAATATCCTGACACTTCTCCGAACATACCTTATGGCTATAATCAACATTTGAATCACTATATAGGAAATTATACGCACAGACGGCAAAATAAATCACTGTGCAATGGAAATATTGAGTTCTGATGGCATTTCGGACAAAATGCATAGTTTTTCATCACATGTAAAAACGCCAATATCTCAGCCCCCGATAAGGTATCAAGGATCTTTTTTCATGTAAGTTTTCGTCTTGAATCCCGCAGTCCTTGATCAAAAAAATTTTTATGTGTGTTTTGAAGGGTTTTATCTTGAAATTATGAGAAAAATTCACTTTTTTGTAATTTTCAATGTGTGTGCTCTGTGAGACAAATAATTGAACGCGATGCTGAACCAAACCATGCAAAATATTCAAAAACAACCGCACAAAAATTAAAAAAATATATGGAAAAATTTAGGAATCGAAAAGATTTGAAAAAAGTGCAAAAGAGTGGTATTGTAGAGTGGTCAAAATAGTCTAAGCTCATGGAAGGTAACATTAGTTGACCTATTGGGACGGGGAGATTCTGTCAAATATACAGGATATCACAGCAGGCAGTTGGTGTCTATTCATGAAGTCTGTGCCAGGCGTGCTCGCATATGATTGGTACATTGCTGGTGAAAATTCGACCTTGAAACTTTTATTCAATTTTCACTGTTTAACAATGAAATGATGATGATAACTGAAGAACCACAAAATTTTCCATCATTTTACCAATCCAACGACATATTCATTATTGTGATCCATCATGTGGTTACATCAGTATTACCGTTTGAAATCTTTCATTCCAACGTTACACCTTGGTTTTAGTTTCCGCAGAATTTATCTCAATATAGTGCGGTTAGACGTAGTCCTACGTCAAAAATGTGACGGTATTATAGACAGTTATTACTTCACTGGAGAAAAATTTATTGCTATTCAATAACAAATTTGTTTCCAAATGAAGTGTTGTTAGTTAATAGTTTTAAAATAACAAGAAAACAAATTTCGTGTACTTACTACCTGTGCTTTTTCTTCAGCGGTTAAAACAGTGAAACTTTGACCGCTTCTAGGTACGGTATCCTGCATTCCAATTGGATTGAATTTCTGACGTAGAATTACGTCTTACGGCAATACAGGGGTGTAACTTGAAAAACGGAAAACATCGTAAGGGTCGCGGAATTGTCCACTTTCAAATGCCCAAAACTTCGGATGTAAAACAACAACAAATTTGCCGGTGTCACCATTGTGAAATATTAATGGCACTTTTAAGCGCCTCAAAATGATTTAATTGAAGAAGCTGGCTAGCATGGGGATTAGAGTGGCCATATTTTATATGGCCGTTTTTGAAACTATCGATCTTACCGAGCGCCGGGCTGAAAAAGTTTCCTTTTGACCTCTACAATAAGCCACGAAAATTTGAAGTTGATCGGAGTTTATTTAACCGTTATGTACTCGGCAGGGTACCCGGGTACCTTTTAAGACTTTATTGCTTCAAAAACCAAGGATAACGTCAACTTAGACAGCTGAAACTTATGGAATGCTCCTAACTAGTAGAAATAAACCATTTTCCATTATTAGTCTGTTTGTAGAAACAAGGGGGGTCGAAGGGGGGGGGGGGCTTCGAAATTGTTTACCACGTAAGTACTCGGCAGGGTACCCGGGTACCCACAAAATGGAATGCTTCTTGCTTATTCATTTCTTGACCGATTTTCAACATTGGTATCAAAATTCTTGAAATCACTCCAGGAATCGATCTACATCCATTTCGAGTCCAACTGGTGAGTTGTCCTCGAAATAGTCTTACCGGAGCAGATTCCCGTGGGGCCCTAAATGGCCACCAACATGATTGGATGATGATTGGAACCCTAGCAATATGCATATGAACAAGTTATTGGCAAAGAACTCGGATCAACAACTGCAGCTGATACATCTACCTCGGTCAAACGAGACTCAACTGGAAGAGTCCCACAAGCTGGCGTCTGCCACATTTGCAAAAATTCGGACAATAAACGCAGGAAGACAAGGAAGACGTGTACAGGATGCTGCAAGCCAATATGCAACGAGCACAGCAAGGACATTTGCAACGATTGCTAATTTTGTTATTTGTTATTTTTTTTATTCATATTACTAATTTTTTTTTTTGTATTTATTATGTTTCAGACTTAAAACGACTTGTTATTCGCACAAAAACTTGAAATAATAAACGATTTGTAATGGGCCAGAAAACTCTAAATAAAAATATAAAGCCTTTATCATTACATTTTGAACTGAAAAAGCTTCGAATAAGTTTTTGAAATAGCCTTCTTGAGACAAATTGACGGATGAACTCAAAAAAGATCCCTGGAGTGATTTCAGGAATTTTGATATACATATTGCTAGGGTTTCTATCCACTCATGTTGGTGGCCATATAGGGCCCCACAGGAACCTGCTCCAGAGTGGTCATTTCAAGGATAACTCGGAAAATGGACTCAGAATTTATAAAAGTCAACTTCTAGAGTGATATCATGGATTCCGATACCAATATTGTTTGGTTTTATTGCCAATTGTTAAAATTTGTCTCGCATCTTGAACCTGGCCCCGGAGATCCGGATTTGCAGGAACCATATGGGGACCAATGGCTCTTTAGGTCCCGTATACTAAAAATAGACAAATTTTCAAATCTTTTGACGGGTCAAGTTTGTTATTCTAATTCAAAGTATTATCAACCAGTGTGGAACCTGCATTAACTCAGTGATTTGAGACGTTATTATTGTGATTTAGCTGCAAGTTAAAGTGACTTCTCTTCCCTTTGTTAATTGATTCATACTCTGTGCGCGCTCTTCTTGTAACGCGCCATCTGTGAGCACTCACTCCAATCAGCATCTAAGAGCTTTCCACCTCGACAACTTGTGCATTGCGCTATCGCCTTTGAGCATTTTTTTTTTTGGTTGTGTCGACTGTTTTGCTCGATATGGATAAATGCTGCTATGAATGCTCCGAGCCAATCAAAAATCTAAATCTGATTAAATGCCATTTATGTGATCGTGTTGCCCATATAAAATGCTTCGGGTGGATTCGCTCGAATCTCGACTTTGTCAACGGGCAAACAAACTTGTTGTGGTTCTGTGCTGATTGTCTGAAAGCTGTTGATCAGCTGAAAGAGCAAGCGGCACCTGATATTAACAATACTGTGATCTCATCTGTTTCTGATTTGATCAACTGTTGTATGAATGGCTTTAAAGATGAGCTTGGTCAAACCAATGCTTTAATTAAGTCTGTCTCGGAAAAGATACATTCTGTGTCGACTACGTCCGTTCAATGCAGCAGTCGCTCAACTAAGCGCCCGAGAATAATTTCTCCAGATGAAACTCCAAAACTGCCCAAAAGCGCAAAAAAATTTCTCAGTGGAACGCGATCGGCTGAGAATATAAACGAAATCGTTGAGACTGTGCCCAAGCCACCAGAAAAATTTTGGTTGTACCTCTCACGCATTGCCCCGCACGTCTCTGAAGAGGACGTTGCTGCACTTGTGCAGAAATGTATGCCTGGCGCTAAACCGTTCGTCAAGAAATTAATAAAGAAAGATGCTGATTTGAAATCGTTCGCTTTTGTTTCATTTAAAGTCGGCGTCGATTTACATATGAAAGATGATGCGCTTGATCCATCTACTTGGCCAAAAGGAATATATTATCGTGCCTTCGAGGATCAAAGGAATAGGTCTCAGGATTTTTGGATGCCCAACACGAGCAAAATCCCGCGAATCGATTTGTCAACACCTGCGTCCCGCCTGACTGGGTAAATTTAATTGATCAACCGCCGTTGGAACATGGGGGCCACCGGGCCCCCAGTCCAGTTAAGTTAATGCCTTTTATGAATTTTCAAAAAAATCACCCTTCTTTCTTCTGCCATAGCTCGTCGTTTGGTGACACGGACAACAATGAACAGCTTATAAAAACCAGTCTGCCAGTTTCTGCACCGCTGTTAATCTGCTATCAAAATGTTCGCGGCCTACGCAGCAAAATCACTGATTTTAGTCTCGCAGTGTCAGTTTCCCCGTACGATTGCATCGTGCTAACGGAAACTTGGCTTGATTCGCAAATCAACTCGTGCCAGTTGTTTGGTACAGATTATACCGTTTTTCGTTCTGATCGCTGCTCTAAAAATAGTAATAAAGCCTGTGGTGGCGAAGTGATTATTGCAGTTCGTAGTTCAATACCGTCTTCGCTACTAAGCAATGCAATGGATGATTCACTTGAGCAGCTTTGGGTTACCATTGCTACCATGAATGCAAAGCTTGTGATTGGTGCTATCTATATACCGCCAAATCTACGCAATGAAATAGAAGTTATCGATCACCATCTTTCGTCAATTGAAATTGTTAATGAATCGCTCGGCCCCAATGATGATTTATTGTTATTTGGAGATTACAATCGCGCTGGTTTAGCTTGGTCATTGCACCCGAACGGTAGATATATGGTTGTTGATGCGCAACATTCAGCTGTTAATATTGGCAGTGCCCGTCTTTTAGATGGTGTAGCTTTGAATGGTCTTTACCAGATTAATTCGGTGCCCAATCCGAATGGAAGGCTCTTGGATTTAATTTTCGCTAATCAACATGCTTTGCCAGCTTGCTCTGTTACCACTGCACTCGATGTACTCAGTAATATTAACCCTCATCACCCTCCCGTGATGGTAAGATTTGATAGGCCAGTTAATGCTATGTTTGTTGAGGAATTTGACTCGAATGCTTATGATTTTCGGCGAAGTAATTTTGACGCTATTAATACAGCACTTATTGGTATTGACTGGACGTTTCTAACTACCTGTAATGACGTCGATGAAGCTGTTGCCTGTTTTACCACTAAAATACTAGAATTAATTTCACTTTATGTTCCCCGTGTGCGCCCGCGCCGAAGACCAGCGTGGGGTAACAGGGAATTAAGCCGACTTAAACGGCAGAAAAATGCCTGCCTTCGTGCCTATCACAGGATGAGAAATGCATCTAATCGGTATCATTTTAAACTAGCTAGTTGCAAATATAAGAATCTGAATAAGAGACTCTCCTTGAACTATGCTCGCAACACTGAACGAAACTTACAATCCAATCCAAAAAGCTTTTGGAAATTTGTTAACTCTAAGCGCAAAGAGGACGGTCTGCCTTCTACGATGTTCTTAAAGGACGAAGTCGCATTGAACAATAATAGTAAATGTGGGCACCATGGAGCAAGGCCATCAAATTGATGCCATCTACACTGATCTCAAAGCGGCATTCGATCGGGTAGACCATGAAATATTACTCGCTAAGCTTAACAAACTAGGCGTATCACCTTGCTTGCTTTCGTGGCTTAGCTCCTATCTACGCCCTCGCAAATTTAACGTCAAGTTGGGATCATCTCAATCTTGTTGGTTTCTTACCCGCTCAGGAGTACCACAAGGTAGCATTTTAGGCCCGCTACTTTTCTCTCTGTACATTAATGATGTCACTCGGTTGCTGCCACGTGGAACCAGATTATGTTATGCTGATGATGTTAAAATCTATTTGCTGATAGAATCTATCGACGACTGCGCAAGACTTCAAAGCTACGTAGATTTGTTTGCACAATGGTGTGAATCTAACCGTATGACAATCAGCATCTCAAAATGCTCTGTTATCAGCTTCAGTCGCAAAAAACAGCCTTTGGTTTATGATTACTGCATTGGAGATACGTATTTAAGACGCAGCGATATTGTAACTGACCTTGGCGTGGTGTTGGATTCTCATTTGACGTTTAGACAACACTATATGACGATTATAAACAAGGCGAATCGACAGCTGGGACTTATTTTCAGAATTGGACGAGAATTTATTGATCCCGGAACTCTGCGTGCTCTCTATTGCTCTTTAGTACGCTCTATCCTCGAAGCTAGCTGTGTAGTTTGGAATCCACACTATGAGTTCTGGACTAACCGTTTGGAGCGAATACAAAAATGTTCTATTCGGAAAATTTGCTGTATGCTACCATGGAGAAACCCTGACGCTCGACCGCCCTATGAACAACTGTGTCTACTGATTGGCTTAGCGCCGCTCGAACAACGTCGCAAGGATATTTTAGCAAACACCGCCCATAGAATACTATTGGGCGTTTATGACTGCCCTACCGTTCTGTCGCTTCTTCAGTTACATTGCCCACTCCGACCGCAACGGAACAATCAGCTACTACGGGTTAGGTCACACCGCACCAACGGACTGCATGAGCCAATTCGGCAGATGGCTTTAGAATATAACCGACGTGATATTAGTTTAGTCTTTTAACTGTATTTGTTTACTTGTTAAGTATTCTGTATTGTTATAATCTAATAGTTTTATCTTGTGATTGTGTTGTACTAAAAGATACTGGGTTTTTATGCCGCTTTGAGTGAAGACACAAGTTTGCTCAAGGTGGCTTTTCCCAGTCCAAATATCAAATATCATTAAGACGTGTAGTCGGATGACGAAATTCAATAAATAATAATAATAAATAATAATAATAATAATAAACCTGCCGAGTACTTACGTGTGTTAAAATTGCCGAGTACATAACGGTTAATAGACCCACAAAGCGCATATATTTTAGAAATCGATTTATATGATAAATCGGTTTTTTTTTAATTAGTTTAACATATGTCTCTCGCTAAACGTATTTAAATATACTTATTTTTAATGAAATAATAATTTTATTATTCTAATTTAAGTTTAAAATGATCTATAACTTTTGATGTTTGTTAAAAAGTGCGGATTTTGAATGAGATGGATATTTTTTCGGTATGAATCAACAACATGCAATATAAACTGAAGTTAGTCTCCATTATTAATTAAAACACGGTTACAATCTTTCATAATTAACATCGAGTAATTTTAGACAGACGTTTGCTATTTCTCATTATTTTTCTTTTTGGCTGGGTTAAGGTCCAAAAAATCAATATTAAGTTCAAAACTCTGAAAGAAAGCTTCGGTTTTGTATGAAACGAAATGGGATCACATACTAGTAACTGTTCAGGATTTGAATGTTTGAGATACTCGACAAAAACTACAAAAGGATCCCTTGCTTTCAATTGCCTGATCATTTTTCGTTTGATTTCGAGCGTAACATCTGAGTCTAAAAGAGCCAATCCAACTTATCCTGGGATAAAATACCACAAGTGATTCTTCATCACTTCAGTTCAGTGTTATGAAAATGACTGCAATACAATGACAGCAAATTTTAAACTGATCCGGCTCTCATTGTATTGCACAGCTCTCTCTGTCTCCCATACGTTCGGTAAACAGTCCGACAGCAACTGACGACAGCACACATGCAACTCCATACGGGCTGTTAGTTTTCATCTCCTTGTGTCTGTTGGTTACAGTGATGCCACATTTTCATCTGTATTTTGAGGCTCCGAAAATCTTGCCACCTTGGTAAAATTTCAAAATTTCTGTATAATAATCTGCATATATACTGAACATTTCCTTCTTGAAAAAAAAACGCGGAATAACTAGTTTAACATAATTCCGGTGAGTGATTCATACACACGCGTACACGTAACAAATAAATATAATCAACCTTCACAGTATCTATGCTCAATATTGTTTTTCAACAGTATTAAAAAGTTTTATAGGCGACCTCATAAAAACCGAAAAAAATCTGTATTAATCTGTATTATTTCCAGAAAATCTGTTATCTGTATATGCAGATATCTGTTTGAAAAATACGAAAATAATCTGTATAAATACAGATAAATCTGCATATGTGGCATCACTGGTTGGTTATTCCAAGCTGTCGTAAATGACAGCCTATAATCTTCCGACATCCTTCAGCACAAATCCGAGCGGGATGACAGGTGATTATGACACACGCAGGGGGGATTTATCTGTCAAACATCGTGTAACCAACATATTCGGCAACATGGCGTTTGTTTTGGTTTTTTTTCTTTTTAGTCATGAAATTGATCGATGTGAAATATTATAGAATTGGAACGATTTTTATCAAAACGCGAGAAACCGCGGAAAACTTTCATGAATGTGTTGTGTAGTGATATTTTTCCCCTTTTTCCCCCATTATTGTTCATAGTTACAAACATCATGGACCAACAAACGTCATGGACCAGAGTTGATCTGCGATAAAGCACACATGTATGGAATTTGACAGCAGTGAATCCCCTCTGGATACACGACAGTAAGGCCGATGAAAGAATGAAAGAGAGATGGTGCGAAGCACGTTTTTTCTTACGTGGGGAATAATATCAACAATGGAAACGGTTTGCTTTGTATTCAATATGCCACCGGCCTGTGAAAAAGGAGAAACGAAAAAGTAGGAGGGTGGTATTCAAGACACGACCGCATGACGTTGGACTACGGTATTCTTATATTCCATTAAAACAAATAATAGAGAGAATTGCAACTCTTGTATTTGCTGCAATTTTATCTAACAGTGCATTTCTGGATGCTGAGACGTTAAAACGTTATAAATAATAATATATACTAAAAGAATGGATATCTTTTATTTAATCGCTGTCATTTCATACATATTTGAATCAACCCTTTGTTTGCTGCACTACCAAGACAATCATTTAATTGAGCGAATTGGTAAAATTTTCCTATCTAAGCAAAAAGCAAACTTTACGAAACTATCTGAAATTGGAGCCCAGAACGATTCAACCGAAAATTTTAAATTTGAAAATTGTTTGACATTTAATCGATAAAACTCATGCTAGGTTAGTTCCAGCCCAGCATATAACTTCATGTATTTGAAAAAAAAACGTTTGGTTCAATAACTCAATAAAGCAAGAGCTCAATCACACGTTTTTCGGTAGTTGTTATCAAGGTTTGGGCGAGTGACAGGAAAATATCTTAACTTCTTCAGTTGTGATTTAGAGCATTTCTAATTGTTTTGTTATTTTTCACGATAGCGACAAGTTTGTTTCTTTCTCTGTGTGCGAGAAACAAAATCAAAACCGCGCACCGAGAAACAAAAACGAAAATTTAATGAATGCTCATTGAGAAAACTTGCAACTCTTTTTACCAATAATTTATGATACTCAAAAGAACCCGTTTTGATCTAAATCAAATTTCTAGTAAATAAGTGTTGATCATTCATAGGTAGTAATTTTTCCTCGATGAATAAAGACTGGCTGAAGAAGTTAAAATCGCTGCTGTAAAATCAAATTCACAACTGTGTTCGTTAAGACGTTTTAATATTTTCAATGACAATAATAATCTTCGATAAACTCCCGCTATAGTTATTCACACACATGCTATAACTATCTAAGCACGCGTTAAAACTATTCATACACACGCTGTAGCTATAGCTATCCATACACACGCTATTCCTTTCCATACATTCGATACAACTATCTATACACACGCATAAGCTATCCAACCATGTGCTAGTACTATCCATACATACGCTATAACTAATCATTACACACGCAGCAGCTATCCACACACAAGCTATAACTATCCGTACACACGCTGAAGATATACACGCAATAGCCATAATATGCTACACATGCTAGTGTCTTACACACGCTATAGCTAGCCATACACACGCAACAGCGCCATCCCTATCATCGCAAATGTCATAGCAATAGCTATATGTGCACACTGCACACACACTAAATGGCGGTAGCTTTCCTAGTGGCGGTGCTGGCTCGTGCAGTTTCTGGCTGTTTTCACCCAACTCAGATCGAAGGAGAACCGAACTGAATGAAGAAATGCAGCTTCCCACTACCTCCGCCGCTGCTGCCTGATACCACCGCTCTGGTTCTGCTGCAGCTCAGTTTGGCCGCTGGAATCAGCCACCGCTGCTGATTATACAAGACCGGCCTGGTGGCCTTTCACTTGTTAACTGATGACTGCTATGAGACGACACAGGCTATTATATAGCCCAAAGCAAAAATCCATCCGCGAGCAAACAAGAAGCGAGCTTGTGATTGGTTGAATGTGCACGACTTTTAACACAACTTTTAACTAGTTTAGTATCGAAAACATATTTAAATTATTATATGTCAATCTTGCGCAATATTTCCCCTATCAATCAAGCCATTGGTGTTTAGAATCTGTTCAGTGGTAATGATAAAAGAAGCATTTTAAAACGGTGTTGAAACACCTGTTGCAGCTACCGAAAGCGAGCTCGTTATTGGTTGAAAGCTGTGAGACTGTTTACAAAGTCAGATCGGTTGTATCCGTTAGTGTCGAATGTGCTTGTGAAGAGAGGTGGTGATTGGTTGCTCGGTATGATTTAGACAATCGATGTGATTTATCAATTTTTCAATAGTGTATCTCGAACAATAGGTTATTTTTGTTACATAAATTCAACCGTAAACGAATTTCTGATCGGTTGATGCCAAAACCTCGAAATTCTGAAAAGAAATGACTGATGTATAAGCGCTCAAAACCTGACCACTTTTCCCTGGTTTTCCCCGGTTGAATTACTAGATTTTCAAATTCAGGTGCCTAACTTCGATATAGACGTTAGTCCAACGTCAAATATGCGAGTCGATGACAGCCGCAGCCGAACAGCAGACTGTCACACTGAGCAAACTAGGCTGCCATGTCCGAAAGAACAAAATACATGCGCAAGAATGAACTGTCGTACGCAACACAAGACAGTTTCTTTGCCTTGTTTAAGCTGTAGCTGTATGTGAGCTCTCATGACCAGCTCATGCATGAGGCTGTTAGAGTGAAAAGAGAGAAAAGTCGTCAGTATAATGTCGCTCTCCAGTCATTCTCCTAAGCTTGCTTCAGTTACAGCGTCTGAAACTACTTTATTAATCTCGGCACATGCGAAAGAATCATGTAGAATATTCATAACTCGATTAGGACATTGAATAGGCTTCGCACATCGGAAATGTACCTGAATGTAAAGTTTGACTATAAAAACAGAAACGTTTCGAATGCAATTTAATTCTTCTGTGGTCAATGATCGGAACAAATTTATTTTCAGACAGTAAACGTTTGTTGCCATGAAGCTTGCGTAGAATTAGTGATAAAGGATCGCTCTACAATCAAGAAATATGAATGCCAACTCCAAGAGCTCTTGGAGCATGGAGGCAAGTTTCTGGGTCCGATTGTATGAAAGTTCATAGATATGAAGAAGACGAGTAAGATTGGTTAGCTTTCGACCAAGTAAATCACTTAAAAGAAAACAGCAACACAAACTTGTCTGAAATACTCCAATTCACTAGCGTATTATGAACTGCTTTGGCGATATTTTTGCCGGAGCTTGAATCCATTTTAAGCGCGCCCAAGAACTTTGCTGTTCCATCTTAACTCACAAGTATTGCAATTCGAACAACATTTAGTGCTGAACTATTTCATAAAAAAAATAATAATACTAAAACTAATATTAAATTTATACGCAAAGTTCCAAATTATAATTTCCAAAACACTACATTGCCAATGAAGTCGGAATTTGCTTCACCATTTCGAATTTAACGGTTCACTTCACAGATTCGCTGCAATAAAGTACGATTTTGGGTATATTAGTGCCCTCTAACGTATTTAAGAGATCATTCATTTATCACGTAACGTACTCAGAGTAGGGAGGTATCCAACGAAGTGTTCGACAGCCGGATGCCCCCGTGCAAAATTGCGTTTCTTAGGGGTGGGAGGTACTCGAAATTGTCAAAATTTACCGTCACGTAATGTCCCTAATGATATATTTTTATAATTAAAGAGTATTTCGACGCAAAATATACAACTATTTTAAGAAACAAAGGTAAAAAACTGCAAAAAGTGATAGAAAACCAGCGAATTTTAATGAGAATCAAATTTTTCAAATATAAGCGCTTTGTGGGTCCATTAAATGACCTTGGATCAACTTCAAATTTTTATGGCTTATTATTGGAGTAAAAAGGAAACTTTTTCCGCCCGGCGCTCATCGAAATCGCATGATGTTGCACAAAAGGCCACTCTAATGGGGATGTATTCTTCCTTTGAGTCAATTGGCCAGTTGGAACAAAGTCACATTATACTGGGTGCCTTGCCATTGTAGCATTGAAAAAAATTAAAAAGACAGGTTCAGCATCGAATTTTATTGGTGTAGAACCATTTTGTGGAGTCCCTGAGTATGCTCTGAGGACTGAATTTAGTATCTGGAAAATGTGCATGTTAGAATCAAGCGGGAACGCAAGGGATACATCCAGACAAGCCAAAAGAGTTATCAATCCGAGTGCAGGAAAAATCCGGATCTTACCTAATCTTAATGGAAAAGATCTCCGGGTAATAACGGGTTTGTTGACAGCGCAGTCTTTCATGCGAAACGGACCAACAGAGCAAACCGTGGGACCGCACACTGGTGACTGTAGTTTACCTTCCACAGCGCTAGATTTTGGATCTCCCGTCTGTGTGGTGACCACTTTTAACCCGTTTGCGTTTAATTGGTTCGGGATGGAAGTTCTTTTGGGATTTGGAAAAAAAACATAGACCGTTCTACTTGGTGGTAGCGGACAGAATAAATGAAAAATGTTTGCTGTGATATTGTCCGGGTGTCTGTTGAGAATAAGTGACATACTTATTATATATCCATGCTTATGTATACGCCTTTACGCGTTCATTTACGGTTACTGCTCTACTTTACCGAGCTTCGTTCCTCCTGTAATTATAATAAGCTGGAAAAGTTTCAACAGTGTTTCTTTCGGCTCGGTTTTATTATAAGAGGAATTTATTTTGTCAAGAAGAAATTGTCGATTCTACTAAGATTCGAACCCATGCAGTTACGCATCTCCACAGTGGCTGCTTACAAAATGCTTTTTACAAGCTTTAAAAGCCATTGTTGACCATAAAACAAATAATATTCAGGTAGTCAATACCTGTTATGAATAACTAGAACACAGTCGCTGATTGTGTCGTGTCATAATTCACCACCTGCTTAATCCATTTCGGTGACGAAATGAAAATATAATTATTATTACTGTTTTATGTACATCACCTCGTAAAAAGTTCTAAGCTATTCTTAAACGAATTGAAAATAATACCTATACAATCGTTAGAACCAGCCCAAGTAAAAAGCTGCGAAAAAAAATAGAAACCAACAATCGAGCGTCAAAAAATAAAAACCCAATCGAACCGTTATTTCTGAACTGCGTGAAATCTAATACAAATTCCAGAACGAAAACAGTGCCACCGCAGTCGCGTTCACATTCAATTTGTTTTATGGCTTTCACCCGGTTTCTACTCACACCTTGACCAGCGATTATCCTGGCGTCGGTTTTTTCTCTCTCTCTCTCTCTCGGTTTAGCTTCGACTTTGCTGCCCACCCGCAGCCCAACGGATCATAAAGCATCAAACCATTGCCTGGAAGCGGCAATGTGGGTTTATTTTGCTCGCCTCTTTTTGGGGTAGGTGGAAAGCTAGGCGAGAAAGTCACGTCATTGCCGACCGACCGACCGATTCCAAGACAATAAAAGTGGCCTTTCGTTGGTTACACTGCTGCCATGCCCAAAACTCCCGGTCGCAAATGTGTTCCAATTTACGCTTCCATTTTTTACTGAAAGTCCACAAAAAAGTAGAGTAGAGGTTCATTTCCCGCGAGGCTCGTTCGATTGATCTTACTTTTTGATAGTCGTTATTGGAATGCTCTGCTCTTGCAGCGCCCGGTTCGAACAGGATGGAAGAGATGGACGGCCTTCACCGTTTGTCAGGATTTCCATTCACCAGCTCGGGAAAAAATTCCGGATGCTTCATCATGGAGAAAAAAGATGATAAATTAGAACGTGAAATAGGATAATGGAGTTTGTTCGGTAATTTATGTCTCCTCGATAGTTTGCACTTGTGGTGAATTCGCCTGTTTTCGGGTGACCGTCTGCTGTGGTGGTCATAATTTTTATGGTCCTTCCATTCAGAGGCGACTGCGGATGCCAGCCGCCAGTCCGGAAGTGAGGAGAAAAAAAAGAACATACAGTCTGCTTAATTGTGATAATAATTTATGTCCCATTAACGATTTCGGGCCAACGATAAGAAAAGGTTGTATCGTACTACAGGCCGTTAACATTATTAGCCGAGTGGCGTTGCCAGGCGATGAATGCAGAGCAGTGCAGGAAATCGGGATTCCGGTTGCTCCCCTGACTTCGCCTCAGCTCACACACAAATACAATCACGGGAGAAGCCACAGATAATGAACAAATGGGCCAGCGGATAGAGTCACTCTAAGGCCCATGCCATGCCGGAAAGAAGGATGGGCCGGTTGTCCCGTGCCGTGTCGTCTGGGATCACTTTTCTCAGCCGGGGGATTTTCCTTTGCCATGTCGCCTCATTTAGGCAAGATGGCCTCTCATGAATAAATCATACTCTCCGGGTTGTGGCGGCTGCGACCTTTCGGTTCGGGCGAAGGTATCTTCTTCAAGCCCCGGTCAGGATCGGCTGTAAACCGGTTGACGGAGGCGCTCTCCTGTTCTGAAGAGAATAAATTTCAATAATTTTACGGTCATAGATCATAATTTTATTAGTTGATTTTTGTGTCTTCGTTTTTTTTTTTTGTTTCGGGCTCGGAGCAGCTTGACATTTTTTTGCGTGTTGCATGTTTTATATACTTACAAAGGGTTCCACGGCATCGTTTCTGGAGGAGTAATTTATCTTTCGGGTATGATTTATTAGCCAGGAGTAGAAAGTATTTCAAGTCTAGAGCATGTGACAAATTACTACTTCGAGGTAACCGTTTGTGCATTCTAGCGCATCATTCTTCTTGAGCTTGGACAATTCCCTGCACGGATTAATGGAAATTGATGACAGTTGTTAGCACTTTATGGTGTTATTTTACAATACTTCTGAAACTCAATGTTCTTTCATTGCTTTCAGTGGTTTAATGATATAGATGGTATTAAAAGTCAGGTCATGGCGAATCTAACTATATGTTTCGGGGCAAAAATAGACTAGAAATAATTAACATAAACGGCGATCCCGACTCCTAGGTCAGAAGCATCCTCAATTCTGGCGATGCTAAAGACCATTTACAGTACGTGACAAAACTGATATTTCCCGTTTTGCTACACTGTTTTGCATATTAAAATTCAAGGACTAAACTCAACCTTCGCATATTGTTGAAGCCGCAATAAGTTTCAGAAACAAAGAGGTATTATATCGCTATAAAATTTGCTACATAAAAAAGCAACAGTATTAATGCATCACTCTGCTACTTGGTCGATTAGGAATTTCTCACGCCCCATTACTTCGTGGCACCTGGTAATTTTACACATTTTTTCTGGCTTGCTATCATAATCTCTCGCCATAAACAGTCGCTGAAGTTTACGAAACGGCCCTGTAATCAAACGAGAAGAACCTTTCGCTTCTCGTAGAATAATCATAGCCCATAAATTTCGTCTCTAACCTGTCGCAGGCCCGCCACCGTGTAAAGCCAACCGCCGCCGGGGCTCGAAAAGAAGCTGTGCTGTGACAGATCCGAAATTGTCGCCACTCTGCTCGAGCGGCTCGTTCCGGCGGTTTCTGGTCCCGACAGGAAATCGTCCCTCTTGGTGTAACAAGCGTCTTCCTACTGGCGGTACGTCCTCATATTTCAGTTTTCCCATTAAGAACGCCGGAATAACAAATCTAACATGCTCACATACGTGCAACTGAGAGGCGCTCACACACACACACACACACACAGTCCCACTACCAAATGTTGGTTGGCTCGTAAATATACACGAGGCGACAGTCAGACAGGGGAATAAATTTTGTGCGAGATAAATTTTGTGTGTGCTTTCCGGTTTGTTTGAAGCGTTTCATATTTTCCAGTCAGCGAAAGCTGCCAGCTTTTCTCCACAGGGTGTGGAAATAATGCAAACACCGAGCACTTTTCCTTCCCATTTTGATTGTGCAATGATGATAGCGGAGATCGGAAACAGATTGTTTCTTCGGTGGTTTGTTCCAACCGGCATTCGGTCCTTCGGGGGCAACATCGTAAAAGTCGCTGTCTGCTACAGGTTTTGCTCGTGAAAGCAAACGAAATTGTCACACCTGGGGACTCCACAACTTCCGGTGAATTCGATGGCAATTGTTTCTATGCAGGACTCGATAGTAATAGTTAAAAGTGATTCGGAAAAAATACGTCCCTCAACGAAAGCAGCATTTAACAATATTAAACCCTAATCCTACCCTTTCTAGTTTCTATTTCAGTTTTTTTTTGTATAATCCTTCCCCGACCGGTATCAAAGTCTGCAACGTTCCCATTAAATGGGAATAGGCAAACGAAGGATAATCTAATTTCGTTTCGATTTGTGCACTGGATCAGACCGATAATTGCCGGTAGCAACACTTACAGGCACAAATACACGCGAACACGCCTAAACATAGCCATTAAGGGCGAAGCTTCGATTAGGGCGAACGAAGCCTTTTCCTTTCTCCTTCTGGTACTCGTGTACCAGTAGAGTGGTGAACACGCTCGGATTTTTACGAGGTGGAAAATGGTTTCCACCATCCGCGTCGCCATCTGTCTACCCCGGCTCCGTTACTCTATGCCGTCTAGTAGCTTCTCTATGCGGAGGAGCAGGAGGACTTCAAAAGGTTGCTAAACTACTTTCACATGTTCTTTCGCTGTTTGATGATCAGAATGATGATGATGATGGTGGCAAATGGTGTGGCACACAGTTGTAAACTTGTAAACTCGAAGGCAACAGCAATATAGCGAACACTGTTTCGATTTGCTGCCTGCCATTCAGGTGAAATCTACTAGAAAATCATTGAATTGGGTTTGGATGAACGGGGAATTTTGATCACTTTCGGGTGTCGGTAGAACCGGTAAAGGTTGTTCCGTGAAGTTCTGAATTAGCTAGAAACAACCGTTCAAAAAACTCGTCTGTGAACATCTAGTGATTCGATGAAAGATTTGAGCTCAGACAGTGGAACATAGAGTAAAATATCAACTGTAGAAAGCTATCAACTAAAATTCATTACTTCATTATACCAAATCACAAAAAAATTAGAGTTTACAGATTAAAAATATTAGACAATTGATATGATTCCTAGTGATCAACCGGTTGAAGTCTTCAGTTTGCTCACCATAAAAAGGTACTGTAAAATTGCAAGCCAGTTTCTTTTCTATTACTACGATTTTTCATATTACAGGTTGAACCATGAACTAGCAAATTCACCACGAGGAATGCCTATGGAACAAACTAAGGAATGTATCACGAAGTAGACGTTAATGTTTAATACGTTATTACACACAAAGAAGTCCAGTTTTTTTGTGTTTTCACAGAGTATCTTGCTTATATGTCAAAAGTAGAAACACAAGCCTTTACATTGAGTTTACAATGTAAGGTTTATTTACAAAATATCACGGATCGAGTTGAAAATCAAAAAAGAAATGACATATCTGGTGTATCGAAAAAGAGAATAACAATCAACCAAATCGACTCAAAAACATTGCTGGGTTCTCAGTGTTTTGTTAAATCTACTAGAGAGAGTATACCAATAGCGATGGGAAAACTGGGTCCAATTGTGCTGATATAGCCGGCCATTTCTACATGTGGTTTGCGATATTCTCTTTCTTTACGAAAGCGACAATAAGTTATCAAATTTATTGGAACGACTACTTGAAGATTGCTTCCATTGTATAGAAGGTAAACGTTCCTCCTCCATTCCGGTCAGATTTGGCGTCAGCTTATTACGCCAAATCTACTCTGCAATGGCTTTCCGATTCGTAGAAAAAGACATCAACCTACCAAACTGTCCCCTAGTGCGGTAGAATGAACATTACTAAGCAATTGGAAACGGCATACTCTAAAATAAAAGTACAGTATCTCGAGACATGTCACAGCGAAAATGGTATTTGGCAGCCCTACAAGTGGAAACAGACCTCGTGTTGGACCGCGATGAAGAAAATACCGAACATTAGCATATGAAGAGGAGGAAAACTGAAACAATGGTCAAAAAAGTCATGTAGGCTGTTTAAACCAAACTAAAATGCTGTTGAAAAGAAAGTAAAGAATGCTACGCCATATCCCAATTTTCCTTTCAACACGCAAAAGTTAGAGTATGCGTAACCAGATAATTTATGAGCTTTTTAGAGTATTTACTGATCTTGTTTGAAACCTGTACAACGCATGTGCGTTGGGCATAACGCATTGGCTGCTCTAGCGTATTTTGAATGTATTTGGCAGCTCCGAATAGATAGACGCAATTCGAAGAGATCGCTATTTTTTAAAACAGAACGCTATTTCAAGGGGTTTAAAGCTTGTCCCTGGGATCAAGCCCCCAACTGCAACCATGGATTCGCTGAGGGAACGAAATTTCGTCATCGATATTCGAGGTATTCGCAAGTTGAGGGATGAAAACATTTACAATTTCATCGCCAAAAATCAAAAGCTAACACCGATGGACGTGGCTGCCATACAGATTGATCGGATCGAGGGAAAAATATTCGTTGAGATGAAAGAAGAGGATGCAGTATACGCGGTTGTGGAAGCGTTCGATAACAAATATGCAATAAACAGCAACGGAACGACTCACCGCATTCGGCTTTACGTTGAGGATGGAGGTCCCGACGTGAAACTGCATCATTTGCTACAAAACATGCCCGAAGAGTGGATTTTCGAATATCTAGAGAGCTACGAGGACATCATTTCCATCAAACATGAGATGTGTCAATCACAATTTTTCGCTTCAATTCCAAGTAGCATCCGGGTTGTTCGCATTCGTATGAAGTGCCACATTCCATCCTTTGTGATCATTAAAGGCTACAGCTCGCACGTCACCTACACAAAATCCCAGCTACAATCGAACGTACAAACAATTACATCTGCAACACACCAACCATCGTCACAACCACAAACCGCACAACAACTATACAAACGACCGGCTGCACCACTTGATCCAGAGCTCCGCGAGAAAACTGTGAAGACTTCAAACACCGACACCGATATAGCAACTGTACCAAAAGCAGAAAACGCCAAGTCAACGAAGGGATACGAAATTGTGACCACTGTGAGTGATCGTTCTCGCATCGCACCGATCAACAACAGATCCAGTTCTCTCTCCAAGAAACCAGCGAAAACGATGGAGATATCAGACGACGAGCACACAATTTTGGACAGCATGCGAGCTCGACGCCCCGCGAAGAGCAAACACGACGGCAAGTAATCGCTTTTATTTCTAATGGAGCAAAGGAACTCTTTAACGAGCTATTCCTATACTTTCGCATCAATCAATTTAAATGGTATAAGCAATACAACAAAAATTATTTCGCTACGATCGTTCGTGCGCACACTAGATTTAGATATAATTGCAATGCAAGAAGTAGTCAGTGATAGTATCTGTATTCCTGGATACGATATGATTACTAATATTAACGAAGCAGAACGAGGTACTGCAATAGCAGTACGTAATTGTATAGAAGTCAGGCGGGTACAACGAAGTTCAGATTTAGGGTGGTATGCATCGATCTGGAAAATGCTGAAAATAGAGTTAGGATAATAAATTTGTATGCACCGTCAGGATCAAACAACAGATCAATTCGAGAAGATTTCTTTAATCAGACCGTTCCTTTTTAGCATAGCGTAAACAGCTGCACAACTTCGTAGTTGGTGCTAGCAACAATACTCTGTTTACGAGAACAAATTACCTTCGTTCCTGAGCAGTAACATGAAATTTGGGATCTAATTAAATGTTACTAAACAAAGGTCAGATGTCTCCAGAGAACTGTTACCGCCCTGGCCATGTCCTTGCAACTGTTGGGAAACGGAAAAGGAATGTTAATCCAACATTTACTTGAGAGAACCACAGAGAACTCTACGTGCACTCATAAATGTTACATGAGATGGGAAATTTTAGTAGGAAAGGGAGACCCTGGGATACATCTGTTAGATGTTGCGGGTCGATATTTGATTATGTTATAGGTATGAATTTTTAGAGCTAATAAGAACTGAGGCTGTGATTTACCGACTTTTTAGTTTATATTGTATTTTATCAGTTGAGAGAGGACTAGCAACGCTGTTACAAGATGGTGGTGGATGTGTCTGTTCGGTCCAGTGTTTTGTGTTAAAAAGTGGTTATTATACAAAGTAAAATAAGTTCGAGGGTGGAGCATTAGAGCACAGCGGTCGGTGATGTATGCGAAAGTGGAGTGGAGGCTCCTCGATAGAGTTCTGGATGATTTGAAGAGTATTTGGATTCTCGCTCGTCAAGCTGGAAGCTAAGTATCATATTTCTTGAAGAGGGGCGCTCTCATATGTTATACTCTTTGAGCGTAATTGTCCTCATAATTACGTAATTGCCCGTTACGGTTTTGTAAGGCACATTTCAATCTCACTAACGACAGTGACTTGATATGTCCATAAATTTAAGGCCAATTGAATCTAAATTTAAACAAACATTAAGCTTTTAACATCATGAAACGATGCTACCAAACGGCTTTCTGAAACTAACACATGTGTTCGCAACCTCTTACATGCTATTGCGTACAACCCGTAATTACAACAGAAAACACATCATTGAGCCCCCCACAAAAATGACATTTTCATTTACTATTAGGGTTGTGTTCGAAATAAAAAATATCGAAATATTTGTCGTTTCGATCATCGTTATCGATCCCCACTGTCGATATTACCGTGACACTTTGATATTTCCATATAAGTGTTGTTTGTATTACAAAGAGCCTCATAGACTGAATGATATGTTGGTTTTTTCTTTCTTTCTATTGTGGTTGGTTGCGGGTTACGTAAACAACGCACGCAGATGGTATTGTGGAGAATTGTTGAGAGGCGTTCGTGAAGAAGCATCGATATCAGATCGATATACCGCTTTCTTTCGATTATTGGGAACGATCCATGATATCGATTTATACCTGCTGCCGCAATCAAGTGAGAGTTTCTGCCTTATTTACATATTGTTTCAAACATTTGCAAGTGATATATTTGTTGATATTCCGAATATTCAATATCATTCGGAATGGCGTTATCTTCGAATGCAAGCAGAGAGTGTTGGCGAGCTCGAAGAAGCATGTCTGTCATGCATTATCCGGTTGCCAGAAGAGTAAGCCACCGGTGTGAACGGCCCCAAGTTTATTAGTTTGACACAGCAAATGGATACTTTCTTCTTACTTTTTTCAAGAGCGTATCTTATTAGTTATTATCGCTGAAGGATGAGGGCTTTGATTTTGAACAGGAGGTTGCCTGTAAAAATGAACTGATTCGAAAGCACTACGTTGCTTTTGGACCAGCAAACTCATAACGACAAAATTCTTTTTCCCTTTGTGTGCCTATATGAGTCATGTACAGATCACAGATCACGGATGGGTTTCTTTTGCCGTTTGTGATGCTACCCGTTCAGCACAAAGTCCAGCTGCACCCTGCTATTACCAATATTTGTTTTCTCCTGCTCCAAATCTATGGACAGTGGGCATCATAATAGGAGTTGAGGAATTTTCGATTCGAAGATTTGACGCTGTTTCGTAGGTAACTATGATTTATTGTTGGTGAGAGGAGCTCTGCGATTAACGGTCGATGATGTATTACAGTGAGCAATCATAGAGGCTTGGCATTCCTCTCGAATGACGAGTCTGAATACAGTCTGGTTCAACTAGAGTGGGGTGCAGTGATTGGTCTCGCGCCATCCAATCTTTTGAACTAGAACTGGCAACGATTTATTTTAGCTACGATAAGCCGACCCTCTGTCCTGACGTATCCGAGGGAGCCTTGAAAGAACAGCAGCAGCGGCTCCAATGATCTTTCCGCTCAATTTGCGCCAATTTTGATCTATATCAACATCTGTACTGCCGTTCCAATCATAGTAGTCCCATGTTCTACACAAACCTTATGCAAGCTGGGACAGCTATGCTTGGAACGGCAGTGTAGCTACAATATTTGCCAATTGTCTGTGATATCTCTCGCGCACTACTTCATTCCGCAACATATTGGCATCCATGTCCATGGTAGCTCAGAAACCTAGCTTCTGATTACCTTCGATTTGCGGCTTTCGACGATATTACAAAGCAAGACTTTATGGTCAGAAGAGATAGACCACGGCACCTTATTATTACCCTTTTAAAAATTTATCGTTCGCATCCCGACTGGACGATTATGAACATTTTGCCTAGTTTTATACCCTTGTTTTGTGATTTTTCTAGCTTTTGGACAAATATTGAAACACATTTTTAATTTACTTATGTTGAAATCTCGTCGGTGAGCATGGCAAAAAAAAATTGTATGCGATTGTTTAGGCATTTTAGTAATCAACTTAGTAATGTGTCTTGCTCGATATGCATATTTGCATATTTATAATTTTTAAGCTATGAATGCATGAAACATTGCCAGTTTTTATACTCAGTAGGTATCTTAGCTTTATTATCCGAGAAATAAGTAGTAACCGGCGCGAAGCACCGTGTCTCTGCGCGCATGCGTCGGTAAAGGGAATAGAGTGGTCGTGCGTCCTCTATAGATTTTCGGTGTATGGTGACTTCCGTTATGTACTAAATCATTTATATCAAGACTGCCCGCCCGTTGGTTTTATTCCAGCACGTTGCAATTCAGAGTAGGTTCCGTTCGTTATCGTAATAAATTTATTAATCGCGAAAAATGGAATCAATCGCGACAAAATATCGTAATTATTCGCAATAAATATAAGGATTTTACGCGATGTATACCTTTTCAAGAGCCACATCCAGTTGACTGCGTTTACATTCTTAGGGGCCATCCACATACCACGTGGACAGATTTTTAACGATTATTGTGTCCCTGTGCGTATGCGTCGGTAAGACGAAATAGAGCGATCGCGCATAATGCTCCGGTGCAAACGCGTCTTCGGCCCTGATGAACTTTGCTCATCTATGGTTTTTCGGTGTCTTGTGACTTTCGAGGTGTACTAAATCAGTTATATGAAGTCTGCCCGCCCGTTGGCTCTATTCCGGCACGTTGCGACACGTAGTGGGTTTCGTTCGTTCGATGAATATCGTAATAGAATAGTTTTTCGCGACAAAAAAAAAAAAAAACAAATTAAAATAATCGCGACAAAATATCGTAATTAGCAATAAATATCGGGATTATATTGTTTGGTGTGATACAAATTGTTACGGTTTGTAGGTTGCCGAACATAACTAAAAACCTCGATTCTCCTGTATGCAGCGATCCTGGCGCGGTTTTATTTATATCGTCTCCTGGTGGCCGGTTGCCCAGAGACCGAGAAGTGACCATATCGGGCGCGAATTTGTGTCGAAAAGATCGCACCATCAACCTCGATGGATCCAGATCAATTCCTTTCCACTAACACTTATTCCTTCCTCTGATACTTGTGGATGATGCAGAGGACTCCTCGGTCTCTAGTAGCAACAAGTATTGAACTAACACTCCAGATATCCCTTCCTCTATTGATCTGCATTGGGCATGGCCAGCTACGTTATTGACCAGTGAAAAGAAAGATCACCAGGAATTGCACACTGAAAATGGCTTGCTACTCCTAGCCACCATTTTGACGGTTCTTTGTGCAATTTCAGCTGATTCTGGTCAATCGCGGGCAACACACGGGCGATTAAATATGCTATGCTATGCTATATTGTATTTTATCAGTTGAATTTTCAGATTATTTATATAGCAATTTGACTATTTTATGTTTTAAGGTTAGGGGTGAGTGTATACATAGATAGTTTAGTTATACGCTTATTATTATCCACCGATTTGACAGAATTGTCATTAGTTAGAAGCAAATTAATCTTCAGACAGCCAAAGGTTTTTTGGTTTTCTATTGCATCTAAACTGATAGTCGAAAAATGTCAAATAAGACCCACGCGAACAAAGTACAAAGTTCTCCGAAACATAAACCCGAGCCTCTAAAAAAATTGTTAAGTAACACATTCGTACGAACAAGAAATCCTCTGTATGTTTACAAACATTCTAGTAAAAAATTAGTTTATTTTTCCTCTACTCTCAACCGAAAATACATACAAAACAGATCTGTATGAATCTACCTCTACACGTCGGTGATCAAAGCAAAAAAAATGCAGCGCCGCCTACATATCAAAAAACAATTGATTGAGTATATAGTATATCAACACAAACAGCTCAAACAAAAAAAAAATCTTAAAAAAATATTATCACTTATCTCGCACAAAATCCTCCAAAGACGATAGGTATGTTTGGAACACCAACACTAGTAATTTTAGTAGATTTCACTATTTATTTTCTCGCTAAACACACTTTAAAAGAATAAATTACGTGGAGATAAAAACGCGCACAAACAATCAGCCTTGTTGCCAGTTACTCTCTTCTTTAATCAGACCGTTCCTTTTTATTTTCAAAATCATCCCATTCATACTATCATGATGGGAGATTTAAACTCGGTCATCCACCCAAGTGATGCAACGGGTGTTTTAAATTTCAAATTTGCAAGATGTTTGGAAGCAGTTCAATCAGCAGATCGAATGTTCGTTTGGGCGGGGTCGATCTATGTCTAGAATCGACAGAATATACATAACTCCAGCATGCCTCCCAAATGTCTGATTCTGCAGACTAGAATCAAATTGCTTTAGCGACCATAGAGCTGTTGTTTTCCGGATAGTCTTGCCAGTTGTTGCAATAACTACCGAGCGTCCGCTCTGGAAACTTAATAACTACCTCCTGAATGAGAAAAACTTGCTTGAGTTGCGGTCATAATGGCATTATTGGACTCGCCAAAAAAGAAATTACGACTCTTGGATTGACTGGTGGACTTTGTATGCAAAGCAAAAAATTGCTTCTTTCTTCAGGTAGAAAAATTCGACTGCTGTACGTATATTCAATAACACTATGGGATTTTACTACACATGTCTGAATCGCAAATATGAAGAACACAAAAACCACCATGGCACAACAGAAATAAATAGAATAAAAGCAATCAGAAGAAATTTTCAGAGTCGAGAAAACATAAGAATGTTGCATTTCTCGGAGGAGAAAATGTCTCGATCTTCCAAATCCAATACTACAATCACAATTTGGACATAGATCCTGCTAAATACATACATTTGTTCAAAGCTGTGGTACTTATCTTTAATTCTTCCAATCACAAATAAGTACATAGCTATGTTTACTATTCAAATTGGTTACTTTTTATTGAATGGAGTACTTGCTCAAAGAGTAAAACTGATCGAAGTAATTCGCCCAAAAACCCAGGGAGGTCTAGAGTTACACTCACCTGAGCTCAAGACAAAAGCGCTACTAATAAACAGGTACCTTCGTTTAATAAACGTAACACCATCTCTAGATCAATACATCCAACTAATACAATCATCAGCTGACCTTCTACACGTCAAAACCATCAAAGCTGATCTTCAAGAGATCCCGCAACAAATTCAAGATGACCCAGAGGCGAAGCAGATATATCAGCTTTTTCTGAACCGACTACCACCAATTGGAGCAACTACACGAAATACCAGAAACTGGAAACTTGTATGGAAAATATCAATGATAAAAAGCTATCTTCAGATGAAAAATCTATCTATTATCTGCTTGTGCATGGTAAGTTATATCACAATGAACTACTCTATCGTCAGGAAAGAAGAATTGATCCAAATTGTCTAACATGTGGCCGATGTGAAACAATAGAACATAAGTTTTCATCGTGCAATTCAGTAAACAATTTATGGCAAGAAATGATTAGAGAAATACGTTTGATATGTCAGCAACCAAATATTATCTTTAAAAATTAAAATTTCCTACAATTAACTGTTCAAGAGTTACAAAATCTAAAGTCTTGAAAATGTTTATAAGGTACATCATGTACAATCTAGAAGTTCCTGACGAAAATAAAAACACTGTTTCTTTAAGTTTTTTTGGGAAGTTATATAACTATGTCACTTCAAAAAAAGTTATTTGGTGTTTGTCGATTTTTATAAACTTTAAGGATGTCTGTGTATAAAACTATCTGTATGCGGTCGATTTTGAAGAGATAGAACCAACGTGTCTTCAGCAAAGTTTTTTTATATAAGATTGTCTACAACTTTTCTAAAGACTTTGAGTTGATTAGATAAGTAAATACAAAAAATAAAATTTTTTTTCGCGTTTTAAACCACTGTGCACTGCGCTGTCTTTGGTTTCTTGTAACCGCTACTAGAGGCACCACAGTAAATAGAAAGCTAAATCAAGCGCGCACCGACACGCAAAAACTGTTTTGTATTGATACTCACTGACTGTAAAAGAGTACAAAACTCTTACTCTACTCCTACTTGCGAGTATGAGTACTCGACTAAACGTGCTCGACTAGGAGGAGCTTTTTTCGCGGTCTAATGCAAACCCAGAAGTAGTCCGATAACCTATTATTTTTTGTCCCTCTGCAACCATCGCATCTTGAATTAATCCTCGGCTGGTCGCTCTCGCGAGTAGGGGTGTAGGTACACACGAGCACGCACGAGGAGAGTAGACAGAAATGTGTACATATGATCTCGGGAGCGAATACGAGCAAGAAAGAAAGCGATGAAGAACGAGAAATAGCTTGAATGGAGAATTCTCCGGTGTGTGATAGCGGTAGCAACGAGAAGCTCACATGAGGTGTTGCATGCTGTATACGAGCGAGACTAACAACACAGGTTTCAAATATCAAAAACAAGCATTAGTATTTAAAAACTCTAAAAACATTTTGAGGTGCTTCCAAATTTGGAATAATAAAATATAAACATTAAAATATTCAAATGGGGTTTTTGATACTGGTTCCAACCATACCAAAATTTATTCATCATTAATCATACTAGATTTAGTTATTTGCGATTAGATTGCATAAGGGGCCATCCACATATCACGTGGACAGATTTTAAACGATTTTGACCCCCCCTACCCCCCCGTGGACAACTGCTCATATAAATTCCAAAAATTTTGTATGAACCGTGGACATTACACATACCCCCCCCCCCCTCTCCAAAGCTGTCCACGTGGTATGTGGATGGCCCCTAATGTACTTCCGTTATTTTGTCTGAGCATCTTATTTTTTACAAAATGAAAGCTCAGTAAGTAACAATTAAAAAATGCTTTGAACTCGGTGGCAAAGTAAATTTCTGGACGAAGCTGAATAAGAGCTCCGTTTCTGAGGGTTATTGCTTGTTTAACTGCAGGCGCAATTTGCAACAAAATTCTAAAATATTACTTTTTCAGATTAAAACGGATAAATGCATAAAAATATATATGGGTCTGTAACTAGACCCACATGAATGTGATTACCAAAATTAATGTCAAACGGAAAGTTAAACCTCCTATGTGAGAAGTGCATTCACTGCTCTCTATTTCCACCGTCAACGATAAGATCTCAATCCGCTAGGACAAAGAAACCCCGACGAGAATCATCGAAAATTCATTCAGTGCCACACGAATGCATTGAACGGTGGAATCGGGGCTAGTCGTTAATACATAACAATAACAATAAATCCCGACCTCGATATTAACAACGAAAAATCCCAAGCGCTCACGACGTTCCAATGGAGCGCCGCCTTTCCATGCTGCACTATCAGGTGCTTGCCAGCTAAGGTCCTCGAATTTATGCGCAATAATCCTCATTAATGCAATAATGATTCCATTTATAAACAAAAAAACATTAGCTTCGTTTTCCGTGTCCCTGGGGAAAGAACTGCGTTGTGTAACGGAAGTCCCGTAGTGTGGCAAGTTGATCTCGACCGCAGCCGGGCATAAGGTGACACGATTGACACAGGCCAGGCAATTTGCGGATGGTAACGAAATTTTACGACGCTCGGTCGTTTATTTTATTACGGAGGTAATTTTCAGCCCGGCCAGGAATGCTGCCCCACCCGGGAACGATAAAGTATGAATGAGCTTACGGTGGTGGTCCAGCAGTCGGCAGAAACTTACGGCAAGATGGTGAGAAAGGAAAACCTAATAATTTGGTATGGTAATTGGGGTGGGAAATTTGTCAATAATTATATAGACTCATAATCGGTTATTCAATCTATCGTCTGGCACACACAGGCGGGACGGGTGGTTTTTGTTGCTGCTCGGCTGTGGCCAACCGTGCGGATAATTTTCCGTATTATTATAGGTTTCCGGAGCTCCGTTCGACTTCTTATCAAGGATCAAATTTTTTGATCACATCACGTTCGGTTTATAGAAAGAAGCGCTTGAAGTTGTGTATTCCCATGTGAGCAATTTTCAATAATTTTTGGAATAATTTAACACAGCCATTGGTTTCGTTGTCAAACGAATTGCACACATGATGAATTTGAAATTGTAATGAAATCGATATAAGGAATAGGGGAAAAATCAACAAATCGAAGTCAAACCCATCAACCAACCAATCGATTATGGTAACGTGACTGACGCAATCCCGCCTACGTCCAAATAAGAAATTTGCAACATACAAACTCATTCCTTTGATCTGCCAATCCAATTCATCCTCAGCAAGTCAGCTACTGCCACTGGATAACAAAGATTCCCGAAAGATTGGTCCGCCAGAAAATCACTTGCCTTCATCTTTCTCCGTCGTTTGTTTCCATTCTACTGCTGCGAAGCTTGCCGGACCCTTTTTTTTTTGTTGGCAAATAATCCGCCAGTAAGTCTCGAGTGAAACACATCAGTAAACGAAACAAGAAATATCTTTTACTCAAATTTGATGGATGAGAACCGGCTTGTGACTTGCCGTCACCGTCAGCTCATAACTGATTTTACCTTGCTGATCCGGACCGCAAACCCTCCCAAATCCTCCTAAATTGATTGCAGCAATTGCTTCTGTTTCCTCCAGCCAAAGTAATCTCAGAACATTCAACTTCTAATCATTTGAGCAAACAAAAATATGTGTGTTCATACTTAGAACAGAATCAATATTTAACACGACAAAATAAACACCAGTGCGGACAACTTGTCTTTGCACGTGTTTCTGTGTGTGCCAATGTCTCCGCGTTCCAACGGCAAAAGCGGCAAAACTGTTTCCCTCCCCCATTATTTGCGCTTCACTCCGAAGCACGGGTCGGACCGAAGCCGGAAAATTATGATTTTTCCCGGTGCTCACGTACTCTTCGGCGGGGTACACTACTCAGTACTCAGTCATTGCCGTCAGCAAAGCAGGCACAACTTTCGGGCTGTGTAAGCCGGATTAATCCGCATTATGTAGGCAGACAGCAATTTATGCTGATAGAAAACTTTGTGGATTGAAAAGAACGATAGTTTTTATCTGATGCGAAGGAGGCAAGCATTGTTCAAGCAGAGGGGTGGCAGCGGGGACGGGCGGCAGTGCGAGCGAAAGTTTCCGGAAGTTGGTCGCTAGTTTCCGGCCGGGGCAGATTTTTCGTGTAGCCACGTACTTGGGTTTCCAGCGGCGCGTTAGCAACATTGTTGGGTGGGTGGCGTGTTTGTCATGATGGACCGAAAGAAATTGTCGAACGGCTCTAAAATTTTTTTTTCTAGAAAGTTTTGCTTTTCTTTTTTTTCTGAGGATGCCTCCTTCGAGACACACCACTCGATAGGCGGTAAATTTTTGAGTGGAAAAGTTTATCCGAGAAAAGCACGAATTTACATTATTATTGAGAAATATAATTCATATTGATTAGAGCTTTATTTTAATTTGCTGTGATTTGAGTTTTATTTATTTGGAAAAAGAACTTTGTGTTGGTAGGTATTATCGTTTGTGGATCTAATCTCATTCATGTTAAATGACACATCATTTGAATAAATTGTATATTTTATAATTTAAAAAACACACCTTTCCAATTTTGTTTTGCAGTTTTCATTAAATTTTAAAGCCACTGATTGCTGATTCGTCCACACTATCGAACATTGTGGATCTTGTATCAGGTAAATAGTTTAAATATAAGGTAAACTGCTTTTCGAATCTAGTTTTATTAATGCATGCTACAAGATTTTTCCTCAGTTTTCTAAAGATTCTGAAATTTGAAATCGATAGTTTCAGCAAAGCTCTTCCATTACTTCTCTTCATGGAGCTTTTGAAGCAAATGTTAGAGATTAAGTTTGACAAAAACGTTATTGACTTCTTTTTATCTTTTTGGAAAACCGTGTCATCTCTTGGTAACCAGTAAAACACATACACACGAACACTTACATTCTACGTAGAAATCTGAATGTCGAAATTTGAACATGGACATGCGACGTTGGCAAGCGGAAAAATAGAAAACAAACATCAAGCGAGTAAACTCAAGTGGGTCGTCAAAATGAAAACGCAACCATCAAGTATCGATTGGTTTTCGGCAAGTTTTTAAATAACAAATAAACCATAGTGATTTTCATTCTGTACCCAATTATGAATAAGAAAATTTTTTATTTCATTCAACAATTTATTAATAAACTCATTAATATCTAGAAACTTACCGCATTTTAAAAACTAACACTGGAGGGAATAGTTTCTACATATGGCTATTACGTTTATAGCGCAGAATGCATTGAATATTTAAAAACTTCGGCTTGAGAGTTGGTTCAATTGGTAGCTAATTTTTTATTGACCTTAAAGCATTTTTTCTCAGCTTTTCAATGCTTGTATAAGATCAAAAATTGGTTTTGGGGAACCGGTCGGAACCGCATTTTTCTGGTATAATCTAAGATGGCGGCAAAATTCTGATCACTTCAAACGTAAGCCGTATCATTCCTCTTTACAGAAAAGTGCTCCTCATAGTAGGTTCCATAACTAAACCTCCGAGATACAGCTCAAACATCAAGAATTACTCAAGTTTCAACTTTACAGAAAACTTTTTCACCCCTTGGTGATCGAAGGGTCAACAAATTCGATAAAAAAAATGCATTATAATGTTTTTTTCTGTTTCTAATAACTATGTACATTTGTATCAAATTTGAAAGACCTGGTGCATCTAGTAGCCAGGTATTAGCAAGGATTGCTCAATACAAGACAATCTTCAATACGCTAATATTAGATGTTGTGCTGCTTCCTGCTACTGGAAACATGAAAAGAAACAAATTATTAACTTCTCACCACAAAAAATATCGCGTGCTGCGCTTGAAACAATAATTTTACTCATGCTTATGAGAAACAACATTTTTATGACCC